>NC_090447.1:892422759-892758384 GCF_031143425.1 Pleurodeles waltl
TAATATGGCCTCTTGTGCACAAAGGAGAACTACATCAACCACAGCAGCTAACACAGGTACCGTAATGAACTTTACCACAAACAATTTATTTTGCACCACATATATAATGTGACCACAACATCATATGGCTTTGTATTATGTAGCACCAACCCTTGATAATGGAAGAAGGATTTAATGAGGTGGGACTAAGAGAAACACCTATAGGAGTTCATACACATTCATATCTACTATCTTTGCACAACTTGGATTTGTGTGTCACATTATAGGACCAGGTGATTTCAGGTGTAAAAAATGGGCAAGTGGAATAGCTAGCATGTGATATTCCCACAAACAACACGTAATTTTTGTGAAATTACACTTTTCACATGTTGTACTCTTGGGCAGTTGGGTTTACCTCTGGTACAAATAACACATGGGACAGCCTTGGCTTGCCCTTGAGCCTTGGACAGCACTTAGGATTGCTTTAAAATTACATGTTTTTTTCGATCAAAGCCAGTGACATATTGAGTGTGCCTTTTTCAATATTTTATTATTTATGCAACTCAGCACTGCAAATTATAACATTGTCCAACATTTGGTAAATATGTAGCCTTGTCACAACCCTTGCCAAGTTAGGGATTAGTTAATTTGTGGCAACCTTATATAGAGGTATTTGCTTACCATCATATGGATGTTTTCAAAGAGAACTCATCTCATAGCAAAAATTATTGAGCAGTGACTTTCACAGTATTCTGGTTCTAGGTATTGTTAGATGATTGATAAATGCAGGAGTGGAACCAATCAGACTTAGAAACCTCCGCTTTTGAATTACCATAAATTAGTCCCTGCTGTGTTGCATAGGAACTGGAAGCCCTTAGACAGAGGCTTTTTGAGACATTAGGTCTCCGTCAAGCATGCTGTAACACAAGTCATCAAACATAATTACTATTTTAAGTGTATGGGCTTTTTAACAGGAGGTGTGACATGGGAAGCAATTGTGTAAATTAAATATTTTTTTCTGTTTGACCAATAAATATCTTATATAAAACGCATATAGAATTGTTGTCATAATGCAGTTTTATTAAACCACCTTTAAAAACAACAGTACACTACATACATCTCATAAATAATTTAATATTTGAAATTAAAATGGACTAACAATTATATGAATAAAATTCATAACTAAATACTATTGGCTCAACAATTGCACATACTCATTACCATATCTAAACTACGTTGAGGCAGCAGACATGAAATAACACATTCATAGAACCTAAAATAATCCCTAAAATGCATTAATGCCTAAAAATTAAAGTTTCATAGAGACAATCACCAGGGATGAAACTCTCTCCAGGTCCATGTTGGCTCAATGGTTCAAAAGAAGTTGTGAATTTTGACCAGATATGCAGCTATTATTATAGGGAGTTGACTTTTATGGTGACTTCCTGAAAAAAGTTTTCAGCTAGGCACTGGTCCATGATGTTCTGAGAGTTAAGACAATGCTTCAAGGCTTCATTACACTGTCTAATGTTGATCATGAGGAAAATCTGCTTCAGTAAAACATGCCTCTTACTGCACACCCTTGGACAACAGCAAATGATGTAGAAAATTGATCCTTGCTCATAATTGCATGGGCCTGAAAAGTCTGTTTGACTCTTTGGTGTTCCCTTCCAGCCCCACTTCATCAAGCAAGTGGTCAACGATAGACTTCTTGAAGTTTGGAAAGTTCACTGCCTGTTCAAAGCAGCTTTATCTCAGGTCATTAGAAAATCAGTTAAAGAACAATAACAGTTTTACTGTTTGCTAGCACTTTGAAAAACAACAGGAACTAAGGCCCAGATTTAAGAGGGCCTAGCGCCTCCTTGCGCCACATTAGCATACATTTTCTTTGCTAATGTTACCCAATGAGGCCAAAATCACTGTGCCAGATTTACAAAGTAGTGCAATGCATGCATTGAGCCACTTTGTAACCCCTTGCAGCACATTATGCTTGCGCCAGGCATAATGTATGCAAGGGGGGCTGAAAAAATGGTGCAATCTAAAAGATTTCTTTGCACCACTTTTTGTGGCATTTTTAACTCCTGCTTTTGGTGCTAACCCTGGACAGTACATCAATAGTGTCAAAAATGTTGATGTTATTGCCCCCTACCCTGCTCCATGGAGCGCCGTATTTTAAATATGGTGCACACATGATGGCGGTAGGGGGTGCTAAGGGGCGCAAGAAAAATGCTGCTGCACTGGGTGCAGCACCACTTTTCTTAAATCTGCCCTTAAGTTTGTTAAACCTTCTGTAGAATAGGACTTGTAGATTCTATATTAGGAAAGGAAATGTTGATTAAAGCACTTAATTGAATGCAATAGCAGGAGGAACTTAGAGCCCTATCACTGCTGTCTCAAAGCTCAGAGGGAATCATGCAAAGAACATATGCTACAAAATGAAATCCTGAGCTTGTAGGTGATCTGATTGGCATTAATAGAAATACCCAATGCCTACCTGATCCTAAAACAATAGAGCAATATATCACAATACCAGAGTCTGGGAACAAACTCTTGAGCTAGAATTGTTTCCACACCTTATTTTGCCGGAAGGACGACTCAGTCATCTCTCCAAGGAGATTGGCACTTTGTCATAATACACAACAGGGCTGAAGGATCTTACACAATAGCATGGAAACAGATTCCAAGGACAGGTGATATATAAAGTTAGTCGACTGTGTACCAATCAAATATAGCTAGTGAGCCTCTTTTGCTCATTTGTTTATGTCTGTGTAAAAGTGCAGTTTGCATACAGAAGTATCAAGCGCTAATGCAGATGCCTTTCAAGAAAGGCACTTAGAAACAAAGTATGGTGTTTTGTTTTGAATGATAGTCAATAATGACTTCTGGTGATGGACAAATCTGGGTGCAGAACCACAACCTCTGACTCAGGCAGTGGGGATCTCTAGTCATATACCTGATCACATATTTGGTAATACCAAAGAAGTGGACCTATCATTGCTTCTAAAATCCTCTGTCACAGTGATTTTTCCTTTATTTTCTAGGTGCATTAGGATAAACAAGGTTATATCCTAATGTGTTTTACAATGTTATTTGGTTGTTTCCTTTGAATTACTCCGTCATCATTTGTTATCTTCACTTGAAGCAAAATAAGGTAGAGAATTACAAGGGACTGAAAAAACAAACAAATGCCAATCAGGTTTCTGCCAATCAAACCACATTTTAGCGAGAGAACACAAGAACTTAGCATTGGTTAGCAGTGGTAAAATGCACAGTCTTAAGACCAGTAAGAGCAAAAATCAAGTACAAATAGGAGAAGGAAGGCAAAAGGTTTGGGTGTGACCCTGCAGAGAGGGCCATTTCCAACAAGCAGTAAATGGGTTCCATGATAATCATATTCATTGTGCATAACTGAAGATAACTTAGTAAGCCCAGATTAACTTGAGTGCGTGATTGATGGTGGGTGTGGAGTGACTGCATCTCCTTACAAATTACAGAAATCAGTTTGTTTAAATTTACCTGCTCTTTTTGTTTGTTCAATATTTTTCATAATTTTTTTCTGGTCTGGTGTGTTAACATTACTCATCTACCACACTCATGGTATGACGAACACATAATATATTGAAATAGTTGCTTTGGTGGAACTGGTTTCCTGGCCCCGGCATGGGTCGATCATGCAGTAGTCACTCAGTATTTGACTGGAGGAACTATGCTAGAAATCTGCTTGACCTGTATTGGGAATAAATATTGGCAAGCTTGACCATGAGGATTTTTTAGGATCCTTGACTGAGAAGGCAACCAGTATGTGGGAGTTGCATCCTTAGTATGCTTTAATCAGACATATTGGAGAAGTGAGACTGATAATGAGTTGTATTATAAAAGACCAGAATTGAATTCAAGGAGTGCTTCTGACATGGAGCATTCTAGAAGATTATCTTCCTAGTTCTATATGCATATGAACTACAAATGACAGTAGTAACGACCACTTTAAAAGTTATGACAACACAGTAGTTCATCAAAATAAGTATTTTAGTCCCACTCCCAAAATTATTTCAGGTGTAAATCTGGCTTCCCTCACAATTTATTACACTCAGCAAAAACAAGGCAAATATTATTCTAGAAAGAAAAGCACTGGATTTAATACTGTCATACAGATGCTTAAAACACAAATCTCAAAAGTGTACAACTGTTTGAGTATTCAAGACAGCCATCATACTTTGCTTAGGGGCCCTAAATAAGATTTTCATACAACCTGGACTGTTAAGGGGTCTCCCTCACAGTAAGAAACCTGCTGTATTCACTGAGCTCCCAGGACAAACCAATACCCTCACCTTGGAGAAAGGTATATGATTTTAATAAATGTAAATGGCAATGAATACAATCATAAATATCTGATAATAGTGAAAACACTCCTGAGGGTAATAACGATCTTCCAGATAAGAGTAAGCCTGTTGCTATTCACAACCCACACTTCTAAAGTTACTACAGCCACAAAGTAACCAATAAAAGCAAATAATTACTCCAGCTCAGAGCTTAAGTAAATCCAGCACCACAGGTAAAGAAAAACCCTCCCATAGAATACAATGGTGACGGACATGTAAAATTAAACCCCACAAAAGAAAGTTAAATTAAACACAAATTTTAAAATTGTTACAAATAAATATAATTGAATGTTAAAGAACATATTTAAAATTTATAAATATGTTTGTTAACTAATTCAATTTGTAATATTGTTTTGTGAATATAAAAATGAATGTACAATTAATCTGAATTAAAATATAATAAACTATTTTTAAATAATTCTACACATCATTTTCAATAATTGCTAATGTATAATGGATCATTTTTAGTTTAGGTAGGAACTTATTTTTCAAAACGATCTTCAACAAAATATTTTTTCTTCAATGTGATATATTTTAAGTAATAAGTGTTAATTTCAAAATTAAGTTAATTGATCTGTACCATTTTTTATTCTGCATTTCAAATAAATATGTGCTATAAGTTTACTTTGATATTTACCATAAAAAATTATGTTTATTATTTTTTACTTAAATACATGATTTTAACTTTCTCTACACTTTGCAATAAGGAGAATCTATAGTGGGGAGAAAATCTACATGTTTTATGGTATAAGGAAAATAAAAAATGTAATTCAACTTGAAAAAAGTTAATTATTTGAAGTCCCTATCCCAAATATTTTTTATGGGAGGTCATTGCAGTATCAGGGTTTGGTTATGTGTGGTGCTGGGTTTACTACTGTTCCTTTTTGGAAGTAGTAACTTACCCTTCTAAATGCAGCACCATTCTCTGTTTTTAGGAGGTGGAGACATGTATTTCTACACATTTGGGTAACTTTACACTTGTAAATGGTGAAGTGCCAAAATTCTTAGGGGCTGATTATGACTTTCGAGGTCCCACCATGGGACTGCCAAAGCCGCAGAGAAGACCCCACCAACAATGCAGTGTTATCCCTCCGTGTGTATTACAATGTTCTTGCTGGGCTGACCGGCAGGAGCATTGAAATACATGTTCCTGCCAGTCTGACTGGCAGAAATAGTGCTCGGATATTGGCCTCGGCTCCTTGAAGGCAGCCAAGGCCAAAATGCTAGCACTCCAGCGCCCTCGTAATGCACACTGTCTGCAAAGCAGACTATGTGCATTCTGACAATGATAGGCATGGGCAGTGCAGGGATCCCCTGTGCCCCCCAGCACTGGCTTTCCACCAGCATTTTCAAGGCATGTTCCCCACCATGAAAAGGCTTGCAGAAAGTAGGGTTGTAATAAGCAAGGCAGCGCTGAGTTCAGCACTGCCATGGCTTATTACAGGCCAGACAGCCATCAGGATTTGTGATCCTGGTGGGGACAGCGGTCTTTGCGCAGGCCCACCTGCCTAAGTCATAATTGGGCAGTCCGACCTTCAACGCGAGTATGGCAATCCTTGAACAGCCACACTCGTAATGAGGGCCTGAATGTAACAGTTCTACATACTTGGTCGAGATTTCTTCCACTGAAGTGGAGATCTTCCTATGGTTAAGCACAGGAAAAACTTTAAATGATTATTGATGTTTAAAAAAATATTACAAATACTTTTATGTTAAGTATTATTGTTAAATAAATAGTATAGATTTATTCTAAATCTAGCACATGGTACATAGTATTGCATTTTAATATAATTGTTGAGTAAGTAAATCACTATTTTTGATATATATAATTCATTTAAAATGCAATTTTATGTATTATTCTTAAAACATATTCTCTCTACAGTTACATTTTTACATGCAGTTACTAGGTATGAACTTTAATAAAAGTTATTTATATAACTGATAAATACTTTAATTATTTGATATATTTTTAAAATTCAAATGTATTTTTAAGTAAAAAAGTGTGTAGCACAGCTAGAGCGGTGCCAGTGGCCATGCCCTCAAAAATGAAGGTAGGTGGATTTTGTGTAGGCCAGCTAGGATGGTGTCAGTGGCCATGACCTGAAGCATGTGAATGGGAGGATGGGCGTGTACATTTATTGAGAGGTGGAACTGAGTCATGGTGGAAGGGAGATCTGGGCATCTGGACCAGGGCAAGTTGGGATGAGTTGGGTTTTTTACGGTAAATTGTATGAGAGTTTTTTGATCCCAGGAAACTTAGGACCCGATTCACAAAGAAAAACTTACACATTTGTGGAAGTTCACCATTTTTTGGGTCTTTACAAACTGTGAGTTTAGTATTACTAATAGTACTTTTACCACTACAGGGACTTCGTACACAAAACATAGGCCTGTCCTATCTTTTTATGTAGAGAGTCTCCGAAGTCGTAAAATTAACTATTAATAAAACTAAATTCGCAGTTTTGGGATACCAAAAAATAGTAAACTTACACAAAAGCTTTAGTTTACATTGGTGAATCAGGCTTTAAGTGTGAGCAGGTAGTGGGCTTGTGGCACTAGTCAGGATGGACAGTCGCCAAAAAAGCATCAGTCCACCTTTGCCAAGTCTCTTATTATTTTAATATGCGACTAGATAAGCACATTCCTCAGTCACCCTTAGTTGTAAAAATAAATATTCACCCATATGACTTTAGACTTTTCACACCATTAACCAATAGTAGTTTTTTATATGTGCATGTCTTTTGCTAATTTTACGAAAACCACAATCTGCCCACAATGCGTCATTAAATCCCATTACTATCAATAAGGTATAGCTGTGATGTATATGACACAAGAATTGTAAATACTAAAAGCTTAGTACTTTGGTTGTTTCAGAACAAAATTGAAGTTTCAGGGACAAACTGATTTTATTCAGGAAACATGTAACCGAAAAGACATTTTGACAGAACACGCAACATGTTTTATTCTGAGATGTTCTAATTAGATCTGTGATGAGTATAAGAACATCTAGTTGACAATCTGTGAAAGATGTGTCATAGGTTATCATGAATATTAACCTTGGTAACTAAATTTATGAGTCTCGCACAATGGTGTTTAATGTACTGTATTCAATGTGAATACAAATGTGAAACAACATAGAGTTCAGACATCAAGATATAAGAAAAGCATATTATTCACTTATTGGTACTGTCATTTAAGGAGCAAGTGGAGGTTCTATCTGTCAACCAAATAATGTGGAAATAGAAAAATTAGAGAGAGCACATTTTGTATAGGAAAGCACTGCAAGTAATGATGATTGGAATAAAAACGATGTTGTATTTCGTTTAAAATTGACTGAGAGTGGTCAAGATGAGTAGAATGAGAAAATGGGCATGGAAAAAAGACAGGGAGAAAGAGGTGGGAGCGCTCATGAGAGAGAGACAGGAAGAGTGAAAGAGAGAGCAGGTGTGAAAGAGTAATAAAGAGAGAGGGCGAGGGAGAGAACTATGCTTCATTACCTTACAAATATATATATTTTTTTATAATATCATCCTATATTCCATGATGTCAGGGTGCAAAATAACCAATCGAGGAACGCTACAATTTGAGTACTATCTAGTTTGATATTCCATTGGATAACTGAGAGATACTCAAACTCCACTGTGCATGTTGAATAAAAATAAAAAATATATTATTTTCTGTGTACAATCGTTGTGAAGCATACACACAAGAGATGGGAAATAAACAAGAAATGAGAATAGGATTAAGCTCCTCATCCACAAAGACCAAATTTATCTTTGTAAAGATCAGATTCCACGATCCCGTAAGAGTTAGGGGCACATTTATCAAAGGTATTGTTTCACCCTTGTTCCATCAGAGGGGATGCTGGGCAATGCAAAACCTAGAATGAAGTTTTCAAAGCCACGTAAGGCCAACTTGTATGGCGGTGTGTGGCTTGGTAACTCTGGAGTAACGCAGGGCAGTGCAAGTTGCTGTCTGGCGCTCCTTTGCTCCAGGGAGATGTTCCATGGGTTTCAGCGTAGGTGTGCTCATGAATTCACCTATGGATTCTGGCACATTCCCAGATTTACCATGAGTGGCAGACCTCAGAATGCATCAAAATGCTTTGCCTTCCAAGGGAGATTCAACAAGGAGAAATATCTGTATGTCTTCTCATTTTTCCTCTTTCTCTGCGTGCTGCACTTTGAAGCATACCTAGAAAGAGGAAAACACTTCAAATGTTTGCCTTTGTGCAGGAAGGTCTCTCTTCTTCCGGCTCAAAAACAATCCTGTCTGCAACAAGGGTCACCCTTGTACCATGACGCATGGGTGCCTGCTTTGGTGCTAGGCAGCACATAGTGTGCCAGTTCAAGGAGAGTCCAGGACTGCACCATGTAAGGTTAAATATGGAGCATTCCTTCCCTCTCCCTATCATGCAAAACAGTGCAGCAAGGTGTCTTGCTAACCTGCATTGTGTGACATTTTGATAAATAGGGCCCTAAGTTTGCAATAGTGGAAGTAGTGCTGTAAGTATTGATAGTGAACCTTCTGCAACATCAGTGCTAAGAGATACATTTGAGGAGAGAAAAGGCCTTATTACGAGGCTGGTGGTCCGAAGACTGCAGCCTCACAGTGGTGGTTGGACCGCCATATTACAAGGTTGGTGGGCAGAATCCCCAGCCTACCTCCGTCCCTCCAGGATCAGTGATCTTGACAGGCTGACGACAGTCCTGGTTATAATCAGCCACGCTGGCGCTGAATTCAGTGCCGCTCTGCTGGTTATAACCTTGTTCTCCACCTGCCTTTCCAAAGAGGTCTGACTGCCATGAAAAGGCTGTCAGAGAACAAGTTCAGGGGCCACAGGGTTGCCCCTGCACTGTTCATGCCCATGGCATGGGCAGTGCATGGGTCCCCTGCCCAGCACCCTCGAAATGGGCACTCTCTTCTGTGCAGACAGTTTGCATTTTGACGGTGATGGTGCCCCTGGCATGTGGCAGCATTGCTGCCGGCTCTATAAGCAGCTGACAACAATGCTGCTGCACCTTTCCCACTAGGCTGACCAGCAGAAACCTTGGTTTCTGCTTGTCAGCCCAGTGGGGAGGTTGCCAGCACTGAGGCAACCGCCCCACAGGGAGTTTGACAGACGGTTGTTTACATCCACAAACTCATAATCAGCCCCAACGTCACATAAGCGGACTCCAAAATAAGCCCTAGATTTGTTTTAAGGAAGGAAGACAGGCTTGATGTCCTTTTATATTAATTTAAAATTCTCTGAGTTAAATTTCCAAACTGGCCCAGGGGCAAGGTCATAATTCTCCATTAACTGTTTGAGAATTAAGGCATGTTTATATTTCTACTTTCTCTCAAATTCCTCTAAGAGATAAGAGGTGTGAGAAATTGAGATATTAGTTAGGCAGTGAAACATTTCTCAAGCAGCAACCAGCATCCTATTCAGGGTGAGGCTCACACAAACCCCAAATTAACCAGTGCTCATCTCTTTGGTAGCCTGGCACAGAGCAGTGAGTCTTAACTGAGAGGCAGTGTGTAAAGTGTTTATGCAACATTCAAACGGTACTGAAGTGAAAAAAACAATGTAGGAAAAACCCCACACCAATTTAGAAAAATAGAGTAATTTTTAATAAATCTAACAAGACACAAATGTTAAAAATCCAATTAGTAGAACTGGAGATATGCAATTGTAAAACATTTCAGAGAAAATAGAATCACAAAGCCCAAGACACCCAGGCCCATATTTATACTTTTTTAGCGCCGCATTTGCGCCGCTTTTTGATGCAAAAGCGGTGCAAACTTGCAAAATACAATTGCATTTTGTAAGTTTGCGCCGCTTTTGCGTCAAAAAGCGATGCATATGCGGCGCTAAAAAAGTATGAATATGGGCCCAAATATGGATATCTAGTCGCACCGGACCAGGATAAAATCACAAGTCCAGACCAGCTGTGATGGAGCCCTAGGCTCGCTACAGGTACCCAAGTAGGACAGCTAAACAAGATGCCTTAAATCCAGGTTTGCAGAGCATTTAGAGGCCCTGCTGTGTGGATGCTTCATGAAGCCAAGGGATTTGCAATGCAAAGTTGTGCTTTTAGTATGTGTTGCACAGTTGAGACGATGCATTAGTTCCGAAGAGCTGTGAGGCTGCGATGAGAAAAACTGCGTTGGTGTTGAGGTTGTCTTTGACAGGAAATTTGCAATATAACGGCCTGTGTCTGTGAAGCTTTGCACAGCGGATTTTCCGATTTGGGCTGCAAGGTTGATGTGGAGTCCTTGAGATGGGAGAACTTGGCACCAGTTGGTTCTGCTCAAGATTACACCACACAGCAGAGGAGATGCATTGGTTCTACAGCTGAGCTCACAGAGCACTTTCACGTCCACTTCCAAGAGTCCAGGACTGGAGTAGCACTACTAGGCAGAATAGGACTCACAGGTGGAAGAGTTCATGTACTGTGTTCAAGGTTATTGGAGCCTTCTGTCCCTGAGGCCGTGGCCAGAAGGCTGGCCAAGTAGTCCTTAGATCCACTCTTAGGTACTAAATTCAGCAGAAGGAGGTCTAGTTCTTCTCACCCAGGCAAGAGGGTAGGAAGCAGCAGGTCAGCACAGTAGGGCAGTAGCCCTTCAAAGTAGCAGTCCAGCTGAGTGCTAGTCTTTTCAGGGTGACTACAGCTCTTATTTTATTAAATACAGCACATTTCTGACCTTTCCATTTCACACAGTGCAGCAAGCTCACTGCATGAAATATTGAAAAATGGGCCCCTAACTTTTTAGATATAGAAGCACATGGAAACAATTTATGTTTATGATAGCAACACTTCTTGGCACAGCCATTGTCATTTTGAGTTTTTTTCTGATCTACTGAAATTAAATAGCCCATGAAACAAATGGTGGATGGTGTGAAGGAAATTGATGAAATCTTTATTACAGTGATCTATGTTAATCTGCATTATGGCTTGAAATTTAACTCTGATTGTATGATGTGACAGACACGCAGATGAAATAGAAATTAATTTAAAAAAATACTGTCCCAAGGTGTGTGTCGAAGTAGCCAGTAAACTTTAAACATAGCAGGGGCATGAAAAACCTTTTGGATTGTATGTTATTTCAATAAGTAATCTTCAGAATTTAATTAATTCTGCTATGAAGATGAAATTCAAGTTAACTCAATTCTTCTGAGCAGTTTGAATGCAAATATGTTTTTCTTTTTTTTAATTTAGTGATTCTGGCTTCTTGATTAGGAGTGGGTTGGTTAATTCTGACCTATGCGTAAACCCCTGTTTTTGCATCGGTCAGAATTGCAACTTAAAAGGTATTTAATATATCTTATAATTATCGAATGTGTTCAACATCTCAAGCTTCATTAAATTTCAGCAGGTCAAATTTGCCGAAATTTAATACAGGGAAAAATGTACTTCATTTATCGTGTCATGCAGATTTTGAGTGTTGAACACCAAAATCTGCATGTTGTTCACCCACAAACTCATAATTGGTGCTATTTATTGCACTCAATCAATAAAATACCCTGAGGTATCATTAGCTATGAGGTGCACTAAACAGCACCTACATTCAATGTCAGGGCCTAGATATACAGCTTACAATGGACTCTGAAAATGTTTAAGGGAAATGTGAACCATTATTTTATTGTTTAGCCAGTAACATTCCTGCAGGGTTGTCATAAATATCTCCAGCTATCTGTTGCTGACAGCATTCTATATATAATACTCCACCAAGTCAGTGCTTACTTATGTATAGAGGGCTTTCCGCTCAATTTGACTTCCCAGCATTGTTACTGATAGTTTTCCTTTCTATTCTTTGTTTTACCTTTGGCAGTGCTGTTGCCTTCCACTGCTGACATTATAGAACTATTTAGGATTCCATCTGAGTTCATATCCTGCACTTTGCTCCTTCCTCTCATTGTCTTTGAAGGTAGAGAGTACTTGGAATCGGGGCACTCTCCAAAAACAAAAAAAGGAAAATAGCTTTTTTTTTCTGACCCCTACTCCAAAGCACATCTAAGGCAATGGCGTAGGCTGATCCGCTGGGGCCCATAAGCTCCTGGGAAAACCAAAATGTCAGCACATTATGTTTTGATTTGCTACGAAGAGAACACCAACAATTTTGAAGTTTGGGGACTGACAGAAGTGCAGCAGTCACTGCAGCAACGTTTTCTTTCCAACATGATTTGGGAACCTAATGCTCACAGGGGATTATATTTATAACCTTTGGATGAGTTTGCCGAAGTTTTACGGACTTTCAAACATGGGCTTTTAGTTTTGTGGGTCCAGGGTACAATGGTCTTTGCTATTGGTTCTTAAGATGGCTTCAAAACATATTTTGATGGTAGTTTTATTTTGTATTCTGTTTGTGCTTTCTCTACAGCAAACTTCTTTTACTTTTTTCAATGCCCATGGTACAAAGGTACAGAACTGCAGCTGGCACCCATTCAACCGTGGAAGAGACCACCCCATAATCCCTTGCAAGTGCCACACAATTTTGCATATTGTGTTTATGGTGCACCACAGAGGGCAGGGACACCACCAATGAACTTAAAAACTTGTTTTGGCTGCCAGGAGTGCAGTCGCTTCCCCTTGGAACCTTTTTTTAAAACATGATTTAGCAACCTATATCTCCTAATGGATTATGGCCCCCATTCTGATATTGGCTGTAAGTAGTGCTTACCGTCATGCTGACTGCCGCCAACATACCACTGCTGCAGTGGATTACCGCCACCCATATTATGACCCACACATAGCAATTAGTCACTATTCAGCCACACACACAAGCCCAAAGGTCAGTGATAAACTGGCGGTAGCAAAACCCACACCGTTACGCCAACAGAACTACGCCCACAGCATTATGGACATTCAATGGTGCTAAACCATTGGCGGTATATACCACAGCGCTCAAAATACACACAACCTAACAAAACAACACCACATTGGACAATTTGAATAGCACACACCTGACACACATACACACACCACTATAAAACACACATCCACATTACCCACAACCTTTTACGACTAAAAACAATTGCCACAAGAGAGATAGCAAGACCACAGACAAGACCACAGCCACACACCACCATCACCTATACACCATCCACGCACCTTACATCACACACCCCAACACATCACCCCACACACCCTCACCCACACCACTCATACTACACCCATGGCACCACAACGACACCCCAGGTTCTCAGAGGAGGAGCTAAGGGTCATGGTGGAGAAAATCATCGGGGTAGAGCCACAACTATTCAGATCACAGGTGCAGCAGCCATCCATTGCTTTGAAGATGGAGCTATGGCAGAGAATCGTGGACAGGGTAAACGCCGTGGTACAACACCCCAGAACAACGGATGACATCCGTAAGAGGTGGAATGACCTACGGGGGAAGATGCGTTCCACAGCAGCAAGACACCAAATAGCTGAACAGAGGACTGGCGGTGGACCCCCACCTCCTCCCCTACAACTAACAACATGGGAGGAGCATGTCATGCCAATCATGCATCCTGAGGGCCTGGCAGGCGTAGGAGGAGGACTGGACTTTGGTAAGTCAAATCTCTATTACTATCACCCCCCTACCTGCATGCCATCACAAACCTCCACCCTTACCCTCACTCCTATCATTCCACCACCTCACACACACCCCACCATCACAACACGCTTCCCAATACCAAGCCCTGTATCTAACACCAATGCACGGATCCCCATCACAGACCTGCATGGACACCCATCACTAAATCATGCACACTAGAGAGAATCACCTAGCCCACCAAATAACTACTCACGCAAGGCAAAGCTGGCAGGGCAATAACAACCATAGAGGGTGACACACCCTTGCACAAGATGACCAACACAGAAACAATAACACTGCATTTACATCCCCACAGGTCACCCACCCAATGTCACCGGAGAGGAGGTGCCAGCAACATCCAGTCCACCCTCAGAAGAAGCCCACAGTGATGACAGCAGCCCTGGATCTGGATGACCAACCTAGCCCATCAGGGATCTTCAGACAGTCGGTATCCCAGGCAGTCACATACCACCACAGAGCCTGCCCCCTTAGGAAACACCAGCACAGTACCCATACGGCGGGCCCATACCTCTGTCCTCAGGAAACGTCAATCAACAGTGGACCACAGGGCACACCACAAACACAGGACGATCAGGGACCTGGCAGTGGCAGTGGAAACACGGTTCAGGGGACAGAGGCACAGGAAAACAGGGAAGCTGGGAGGACTGCTGTGCGACAGGGGGAAGACAGACCCAGGGAACCGACTCTCCAGGAGGCACTCACCAACATCCTGGGAGCATACCACCATTCCCAGGAGACAATGAGGCAGATACTGGACAAGTTGCAGGAGACCCAGCGGCTGCAGGAGGGACAGTACCTAGGGATCAGGGAGAACTTGAAGGACATCAACACCACCCTGGTCACCATTGCAGAGGTGCAGGCAGACATGGCCAACACCATGAGGGAGGCAGTGGCACACCAGCGGGCCCCTGACACTAGCCAAACCGATGAACAGCCTTCCACCTCCACTGCTGCTAGTGGACAGGAGGCCCCACCACGGGAACAACAGGCCACCAGCACCTCACCCCCAGCAGATGGAGAACCACCCCGCAAACGGTCCCTGCGATCGAGGCAGAAGCCAGAGACTATTGCCAAGACCCACGCCAGGAAATAAGACTCTCCTGATTGTCACCCTTGTGTCCCACTCTGTCACCCTGTCCACCTTGAACTGCCATTGCTCCACTTCCTATGCCTCCTTGGACAATGCACCTGTGATACAAATGGACTGGACTCTATCCTGGATATTCCTCAACCATCACCCAGCCCATTGCACATCCCCCTCTACTTTGTGGCACTTAAATAAACACCATTTGAATAAATACAAGTATGGAGTCTGTCAAATGATTGAATTATGTATTCGTTTAACAAGCTTTAAACACTGCAATACAACTGTACAGTAATGTATACATAGGAATGACCTGTAGTTGGCTGCAGTCAACACACCAGGAGCGATAGTGGGGCACAAATATCTGAAAATAGAGATTCCAAAGGGTACATTAAGTGGCCATAGAAGTGGAATAATCAGCCTGCCAGTGACAATGTCAAACACAAAACTGTCAATGTAAAGTGAAATTACAGTGTCTTACCTGTGTGTCATTGGAAGTATTGTCGTATTATTGCACTGTTGTCCTCATCCTTATCCCCCGCCTCCTTATCTTTACTGTCCACAGGGTCCACTGCTGCAACACGCCCATCTTCAGCCTCATCCTCCTGCAGAAAAGGCACCTGGCGACGTAAGGCAAGGTTGTGCAGCATACAGCATGCTACGATGATCTGGCACACCTTCTTGGGTGAGTAGTACAGGGATCCACCTGTTAGATGGAGGCAAAGAAATCTGGCCTTCAGGAGTCCGAATGTCCTTTCTCTTATTCTTCCTGTTTGCCCATGTGCCTCATTGTAACGTTCCTCTGCCCTTGTCCTGGGATTCCTCACAGGCCTCAGTAGCCATAAGAGGTTGGGGTAACCAGAGTCACCTGCAAATATCGAGGGACAACTCTTAGACACACACTAACCCTCAGGGCCCACACCATACCCATACACCAATACCTACTGGATGGGAACCAGGGCTCACCTATGAGCCATACCCGGTGTCTCGGGGGTTGAGCCATCACATATGGGATGCTGCTATTCCTCAGGAGAAAGGCATCATGAACAGACCCAGGATACATTGACATGGGAGATGTACTGGTCTACCAGGCACACTATCTGCACATTCATGGAGTGAAAGCTCTTTCGATTTCTGAATACCTGTTCATTTCTCCGAGGGGGGACAAATGCAATATGTGTACCATCTAATTCTCCAATATTGTTGGGGATATGTCCCATTGCATAAAAATCAGCATTCACTGTGGCCAATTCCTCCACCTGGGGAAAAATGCTGTAGCTGTGCAGGTGTTCAATCAGGGCAGGCAACACTCTGGTCAGCACTATTGAGAACATTGGCTGAGACACTCCTGCTGCCAAGCCCACTGTCACTTGGAAGGAGCCAATTGCCAGGAAATGGAGCACAAATAGGACTTGCCCAAGAGGGGGGATCCCAGTGGGCTGACGGATAGCAGATATCAGGTCAGGTTCCAATTGGGCACACAGCTCTGTGATTGTGGCCCTGTCCAGTCTTATAGGTGAGGATAATGTGCCTGTTCCCTATTGTTGCCAAGTCTACTAGGAGCCTGTACACTGGGGATGTCTCCATCTCCTATTCATCCGCAGCGGTTGCAATCTAGGGGGCAAACAGTGAGCAGCTGGTCAGTATTCTATATTTCCAAACACTACACTGCATTTCATGTTGTGACTGTAACAGTATATTGTTGGATAGGCCCAAATGATGCCTATGTGTACTGTGACGCAGTTATGTGCCATCGCCTGCCCCCACCCAAAATGGCGTCCACCTGTCCTGTATGGAGGGACATGTCGAAATGAGGTAATTCCACTGATGTTGTGCGCCGTTGGGGGAGGCAGTCGAGAACCGCTGTGCAACTCCTCATTGGATACCATTGGGTCCTATAGGTTAAAGTGGCCAATGGTAATGTACGCTGGGGGTAACGGTACGCACGGCTGTGGACCTGTGGACCTGACCGCCATTTTCTATCTGTTCACTCACTTGCTACCTGACCTTCAACAGGAGAGGACCTACACTGCAAGTGCTGCTGTGACCTGTGTCTGGAACCGACCATGGCTCATGTCACTGGGAAAGGGCCCCTGCCTTCATCGCTGCGGAGTTGGAGAGACTGGTGGATGGGGTCCTTCACTAGTACCGAATGCTGCATGGGCCTCCAGACCAACAGGTGAGTACACTGTGACCACAATGCATGGGGGAATCAAGGCATGGAGTGATGTGTGTGAGGGCCTAGTGTAGGGGGCTGGTGGAAGGGCCCTGGGCAGCGTGCTGCATGTCTGGTGGGCAATGTCAGTGAGTAAGGGGATGTGAGGGCTATGGTGGGCCATGGGTGTAACATGCAGGACGGTGTGACTGATACCTTTTCCGATATGTATTTCTCAGCAGGTCAGTGCCATCAAAAAAGGGTATATGTGTGCCATCGCCAAGGACGTGCGGACCCTGGGGCTCTACGGCAGGCAGAGCAACCACTGTCGCAAATGGTGGGAGGACCAGAGACGCTGGGCATGGAAGATGGCGGAGGCCCAGCTGGGGATGGCATCCCAACGCGGTAGGGGTGCCCATCAAACGTTACCCCCCTGATGGCCTGCATACTGGCAGTGGCCTATCCGGAGCTGGATGGGCGATTGGGGGCATCACAGCAGTGACAAGGGGGTGAGTACAGTGCCCCAATATACTACTTGCATGTGGTGGGTTAGCATTCGGGTGGGGGATGTGGGCCTGTGGGTACCCCTAGGCTAGGCCGGACATTGCAGGGTAGAGCCCATGTTGGGCATGGTCTTATTTAAACCTCCTCCAACCAAGCTAGTAGGCATACACTACTGGGAAGGTGTCAGTGGGTCTCAGGTATGCTGCAATGAGCGTTAGGTATCCCTGTCCATGGGCTGGTGACTAGCATTGTGACTGTTAGTGCATTGCCTAGTGCTTAGAGCTGTTCACTGTGTGTGTGTGTGTGTGTGTGGTGAACGCCAACGGTGGTGTTGTTGCCTCCATTGACCAAGGCTATCCTTTGTCTCTCCTCCCCCTTTTTGTTTTGTCACCCTGTCCTTATGTGCATCAGCATCACCTGGCAGAGGAGCAGAGGCACAGGCGACGGGGAGAGCTGCATCCCACAGGGCCCAGGAGGCCAAATCCCCCGACGGTGAGGGCAGCAGTGGGATGGAGGACGAGGGGAGCACCACAGCGGAGACTGGAGGGGACAGTTCTGACACTGATACCTCCTCCGATGGAAGCTCCCTGGTGGTGGCGGACACCTCTGTGCCCACCCCAACTACAGGTACAGCTGCCACCCCCGTACCAGCACTGCCCTCCCAGCAGCCCCTCAGTGTGTTTCCTGTGCCCGCTCACCCTGGAGGGTGGGCATCTCCTTCGCCCCAGGTACCTCTGGCCCTGCCTCAGTTAGCCCTGCTGCCCTGAGTGAGGAGGCTATTGACCTCCTGCAATCCATGTCTGTTGGGCAGTCAACCATTGTGAATGCCATCCAGGGACTGGCAGCCCATTGGCAACACACAAATGCATTCCTGGAGGGCATTCACTCTGGCATGGCGGCCCAACAGAGAACAATCCAGGCTCTGGTCTCCTCCCTGATGGCAGCAATTGCCCCTGTTTCTAGCCTCCCCCCTGCAACCTCCTCTGCCCAATCCCATTCCCCTTAACCCCAACCTATCCCAAGCACACAGACAGGCCAGCATGCACCCAGGACAACACACAGGAGTGGTTCAGGCAAACACAAGCACCACACATCTTCCCATAGGCACTCACACATCACCGTCCAGATGCAGACATACCACTATCTACTGCCTCCACTGTGTCCTCCTCCTCCTCCTCATCCACCTCCCTCCCAGTAGTGTCTACACTCACACCTGCATGCACTACATCCTCATCCACTACCACCATCACGCCTATCACTACATGCCCCTCACTGGCAGTCACCACCCCCACATCCATGCACACATCCACTGTGTCCTCTCCCACTGTGTCTGTGCCCCCTTCTCCCAAAGTACACAAACGCAAGCACTCAGGCACCCAACAGCCATTCACCTCACAACAGCATCCAGCCCATGCACCTCCACCCAAACACAGCAGACAGACACCTCCTACAACCACTTCCTCTTCCTCCACTCCCAAACCTTTACCCTCTTCCCATCCCAATGTCCCTAAAAAGCTTTCCCTCTCCACTGTTGAGCTCTTCCCTACCACTCCCCCCGTCCTTCTCATCGGGCCAGGGTGGTCAGAACCCAGGCGAGCATCTCAGCCACCCAGTACATGGTCACAGTAGTGTTGACAGCTACTGCAGGTGGGAGAGGATCCCGGGCACCAGGCAGCAACACTGACAGAGTGCCAGCACCAGACGCATCTTGGAAGGACAAGGTGGCACCTCCAGCTGCGACAGGAAAGGACAAGGAGGCACCACCAGCTGCAACAGGGAAGGGCAAGGAGGCACCACCAGTTGCAGGAGGGCAGGGCAAGGAGGCACCAACAGCAGCACCCAAGAAGGGCAAGGAGGCACCATGAGCTGCAGGAGGGAAAGGCAAGGAGAAATCCCCAGCTGCTGACAGGAAGGGCAAGGGGCCTGCACCAGCAGGCAGGAAGGACAGGAGGCCTGGTGCTGGGACTCATTTTGAGCCCCCACCACCAACCATGGTGGTTCAGCCGTCCGAGGCTGCAGGGGAAGGGCTGGAGCCTCCCCCCACCACTGCCAGCACCGCCATCA
Organism: Pleurodeles waltl; assembly: GCF_031143425.1. Lineage (NCBI taxonomy): Eukaryota > Metazoa > Chordata > Amphibia > Caudata > Salamandridae > Pleurodeles > Pleurodeles waltl. Next base: position 892,442,513 of record NC_090447.1, read on the forward strand.
GCAGCCCCACCAGCACCACTGCCAGCAGCAACAGCCCCAGTGGGCAGCCGTCCCGTCCCATGCTGCAGGGGATGGGCTGGAGCCTCCTCCCATCATTACCAGCACCGCCACCAGCACTGCCACCAGCAGCAGAAGCCCCAGTGGGCAGCTGTCCGAGGCGGCAGGGGATGGGCTGGAGCCTCACCCACCACTGCAAACACCGCCACCAGCACCACTGCCAGCAGCAGCAGTCCAAGTGGGTATCCGTCCGAGACTGCAGGGGATGGGCTGGCACCTCCCTCCACCACTGCAAGCACCGACACCACCCCCGCCTCTGCCACCACTGAGGAGCCATCACTGCCAGTGGACAGTGTGTAGTTCTGCCTCCCGGGGCTGTTGTGCGTCCTGGCCCTTGCAAATGCTGTGGGTCTGACACCCAGGTGAGAGACTGTGACCTTGCACTCCCCAAGATCTGCATCACAGGGCTCAATGCCCCCTCCAGAACCAGTGGAAGAAGCCATCAACTCACCCCATCCTTCCCAGGATGAAGCACACTGGGCACAATGCCCCCTCCAAAACCAGTGAAGATGCCATCCACTCACCCCATCCTTCCCAGGATGAAGCACACTGGGCACAAGGCCCCCTCCAGAACCAGTGGAGATGGCATCCACTCACCCCATCCTTCCCAGGATGAAGCACACTGGGCACAAGGCTCCCTCCAGACCTAGTCGAGAAGCCACCCACTAGAGAGACTGTGGCCTTGCACTCCCCAGGACAAAGCAGTGGCCAAACCACCCACTTGAGAGACAGTGGCCTTGCACTCCCGAGGACCAAGCAGTGGGCAAACCACCCACTATAGAGACTGTGGCCTTGCACTCCCTAGGACCAAGCAGAGGGCAAACCACCCACTTGAGAGACTATGGCCTTGCATTCCCCAGGACATCGCACAGGGCATGTAGCCCCCTCCAGGACCAGTGGTGTTGTACCATCTTCCAGCTGAGGTACCCCCCATTCCCTCTCCCACTGAGGTGCCTGTGTATTTTCGACCTGATGCCCCTGCAGTGTTCTCTCCATGTTCTTGCAGGAGTGAGGTGGGGCTTTGGCCTCTGTGATGTGGCCCTGTGGCCCACGGACACTGAGGACTGGGCAGTGTCCCTACATTTGTAAATATGTATATACGTTTGTATTTTGATGCACTTATTCGTGTTATTTTATCATATTACACTCACTTTCTTCAAATCATTTTGTCCTTGCATTATTCCTGAGGGTTATGGAGTGGATATGTAATGTTATTGCATCTGGTTGAGTGTATGGTGTTGGGGGTGGGGGATTACGTGTTGCGTCTGTGTGTCACTCTCTTTTTCCTCCCCCTACCTTATGTGCTAGGCGGCAGTACTCACTGCGGTTGTCTTCGCCAGCGTTTGTGTTCATAATGCAGGAAAAGGTAGACGAGCATCGGAAATATGTGCAGCACGGGCTCCATGGCGTTGTGGTTGTTCCCTGAGTCTCCAGAGGTGAGTCCTTTGACTTCTGTGTTCTATTTCTGCTGTGCTTTTGATGTTGTTGGTACCACCCAAGAAAAGGTGGTGGATAGGCCTGTCGTAATAGTGTGGGCGGTACATTGTATTCCACCTGGCTGTTGGCAGTTACCGCCGTGGTGCTTGTTGATACCACCGTGGCGGTCGTGTGTTAAAGTGGCTGACTGTCTGAGCGGTTTCTGCCGTGGTCATAATTCATTTTTTTTTTACTGCCAGCCTGTTGCCGGTATTACCGCTACTTTATCACCGACCGCCAGGGTTATAATGAGGGCCTATATTTTTTCACCCTGGAAGAAGTTTCTCATATTTCCTGGTATTGCTGAAGCTGTTTTATTTTTTATTTTTATGGTTTAAGAGTGGAGGATCATTATTATTGTTGGGTTCTAAAGGGTATATGTATTGTGTTATAGTACAGTGTAAACACTGCAGTTGTGCTAACCAGACAATGGCCCTCATTACAACCCTGGCGGTCGGTGTTAAAGCGGTGGTAAGACCGCCAACAGGCCGGTGGAAAAAAAATGGAATCACGACCATGTCGGAAACAGCCAACATAGACAGCCACTTTAACACTCCGACCGCCACGGCGGTACAAACAAACAGCTTGGCGATCACTGCCAACAGACTAGCGGAAGACAATTTACCGCCCACCCTATTATGACAGGCCAGTCCGCCACCTTTTCCGGGGCGGATTCAACACGAACAAAAACACTCACCTCTACACAACCCACGGGGAACCAGGACGCCATGGAGCCAGAACTCCAAATACTCCCTGTGATAGTATTCCTGCTCCTCTACCAGGAGCACGAAAGACGGCGGCGACAACCACAGTGAGTACTGCACCTACAACACAGGGGAGGGGGGAGGAAAAAGAGAGTGACACACACATGCAACACACAACACCCCCACCCTCACCCACAACAACACACACACTAATACATGCTGCAACATTACATTTACACTCCCCAACCGCCCCTGGAAGAACGCAATGACAAAAGGAAATGATTGTAACGATTGTGATCAATAAAAATCCATTAGTCAAAACTCCAAATACAGTTTAAACAATTTTGTACACCAACTATGCAAGTCCAGGTAGTGCACCATTCATAGTCCGTGGACCACTGGGCCCAAAATGTATGGCAAGGCCCACACTAGATACCAGACTCGAAATGGAGAGAACACTGCTGGGGCTTCAGATTGAAATAAAACAGGCACCTCAGGGGGAAGGGAAGGGAGGGCACCTCAGCCGGATGAGTGCACAACGCCAGCTCCACGAGGGGCCTCCATGCCATTGATGTGTCCTGGGGAGTGCAAAGCCACAGTCTCTCAAGTCTCTCCAGTGGGTGGTTTGCCCACTGCTGCGTCCTGGGGAGTGCAAAGCCACAGTCTCTCAAGTCTCTCCAGTGGGTGGTTTGCCCACTGCTGCGTCCTGGGGAGTGCAAAGCCACAGTCTCTCAAGTCTCTCCAGTGGGTGGGTTGCCCACTGCTTTATCCTAGGGAGTGCCAAGCCACTATATAACAAGTGGATGCCTTTCTCCACTGGTTCTGGAGGGGGCTTTGTGCCCAGAGTGCTTCATCCTGCCAAGGACTGAGGTAGTGGATGCCTTTCTCCACTGGTTCTGGAGGGGGCTTTGTGCCCAGAGTGCTTCATCCTGCCAAGGACTGAGGTAGTGGATGTGACACTCCACTGATGGTGGTGCAACATGCAAGCTGCTCATGCTCCTGGGACTGACCACCAGCCTCGTACGACTGACCAGTGGGGATGGCAGCTATGTTTGCGGTGGTGCCACTGGCTCAGGATGTTGCGGGGCCGCTGGCGGTGCTGGCGGTGTTGTCAGTAGCGGTGGTGCTGGTGGCGGGCTCACTGACTGTGGTGCTGGCGGTGTTGTCAGTAGCGGCGCTGCTGGTGGCGGGCTCACTGACGGCGGTGCTGGTGAAGGGCTGTGTCTGGGGTGCTGGCGGCGATGTCAGTAGCGGCTGTGCTGGTGGCGGGCTCACTGACGGCGGTGCTGGTGAAGGGCTCAGTGTCTGGGGTGCTGGCGGTGGTGTCAATAGCGGCGGTGCTGGTGGCGGGCTCATTGACGGCAGTGCTGGTGAAGGGCTCAGTATCTGGAGTGCTGGAGGCAGTGTCAGTAGCGGTGGTGCTGGTGGCGGGCTCACTGACGGTGGTGCTGGTGAAGGGCTCAGTGTCTGGGGTGCTGGCGGCAGTGTCTGTGGCGGCGGTGCAGGTGGCGGTGCCGGTCTTGTCCGCCGTGCAGGTTAGCGTCGACGTGGACCTGCCTTTGATTTTCAGGCCCTTCCCTACCTTGGATTGGTGGCACAGCTATCTTGCCACTTTCAAATTTTGTCTTGACTGAGCCCTTAGTGGCAGGTGTTTTGGCCTTCTCCCTCCGGGATGTGGGCAACTTTTTCTGTTTTGGAGGTGGCAGAATGTCCTTGCCCTCGCTCCTTGGGACACTGGCAGCCCTGTTGCTTGGCGCACTCCAAAATCCCATTATTGCTGGCAACACTGTGCCCGGTGATGTGGTGGCTGAGGTGTTGGGTTGGGACCTGGAAAGGCGGGCCCTAGGGGACGGACAGGGGGGGAGCTGTAGGGAAGAAGTCAACATTTGATAGGAAATGTTTTTTAGACACACTGGGACGGGTAGATGGAGGGGGTATGGGAGTGGAGGAAGAGGTAGTGGTTGTAGGAGGTGTTCGTTTGGTGACTTTGGGTGAAGGTGCATGGGCTGTAGGCTGTTGTTAGGTGGATGGCTGTTGGGTGGGTGTGTGACTGCATTTGTGTACTTTGGGAGGAGGGCTCAAAGACACACTGGGAGAGGACACAGGGGATGTGTGAATGGTAGTGGGGGTGGTGAGTGCATGTGAGCGGTGTGTGGTGATGGGCGTGCTGGTGATGGAGGTAGTGGCTGAGGATGTAGTGCATGCAGGTGTGAGTGGAGACGAGACTGGGAGGGAGGAGGGAGACCTGGAGGAGGGGGACACAGTGGAGGCAGTGGATGTTGGTATGTGTGCATGGGTATGATGCTTGTGTGAGTGCCTGTGGGATGTGTGGTGCTTATGTTTGCCTGAGCCACCCGTGTGTTGAAGTGTGTGCATACTGGTCTGATGGTGTGATTGGGATAGGCTGAGGTACAGGGGATTGGGTCTGGGTGGAGGAAGTTGGAGGGGGGAGGCTGCACACAGGGACAATGGCTGCCATCAGTGCTGAGGCCAGAGCCTGAAATGCTCTCTGTTGGGCTGCCTGGCCAGAATGAATGCCCTCCTGGTATGCATTTGTTTGCTACATCTGCCTCTTTACACCCTGGATGGCATTCAGAATGGTAGACTGCCCAACAGTGAGGGATCTCAGGAGGTCAAAGGCCTCCTCACTGAAGGCAGCAGGGCTGACTCGGGCAGGGCCTGAGGTGCCTGGAGCGAAGGACGTGCCCACCCTCCTGGGTGAGCGGCCATGGGACACACGCTGAGGGGCTGCTGGGAGGGCGGTGCTGGTAGGGGGGTGGTGGCTGTACCTGTAGATGCGGTAGGCTCAGAGGGGCCCGCCACCGCAAGGGAGCGCCCATCAGAGGAGGAGTCGGTGTCGCTGGTCTCTGCTCCTGTCCCCGCTGTGGAGCTCCCCTCGCCCTCCGTCCCACTGGTGACTTCAGACTCTGTGGTCTCGCCCTCCAGGGCCATGTGGGATGCAGCTCCCTCCTGCTCCGGTGGCACTGCTCCTCCGCCTGCTGATGCAAATGCACACAATAACAGGGAGACCACAATAAGGGGGGGGAAGAAAGAAGAAAGACATGTTCAGTACATGCAATACCGCTACCGTTGGCGGACACTACAGACTCAGCGGCCTTCTGCACTACACCATGCAGTTAGAGTTCCGTAATTAATCACAGGGACATGGGGTAGAAGGCCTATGCCCGATTGCTGCACACATGAAGGTCACAGGAGCCTGACTAGGTGTAGATGGCTCTTACCACTGGTGGGGTTGGGGTGCCACATAGCCTGCCTAACAAAGGGTCCTTGCCTACAAAGCTCGCCCTGGCCTAGGGGAACCCACTGCCCACCTCCCCCAACCAGACACCTCCAAATGCGCGCAGAGTCAGCTGAATGAGAGTGTACTCACCCCCTTGTGGCTGCTGTGATGCCCTCAAGCGCCCATCCAACTCTGAATACGCCACCGCCAGGATCTGGAACATCAGGGGGGTCCTGTTGCGACGGGCACCCCTCCCACGTTGGGAGGCCATCCCCAGCTGGGCCTCTGCCGTCTTCCTGCTCCAGTGGCGAATGCCCTCCCATCTTTTCCGGCGGTGGGTGCTCCGTCTGTGGTGGACCCCCAGGCTCCGGATGTCCGTGGCGATGGCACGCCAAATATCCTTCTTCTGGTGGGCGCTGACCTAGAGGAACAGTACAGTGGAAAAGGAAAAACATTAACTGTCCGGACCGTCACAGTCATTGGCCCAGATTCCCACCCTTGCCCTGACGCACATACACTCACTGTCCGCTCATGCAGGCCTCAGTCCCCCCCCCTGTATCTTCCATCCACACCACTTCAAACAGGCATTGCCCATACAGCATGGTCACAGTGTACTCACCTGTTTGTCTGTAGGACCGTAGAGTAGCGTGTACTGGGGGAGGACCCCATCCACTAACTTGTCCATCTCCTCCGCAGTGAAGGCAGGGGCCCTTTCCCCAGACACATGAGCCATTGTCGCTTCCAGACTGAGGTCACAGCAGCACTTGCAGTGTAGGTCCTCTCCTGTCGAAGGTCACGTATCAAGTGAGTGAACAGAGAGAAAATGGCGGTCACGTCCGTGGCGGTGCGTACACTCACCGCCGGCGTACATCGTCATTGGCTCCTGGTACCCATAGGGCCCAATGTTAACCAATGCAGGATTGCGCCGCGGTCTTCGACTGCCTACCGCGACGGTGTACAACTCCAGCGCAGTTACCTCATATCCCCTTGTCCCACATTACAGGTCAGGCAGCCGCCATTTCAGGGGGCCACATGGCATTATTTTTTATTGCGTTACACATATCTAGGCCTTGCATACACACAGAGACAGGCAGATAGTGGATTGACAAATGTGTGCAATATATTCTTTTTTTACTACCTTAGTGTTGACTGACTCTGTGCTCGCTGTTCTCGTCTATAGGGAACGTCCGCTGTGGCAGGTGATCAGATGGCTGCATCCTCCGGTGTATAGAACGCTGGTGGACCTGTCGACAATGGAAGAGAGACATGTAATAGTCACCTACAGACTTGATCGTGCAACAATCCATGAACTGTGTGCCCAGTTGGAACCAGACCTGATTTCAGCTATCCGCCATCCCACAGGAATCCCCCCTCTAGTGCAGTTCCTGTCAGTACTCCATTTCCTGGCCAGTGGGTCCTTTCAAACAACAGTGGCTATTGCAACAGGGATGTCCCAGCCTATGTTCTCAAACGTGTTGTCCAGAGTGTTGTCTGAGCTGCTAAAACATGCACAGCTACATCGTTTTCCCTCAGGTGGAGGATTTGCCTACAGTGAAAGGTGACTTCTATGCCCTGGGACATATCCCAAACATCATAGGTGCCATTGATGGGACACACATGGCCTTGGTACCTCCACGCAGGGGTGAACAGGTGTACAGAAACATGAAGAGCTATCATTTAATGAATGTGCAGATGGTGTGTTTGGCCGACTAGTACATCTCCCATGTGAACATGTGAAGTTTCCTGGCTCAGTGCATGATGCTTACATTCTGAGGAATAGCAGCATCCCTTATGTGATGGGGCAACTCCAGAGGCACCATGTGTGGCTTATAGGTGAGGACAAGGACCCTATACCCTGTGAATAGTTGTCTGGGTCTGGGGTTGTCCTTAAGGGTTAGTGTGTGTCTAACAGTTGTCCCTCGATATTTTCAGGTGACTCTGGGTACCCCAGCCTGTCATGGCTACTGACCCCAGTGAGAAATCCCAGAACAAGGGCAGAGGAACTCTACAATGAGGCACGTTGGCGAACTAGGAGGATTATAGAAAGAACCTTCGGCCTCTTGAAGGCAAGATTCCAGTGCCTCCATATGACAGGTGGTTCTCTGCACTACTCACCAAAGAAGGTGTGCCAGATCATCGTGGCCTGCTGTATGCTGCACAACTTGGCTTTGCAACGACACGTGCCTTTTCTGCAGGAGGATGGTCCAGAAGGCGGTCTTGTGGCAGCTGTGGAGCCTGAGGACATTGAAGAAGAGGAGGCAGAAGAAGAGGATATCGACAACAGAAGCAACGTGATCCAGCAATACTTCCAGTGAGACACAGGTAAGAAGACATCACTGCCTCATACATCTCATACAATTGTTAGACCTATCAAATGTCTGTCACTTTCACCCAGTGTATGGACCCTGACCTGTCACTTTGCCTTTCCATTTCACAGATGTGGGTCCCACTGTGTGACCTCTGCTATGTTACCTCATGGACTAGAGCTGTGTGACATAGCTATGTTGGCAATACAATGGACATTGCTATTTTCCTTAGTTATTGCAAATTCACATTTGTGAAAGCACAGACTGACTCCAGATTGCTCTGTGATGGATTCAAGGGTGTTTATTTAAGTGCAAAATAGTGGAGGGGGTTGTATAATGGTCAGGGGTGATGGCGGAGGAATATTGATGGCAGAGTCCAGTTATTTGTTTCACAGGTGCATTGTCCAAAGGGGCATAGGAAGTGGAGCTAGGGCAGTTTAATGATGGACAGGGCGACGAAGTGGGACAGAAGGATGACATTCAGGGTGGTCTCATTTCTTGGCGGGGTCTTGGCATTGTTCTCTGTCTTTCTCCTGGATCTCAGGGACCGTTTGCGGGGTGGTTCTCCAGCTTCAGGGGTTGGGGTGCTTGTGTCGTGGTCCTGTGGCGGTGCCTCCTGTCCACTAGTGCCGGCGGAGGTGGTGGGCAGTTCATCATCGAGGCTAGTGTCAGGGGCCCCTTGTTGTGCCACAGTGTCCCTCCTGGTGTTCACAAGGTCCTTCAGCACCCCTACAATGGTGACCAGGGTGGTATTGATGGACTTGGGTTCCTCCCTGATCCCCAAATACTGTTCCTCCTGCAGCCACTGGGTCTCCTGAAACTTGGCCAGTACCGTTGCCATCGTCTCCTGGGAATGATGGTACACTCCCATGATGTTGGAGAGGGCCTCGTGGAGAGTGGGTTTCCTGGGACTGTCCTCCGCTGTCGCACAGCAGTCCTCCCAGTTCCCCTGTTTTCCTGTTCCTCTGTCCCCTGAACCGTGTGCCCACTGCCCCCAGGTCCCTGATGTTCTTGGGTTTGTGGGTTTGCCTGGGTTCCCTGTAGTGGTGGACACACTACTGCTTGACGTGTCCTGGAGACAGAGGTATGGGCCCACTAGGTGGGTGCTGTGCTGGTGTTTCCTGAGGGGGGAGGCTCTGTGGTGGCACGTGCCAGTGTGAGGGGAACTGACTGTCCCGAGGTCCCAGATGGGCCGGGCTGGTCCTCTAGATCCAGTTGGACACAGCTGCTGTCATCACTGTGGGCCTCTTATGTGGGGGGAGTGGACACGTCTGGAACCTCCTGTCCAGTGATGTTGGGTAGGGGTCCTGCAGGGGTGTAAAGGCATGATTATTGCATCTGTGTGTGCCATCCTGTGCAATGGGTGGGTGACCCTGTACACCAGTGCTTACATTCTTGTGTAGGACCTTGTGTAATATTTGGTTTGGGGATCTGTGTGGGTATCTGTTGTGTACATGCTTTTGTGATGGGTGTCCATGCTTTGGTGTTGCATGCAGGGCTTGGTGTTGGGATGGGTGGTTTGTGATAGTGGGATGTATGTGAGGTGTTGGAGTGTTGGGGGTGAGGGTGAAGGTGGTGGTATGTGATAGCATGCAGGTAGGGTGGGGGATGTAATAGTTAAGATTTGACTTACCAGAGTCCATTCCTCCAGTTACTCCTGCGAGGCCCTCAGGATGCAGTATAGCCAAGACCTGCTCCTCCCATGTTTTTAGTTGTGGGGGGGGAGGTGGGGGTCCGCCACCAGTCCTCTGAACTGCAATCTGGTGTCTTGAGACCACCGAACGTACCTTCCCCGTAGGTCGTTCCACCTCTTCCTGATGTCATCCCGTGATCTTGGATGCTGTCCCACTGCGTTGACCCTGTCTACGATTCTGCGCCATGGCTCCATCTTCCTAGCTATGGAGGTATGCTGCACCTGTGATCCGAATAGCTGTGGCTCTACCCGGACGATTTCCTCCACCATGACCCTGAGCTCCTCCTCAGAGAACCTGGGGTGTCTTTGCAGTGCCATGGTGTGGTGTGGGTGATCTGTGAGGTGCTGTGTGTTGTGATGTGTGAGGGGATGTATTTGTGTGTGTTGTGTGAGATGTGTGGATGTTGTGTGAGTGATGGTGTTGTGTGCCTGTGGATGCTAGTATTGTTGATGGTGGTGTCTCTCTGTGTGCTTCATTCTCACTTTTTGGTAGTAAGGGTTTGTGGGTGATATGGGTGTGTGTTTTATATTGTATTGGGTGTGTGGGAGTGGTGTGTGTATGTGTATCAGGTGTGTGTATTTCGATTTGTCCAATGTGGTTGTGTTTTGTAAATGTGTGTGTATTTTGAGCGCGGCGGTGTGTACCGCCAATGGAATACCACAGTTGAAAGACCGCCGCGTGGATTTGTGGGTCATGATAGTGTGAGCGTCTTCCTGTTGGCGGACTCCGAGCTGTGGGTCGTAATAGCTGTAGCGGAATTCCACGGCCGCAGTGGTGTGTTGGCGGTCTTCTGCACGGTGGTAAGCGGGATTTACCGCCAATGTTGTAATGAGGGCCAATATGTTTTACAGAAGAGTATACAGGAGATTATTACACTGAAACCCAAAGGTTGTACTTCTCTTACCCAAAAAATGGATGCTCTCAGAGGTAACATTCAAGTGGCAATTACAGTGCAACGCATAAATTACCTCTGTACTATCTGCATAATAGCTGTCCTTACTGAAGGGTTTGGGGTAGGGACTACAGGGAAGGCCATAATCTGCTATCTCAAACCCCAGAGAAAAATGTCCTTAAAGAAACCTTTAAGGGTAGAAGTTACAGATGATCCAAGGTACGTGTTGGACCTGGCCCTTTTACAGGGTCATTCCCCAAACCTTTTGCCTTTTTCCTCCTTTTTATTCTGACCCTGGTTGGCTGATGTTGTGACTCTGAGCACCTTTTCACTGCTAATCAGTGCTAAAGTGCATGTGCTCTCCCTTGTAAACTTGGTACGATTGGCTTATACCTACTTGGCATATTTTATTCACCTATAAGTCCCTTGTAAAGTTGTATTCCTATACCCAGGGCTGGCCTGCAGTGCTGCTTGCGCCACCCACTGAAGTAGTCTTTCAAACCCGTCTCAGGCCTGCTAGCGCAGGGCTTGTGTGTGCAGTTTTCTGCTACAGGGACCTGGCATCTAAATTTACTTGCCAGGCCCAGAACTCCCCTTTTAAAACATGTAAGGCCCTAGCTAGCCCTATGGGCAGGGTGCCATGTATGTAGAGGGCAGGACATGTGCCTAGTAATGTAGCCTGTCCTGGTAGTGACAAACAGCCTATTTAGTTTCTCACTGCTGTGAGTGCTGTCTTCTATAGTATTGTATTGGAAATGCCCTGCATTATGTGTAAGGGGTATTGTCTGATTTATGAGGGGTAACATAGGCGTGTTTGGTATGCTTGTGATGGTAGTAAGAAATGCTGCTTACTGGTGTTGGTGGATTTTTTATTATCATTACAGAAATGCCACTTCCAGAAAGTGAGCATATCTCTGTACTTATGACTCTGGTGTTTTGCAGCTTGACTTCAATCCATGTCTGGGCAGAGTGACAGTTGGGTTTTGTGCATAGTTTTTAGACAGCCTTACACAGGGAGGGTGGAGGTGTCACAGAGGTGCATTTACATACCGAATAGTCTTCCTGGGCTGAGAGAAGGGAGAGGCATCCCTTGTGCTGACCTGTTGTTGGGGCCTGCTAGCCCTGTGACTCTTCCCCCCTCCTCTTTCGCCAGGAGCAGGGTGCCGTGGCACCTGACCCCTGGTAACTCTCCAGCACGAGGAGTGCTGCCGTCCTTCCTGTTACTGGTGTAATGCGGTGAGAGCGCTGTGGTCCATTTCGGACAGCACCCTGAAAGTGCTCCTGTTCTCTGCCCATAGCGCCTGGGGAGCGCTTCTTCGTGTTCCCTTTTGAAGGAAATCAACGCTGCCGCCAGGGCACCCATAATTATCGAAGCGCATCTGAGTGCGCAGTGTCTCGTGGCACCAGGACGACAAAGAGAGGAGCCGGCGTGCTCCTACTAGTGCCCCCGGGATCTGGTAACCTAAGCCGGCCCCTGTAGTCGTGTTCATTACCGCCGCATCCCAGAGAGCTCGCGCACCAGGATCGGGATCAGGCGTGTAGAGAGAGGGAGGCACCGGGCTCAGGAGAGTTCACTGTGCGCCTCCTCCTCAGGTCCCCGGCATTGGGGAGCCAGCAGCGGAGGGCCCTCCATCTTTGGAGAAACTTGAGGCGTGATGGGAGTCCTCAACACAGGTTCCTCGGCCTCCTTTACAGAATCCAAGATCGCGGGCGGAAGCCTCATTGGAGGCCCCTGCCCCGCATGGTCTCTACTTCTCCCCTTTTGCGGTTTTGGTTCTTGCCCCCATTTCCTTTGTGGAAGGGCCCAAAGTGGCCCATAGGGGGGAACATAAAGGATCGTGGGTCCCAGGAGGAGCCCCGACCTGCGCCACCAGAAGGGGTGTGTACCGCCCCCTCCTCCAGTATCAAAACGTGGCTCCTGCTCAGCGCATAGGAACACTGGGGACCCCCTGTTTGACCTCTCTGCCACAAGGAGTGCCGCCTTCATCATAATACAGGTATTTTCAAATGAGACATGCACTGTTCTAAAAATTCTCATTATAGGGCCATGACGGACAGATGTGTTAATCTGCTATTTTTGATTTTACATATCTGTGCTGGTGTACCTTTTATGGACATGACATGCTGATATATGTTTTTATGACTTGCCATATGTTTTCTAATGTTCCTTTTTTGGGATATTTATGATGTGTTTATGACAAGTGCATTTCTTCTAGCTTGTGATTCCTGACTACTGCTTATCTTGCAGAATCCTGAGTACTGATGTGTTCTAATGTGACTACTGCTTATTCTTGCAGAGTACTAGTAACTTGTGTAACGTTTGGACAACTGCTAAGGTAGTAGGGTATTTCTGACATGTAATGTTTGGTCTAATTATGTTTTGTGCAATACAGTTTATTTTTACATAGCTCAGTGTTGTGTTTACTTTCTGGAGTATATATTGTGTCACATGTGTTGTGTGTGTTGTGCAAACGCTGTACACATTCAATCAATCAATCAATCAAAAACAATTGTAGAGTGCGCTACTCACCCGTGAGGGTCTCAAGGCGCTGAGTGTGGGTTAGACCTGGCTGCTCATGCCAAGCTACCAAGGGGGTGAGCATGGGTTATCTTGGACATGTATCTCCCTTACCCTGACTAGAGTGGGTTGGTTCTGCCTGGCTTAGGTGCATACCCTAGCCAACCAGAAACCCCATTTCTAACGGTAATAATACCTTTTGCCGATTCATGAGAATAACATGCAGATTTTGGTGTTTAACACACCAAAATCTGCATAATACTGTAAATATCAAAGGTATTCTCTTGTTAGATTTGTGCAGGTTTGGCCTGGTGAAATTTAAGAAAGATTGAACTATTTAGCGTATCTGATAATTATCAGATGTGTTAAATATCTTCAAACTCATAATTCAGATCCATGTGTAAAGAGGGCTTAATGCATAGGTCGGATTATTATGCAAAACTGGTAGTCAGGCCCTTAGTGATTGTTAATAACTCCAGTGGAGGGACAAGGTTGCAAACCAAAACACTTTCATCTGTGCTCAATGTCAGATAGAGTCATTTAGTAGTCTCAGAGCACTGCGGGCCATATTTACTTTTTCTTCACAAAACAGAGCACAGCAAGGAAGCGCTAATGCAGGCACCCTTGCACAACAGTGCAAGGGTGCCTTCTGATAAAACCTGACAGCCTTAGGGTGGTCTTCCTCTAAACCTTTTGCCTATCATGCCTCACTTTTTGCTGATCTGTTTTTGTTGGTTTTAGGACTTTACCACTGCTAATCAGTGGCCAGGTGCGTGTGCTCACTCCCCTAAAACATAGTAACACTGGTGTACCCACAATTGGCATAATTAATTTATGTATATGGCCTGCAAATTGAATACTACTAGTGTGCCTGCAGCACTGCTTGTGCCACATACTTATGTAGCCCTTTAAACATATCGAAGACCTGCCACTGCAGAGCCTGTCTGTGCAGTTTCACTGCCATGTCGACTTGGCATTTGTACACCTTGCCAAGACTTTAACTCTCCTTTTAATAAACACATAAGACACCCCTAAGGTAGGACCTAGATAGTGCACAGAGCAGAGTGCAGTGTAAGTAAAAGACAGGGCATATGCTTCTTAGTTCTACATCTCCTAGTAGTGAAAATCTCCTAAATTTGTTTTTCACTGCTGTGAGGTCTTCCTCTCTCATGCAATATCATTGTGGATTCCTTAGTACAGCTATTAAATGTCATTCCTGACTGAGAAGGAGTAGGACAGACATGGAATTGCAATAATAAACCCTCTTTAATGGTAAAGTTGAATTTATGATAACAACTTTAAAAATGGCACTTTTAGAAAGTTGGTATTTGTCTGCTCCTACGCCCTGTGTGCCTGCCTCCTATACACATGTGAGTTGGGTGGCAGCTGGCCTTTGTAAATTCCCTCTAGACAGTCACACACAAAGGGAGCTGAGGTGTACCATTTACATCCTGATGGCCCATTACTAGGCTGATGGGCCTTTTTGAGCTAGGTGGGAGAGAGGAGCTGATACTTGCACCTGACTAGGGTTGTACCTGTACCCGCGCAAAGAGCTGTAGTGTGCTTGGAGCCAGAGCAGGAAAGGGAGGACCTGTGTGCACTTGAAAAACCCTCTTTGAAGTCCCCCCACTTTAAAGGCACCACTGGGTATAAGAACTAGACTTCTGACACTACCATGTCACTAACATCTGGACCTGAGGATACTCTGCTAGGAAAAAGGACTGCTGTGTTGCTGAAAAAACTGCCACTCTGCTGGAAACCTGCTGGACTGTGCTGGACTTCAGCTTTGCTATGCCTGCCCTGCTGCCTGCTGCCCTCCTTTCCTGGAAGTGAAAAGGAATGGACCTGCATCTCTTCATCCCCAGAACAAAGTGACTCCAAGAGCTTGTTGGCTTGCTTCCTGTTCTGAAGTCTCAGGGACATCAAAGACTTCACTCACTACAGCTTCTGAACTCTGCCAACTATGAGTCCTACCCTGCTAGGTTGTGGCAACCCAGTCCTGGGTCCTTTGAATTTGGTTCTACAGCTGTGTTATGAGAAAATCCACTCAAAACCACCATTGCGACGATCAGAACCACCACATTCCTCTTCAGTGCCGACTCATTGCTGCTGCCACTGAGGATGAGGACTTTGCATCACCAATTGCATGGCTCAGGATCGATGCATCACCATCAGCTCTGGCACATCACCTGCACATTGCTGACTGTGCAGCTCAACGACAACACATCACCTTCATTGCAAAAAGTTTGATGCCCCATCCCTGCTCTTAGATCGTCAACTGCAGAGCCTGGCATCCCTGAAATGCACGGATCAGAAGCAACACATCACCTTCACATCGTCTCCTCTGCTCCTCAGATTACGCAACCCTCCACACAACGTACTGTTTCAGAGGGACAAGGTTGGTCCTTATAGCCAGCGTGCACTCCATTGCGGTCGGCCTGAACTTTGGTTTTACCTCAGTCTAGTGAGACCAGATAGCTCGATTGGCAATTTATGTTTCTAAGCACTGCAATTGCAGATATTCTTTTGAAATTCATCTCTCAATTTCTACTTATTGGATTTTTGTTGTTCTGGTTTTGTTTTGTTCATTAGATTAAGGTCTATTCTTCTAACTTGGAGTGGATTATTTTTGTGTGATGTTTTCACTGGTTTACTGGTTTAAAATGTTGCACCAATGCTCTGTACATTGGTTCTTAAATTAATCCTGCCTAATCTCTGCCAAGTTACAAGAAGGTGAGCAAAGGTTAATTTAAGGTATGTATCTGACTTACCCTAACTGGGATTGTGGTCCCTACCTTGACAGGGTGCATACCACTGCTAACTAGAGACCAATTTCTAACAGCTGTGTTATGGACAGGATTGTTTGTAAGCAAGAATGGATACCACACTGCACAACAACCATCCATAGAGGCATATTCCTCTTCCTAAGTGTGCTCCAGAATGTAAAAGAGGAAATAACAAGGAGCGATAATTATACTTCTTGTCACACATCTGTCAGGTATACGCACCATTTTGGGGCAAACCCAGGTTGTCAGGTCTTTGTAAGTTTGGTTTTGAGACCAATTACATGGGTGGATGCGTAAGAATGCCTAGTTCCAGCCATGTAACTCCCACCCAATGCAAAGTAACACAAGGCAGTGCTATGAAGTGTGTTGCATTATGTTGAATTTACTAAACCAGGCAAAACCACACAAATAGGCTTTTCGTGGCTTAGTAAATGCCAAAAAAATAGTTTGCATCTAGGTTGTGCCACAAAAGTGATGCAACCCCAATGGAAAATCATAATAACTCTCGGCTTCCGTCCATTGCAATTATTTTTCTTGCTTCTCATAAGAGTGAAATGCTGGATTTAGGTTAAATTGGTAGGATATTATAAAATTATGGAAGTTAGAAGATCAAGGCTCCTCACTGGTCACTGTTTGTAGGCGACGGTCTATGTTATGAAATACCAATAAAAAGTTATGATACTAAAAAATTCAAATATGTTTGTTATTTCCTCTAATTGTTATCACATTTTAAGATTCATGATTAGATTTGCTTTAATTTTTTATATTGGCAGTAGTCATCATATAAACATGGAGTTATTTTCTACTTTCCTTCCATTATGCATATACATATTTTTAATCGTATGCTACCTATGAAAATATGCACATTTACCAGGTAAATGAGAGTATGGCATATTTTCAATATCATAAGTGATATAACTAATAACAATGTCATGCTTCTCCTACTCAATGAATTATGAGTCTTTAAATCAGTAAACTAGCTTTCTTGTAATTGCTTCAAGATGCCCTTTGCAATCTGCATTGATAAGGAAACAGTATACATATTGCTGATAATGCACCAGAACACATAGGTCCTAGTTAGGACTTTGACGGTAAAAAATGCCTATCGCCGTGGTGACGGACGCCAAAAGACCGTCACCACGGCTACCAGCCATCTGCCATATTATAACCACAGCTGGATTTCCACCAGAAGGAGGGTGGAAATCCGGCTGTGGCCATGGCGGAGGATAGCGGTAAGGTGGTGCTGCTTCCAGCAGCAGCGCCACACCAGTAGACTGCTGCAGACCGTATCATGATCCATGATATGGCCTGGAGGTGTTCTGCTGGCGGACGCTGCTGCTGGCAGCAGCGCCACATCCCGTCTCCTGCCAGAGGACCCCCTCACAACAGGTAAGGTGGGTGCTCTGACAGGGGAGGGGAGTGGGGGGTGTTGCGTGTGTGTTTGGGGGTGTGTGTATGTCTGTGCATGTGTGAATGTGGGTGTGTGTTGCATTTTGTATGTCTGTGCATGTATGGATGTGTGAGTGTGTGTATGTTGTGTTGTGTGAATGCGTGTGTGCTTGTATGTATGTCAGTGTGTGTGAATGGATGTATGAAAGCGTGGATGAATGTGGGAATAAGTGTGTGTATGCATGTGTGCGTGTGTGCATGAAGGTGCGTGTATAAAGGGGGTTGGAGAGAAAGAGGGGGTGGGAGGGAATATGCGAAAGGGGGCGGGGAAGACCCCTATCAGTGACAGGGAAAGGATTCCCTGTCACTGATAGTGCCTACTGACATGGTTTTTGTGGCATTAAGGTTGCCAGGAAAACCATGGCAGTAGGCGGGGTCATAATCCCGCAGGCGGGCAAGTGACGGCCGCTGAGCTGGAGAGTGAAGTCTCCAGCCCGGCTGTCGTTACTGCCATGGCGGGCGGTGTGGTATGTTGGCTGTTTGGCGTGAGCCAAACCGCCAATATCTTAATATGGAGTAAAGTACCGCCAACCTGTTGGAAGTACTTTCCTCCATATTAACGTCATCCGACGGGGTCATAATGACCCCCATAATGAGGCAGGATGCTGTAGCTAGGAGGCGAGAGAGATGGCAGTTTGATGAACATGATCTGCTTAATCAGACAATAAAGCAATATTGTTAGTCTCTCCTCTGGGTGATTGGAGTCAGAGATGGCTTTGTGGAGCCACAATACAAAATAACGGCAGCAGAGGGTCGACCAGTCAGGCCTACCACTGAGATGGGCATTATGATAACCTCTCCTTATTGCTTTAGTCACTAAATTAGCAAACATTGACTAAGCCAATAGGTCTATTCTTAGAAAGCTGGCTCTCCCAACGCCTTTAATTCATGCTTTAATGACTCAAAGCAGATGCTGTATGGCATGAAGGAAAGATTGAAAAAATTAAATTGAAAATGAAACATGATCAAACTGCCCCCTGGCTGTGCCATTTTTAGCAAAGTATGCATGAAAACATGTCTGCATGTGTGCCTAAACATAATGCAGCCCAGAGGCCTTCCCATTGTGCTTTTTTGTTTTTTGAATGTTAATGGGATCCAGGTATCAGGTCGGGAAGGGCAGCAATGTGAAGAGGCAAAGTAGGGGAGAGAGCAATGTGGAGATGGGTCAGGGTGCACAGATGCACACGTGCAAAAGAGGACAACATGAGAGTTGGGCACATAAGCACTTGGGTGAGAGAGGATGACATAAAAGTGTGGTAGAGTAGCACATGTGTGGGAGAGGGAAACATAAGTGCAGTGGGTACAAGCACAGGGATGAAAATCGGTGTGGTGGCAGAAGCACACAGTAAGTGACTTCAACATGGAGCAGGGGTGAGGGAAGCACACCAGACCAGCTTGGAAACACATGCACTCTCAAGGAGTGTTTCAACAAAAAGAAAAAAATGATTTCCTAAAACATGAGCAGTGGAAACACACTAGTAATTTGGCCATGTTCCAGAAGACGGCCAAACACAAGAGGAAGTGAAGCCAGCACGTACACACAAACGAGAAGGAAGCAAATGAGAATGACATTAAAGCCAAAGAATGGTAGATAAAAAATGGGCTCCTAGCCCACAGAAAGCTAACAAAATGTCTTGCCACTGACAGTGCCTGTGCTGCCTCTGCCAAGATCTAAAATGATAGATTTTGTTTGGGAGTGAAATTTAATGACATTTGCAAAAATATAATATATGTTGAGTCAAATTGAGTTAACAGTTCACTTGAGTTCAAGAGTGCATTAGGGGTAAGGCCTCTTCTGAATAATATTTCATTGTATCTATCTATGTTAAACACACTCCACCCATCTGCTAATTTAAATGTTCCTCTAAAACCATGGACAGGGTGGACATCATGCAATTTCTGGCCACCCTTTCAATTCATTTGTTGATAGACAGCCATCAAACATTGCATGGACACTATTCTGATGAACGTTTGAGAGGACATACCGGTCTAGGCTGATAACGGGGAATTATCAATGAGTGTTGTTGTCAGTGTTAATAAGCGTGTGTGTCTCACAAATTGCCATTAGCATGGCACTGCAGGGCCAGTCTGTAGTCCATATTACTGATGAACAAAAGGGTCAAATAATTCCTAATTTCTTTCCTCTTTGTATGTGTGCTGCATTCTGCAGCACAGAGAAGGAGAAAGAAGCCTCTGAGGATCAGTTTTTGTGCAGGAAGGTGTCTCTTCCTGCACAAAACAATCCTGCCTGCGACATAGGCATGGTTGCACTATGGTGCAAGGGTGCCTGCACTGGAATTAGGCCACACTCTGTGTACCAGCGCAAGCAGAAAGCAGGCTGCACTCTGTGTACCAGTGCAGGTAGAAAGCAGGAATGCACCATATTGTAGTAGATATGGTGCATTCCTGCCCTCTCCATGTGACCAAGCGCAGAACAGCAACGTGTCTAGCTGCATTGCACTGCATCACATCTTCTTAAATCTGGCCTCCAATGCCTAAAATTTTGCAATCTAACTCAGGTTTGGCAAAAAGAAAATAGACCTAGGCCTGCATTATAGACAGCATGCATTGTCCCTGTTTGAACCATGGTGCACCTTTAATCAGTTGTGCCAGGAGCAAACAGGGATGCTGCGCCCTTTTACAATTAATCCACTGCCTCAGGCCATCTGCTAACCTGCCCTGCCCTGGGGGGAGTGCATTTAAAGCAATGCAGAGCAGCTGCTTGCAAGCCACTCAGTGTTTCGCAAGGCAGGTAGCCACTGCCTGCTCTACAAAGAGGGGCTACAGAAACACCTGCAGTCAGGTGCAGTGAATGACTGCACCTGTATGCTGGGGGATGTCTGGTGGGGTGCTGTCAGACACCCTTTCCCACCTCCAAAAGTCTGCCTTAAGGAAGCTCACTTACAAGGTGCCACCTTTTTGTGGAGCACTGTCAGTGCATTTTCTAACAAGTTGTGTGCTTCTGCCCCCATCTATTATATGGCACAGGTACAGAGGCAAAGTGATTCCCTCAATTGCATGGGCAAATAAGGAACAACCTCTGAAGATAGCAGTACATGTGGGCCAGTGCTTTCAGTATTACACAAGGGGCTGCAAAAGCATCTGCGGCCCCTTCTGTTAACAATGGAGCTCCAGGGGCTCCCAAAGTCGACGCACACATCTGTTGCACCCCAGGAGCCCTATGTATAATATGACCCCTGGTATCAAAGTTCAGGCAAGGGCTATACTTAGTACCTAATACTAAATTCCAAAAGTATTGTCAGTACAAATTTAGTCAATCATCGACAAGTACAAAGATTGAAAACAAATTTCATAATGTACAATTCAAACTGTAACAAAGAGAGACTGGTAACATTTGTTAACAATATCATATCAATAAAAACAAAAGTTATAACATGTTAAAATGAGCAGACATCAATGGCCCTTTTAGAACGTTCAATCCATGAACAACACTTGGTACCATTTGACTGTAGACTGTTGCTTGAATTATTGTTCCATGCTTTTAAGCCTCATCATGGCATGCAACCTCAGTGTCTACAGGAGAGAATTCTGTCACATGCTCCCATTTCGGCTCTTAGGCAAGTTTATGTAGTGCAGCAGGCCTATTTGGGTAGTCTAACATTTATAATCAACCAGGCTTTTACTGAAGAGCTGGGGTACATTGTGAGACAACAAATGTCCTGATATCCACAACAGAGAAAATCTTTGGAGTGCATTGTTTATTTCAAATATATACAGTCTGGCATATACTACGGCACTGTCTGCCCTTCAGGCAATATTGAATGCTTGTTTGAGACATTTATAGCCCAAATCTTTGTGGCTGTAAATATGATTGCAAGACTTAACGCAATGCAGCTCTAACATTAAGACAAAGACCTCCAACACAATTGACTGTAAACTTAATCAATCAATCAATCATAGCATTTATAAAGCGCGCTATGTACCCGTCAGGGTTTCGAGGCGCTGAGGGGGGGGGGGGAGCGCTGCTGATTTAGCGGTCGAAGAGCCAGGTCTTGAGGAGCCTTCTGAATGCGAGGAGGTCCTGGGTCTGGCGAAGAGATGTGGGGAGAGAGTTCCAGGTCTTGGCGGCGAGGAAGGAGAAGGATCTGCCGCCGGATGTCTTGCGCTGGATTCGGGGTACGATGGCGAGGGCGAGGTTGGCGGATCGGAGTTGACGTGTTGGAGTGTAGAAGTTAAGTCTGGTGTTGAGGTAGGAGGGTCCGGTGTTGTGAAGTGCCTTGTGAGCGTGGGTCAGGAGTTTAAAGGTGATCCTCTTGTCTACCGGGAGCCAGTGGAGTTCCTTTAGGTGAGGGGAGATGTGACTTCGGCGGGGTATGTCGAAGATCAGTCGGGCGGAGGCATTTTGGATACGTTGGAGTCGTTTGATGTCTTTGGTTGGGATGCCTGTGTAGAGTGCGTTGCCGTAGTCAAGTCTGCTGCTGACGAGGGCTTGGGTCACCGTCTTTCTGGTTTCTGTTGGAATCCACTTGAAGATTCTGCGGAGCATTCGAAGGGTGTTGAAACAGGAGGAGGAGACGGCGCTGACCTGTTTGGACATGGTGAGGTCGGAGTCCAGGATGAAGCCGAGGTTTCTTGCGTGGCTGGCAGGGGTGGGCGGGGGTCCGAGGACGGAGGGCCACCATGAGTCGTTCCAGGCAGAGGGAGTGCGCCCGAGGATGAGGACTTCCGTCTTGTCGGAGTTGAGTTTCAGGCGACTGTTGTTCATCCAATCGGCGATGGATTTTAGTCCCTCGTGGAGGTTTGTTTTGGCGGTGAGCGGGTCTTTGGTCAGGGAGAGGACGAGCTGGGTGTCGTCGGCGTAGGAGATGATGCTGAGATGATGTTGGCGGGCCAGTTGAGCGAGGGGGGCCATGTAGACGTTAAACAACGTAGGGCTGAGGGAGGATCCTTGGGGGACGCCGCAGATGAGGTTGGTGGCTTTGGAGCGGAAAGGGGAGAGACGGACTCTCTGCGTTCTGTCGGAGAGGAAGGATGAGATCCAGTGGAGGGCTTTATCTTGGATGCCGGCTTCCTGGAGGCGGGTCAGTAGGGTGCGGTGGCAGACGGTGTCAAAGGCGGCTGATAGGTCGAGGAGGATGAGGGCTGAGGTTTCGCCGTTGTCCATTTGATGTCTGATGTCATCTGTGGCGGCGAGGAGAGCAGTCTCAGTGCTGTGGTTTCGTCTGAATCCAGATTGTGAGGGGTCCAGGATGGAATTGTCTTCGAGGAAGTGGGTGAGCTGAGTGTTGACGATCTTCTCGATGACTTTCGCTGGAAAAGGGAGGAGAGAGATCGGACGGAAGTTTTTGAGATCGTTGGGGTCGGCCTTGGGTTTTTTGAGGAGGGGTTGGATTTCTGCATGTTTCCAGCTGTCCGGGAAGGTGGCAGAAGTGAAGGAGAGGTTGATGATCTTGCGGAGTTCGGGGGCGATGGTGGCGTTGGCTGAGTTGAAAACATGATGTGGGCAGGGGTCCGTGGGGGAGCCTGAGTGGATGGTGTTCATGGTTGTTATGGTTTCTGCCTCGTCCACGTGGGTCCAGGCGGTGAGGCGGCAGTCGCGGGAGGAGACGTCGGGGGTGGGGTCTGGCGGTGGACCGGTGTTGAAGCTGTCGTGGATGGTAGCGATTTTCTGGTGGAAGAAGGTGGAGAGGTCGTCGCAGAGTTTCTGGGAGGGCGGGATGTCGTTGGAGTTGGCTTTTGGATTGGAGAGTTCCTTCACGATGCCGAAGAGTTCTTTGCAGTCGTGGGCGTTGTTGTTGATGCGTTCGGTGAAGTGGGCGCGCTTGGCGATGCGGATCCGTTGGTGGTGTTCGCGGTTGGCGTTTTTGAGGGCGGCGAGGTTGTTGGGTGTGCGTTCTTGGATCCATTTCTTTTTGAGCTTCTGGCAGATGCTTTTGGAGGTGGTTAGATCGTCTGTGAACCAGGCTGGTTTTTTCTTTCCTTGGATGGCGGTGGGTTTCTTGAGAGGGGCAAGGGTGTTGGCGCAGTCGAGGATCCATTGATGGAGGTTGATGGCGGCTGTGCTCGGGTCGGTTGCGTCGGGTGGAAGGTTGTTGATGAGGGTGCTGGTCAGTTGGTCTTGGGTGACTTTGCCCCAGCGGCGGTGGGGAGGTAGCTGGATGCGGTGTTGCTCTGTGGTTTTCTTATAGGTGAAATGGACGCAGTGATGGTCGGTCCAGTGGAGTTCGGAGGTGTGGCTGAAGGAAATGTGGTTGCTTGAGGTGAAGAGGGGGTCAAGGGTGTGTCCGGCGATGTGGGTGGGCGTGTTGACTAGCTGGCGGAGTCCGAGGTTGAGGAGGTTGGAGGTCAGTGATGCGGTGTTGACGTCGTTGGCATTTTCCAGATGGTAGTTCAGATCTCCCAGGAGGATGTAATCCGGGGAAGCGAGGGCGTGGGTGCTTGCAAGGTCGGCGATGGTGTCGCTGAAGGGGGCTCTTGGTCCTGGAGGGCGGTAAATGAGGGTTCCTCTGAGGGTCGTGTTGGGGTCCGTGTGGATCTGGAAGTGGAGGTGTTCGGCTGTCCTGAGGGTGTCGTCCGAGTGGGTGTGGATTTTGAGGGTAGCTTTGTGAGCGATGGCTATTCCGCCGCCGATTCCGTTGGTTCGATCTCTTCTGGTGATTTTGTAGCCGTCCGGTATGGCGATGGCGATGTCCGGAGACGAGGAGTCGTTCCACCAGGTTTCGGTCAGGAAAGCCACGTCAGGAGCAGTGGTGTCGAGCAAATCCCAGAGCTCGATGGCGTGTTTTCGTGCGGAGCGGGTGTTGATGAGGATGCAGTTCAGGTGGTTGGGGTTGAATGTTTCAGTAGTTGGATTGGTCGTTCTGATGCAGGAGAAGTTGCAGGTACGGCAGGAAAAAGGTCCTTTAGTGTGCTTCGGGGATGCCCGGCAGCATTCAGTGGAGGGGCCGGGGTTGAAGGCGCGGAGTTCGTCGATTGAGTAGCGGATGCGGGGGGCGCGAGGGCCAGGGGGTGTGGCGCTGGGCGCGGTCCAGGCGCAGACGGGCGCAGACGGGCTTGCCTCTGGCGCGCGGACGCACAGCGCCAGCCATTAAGAAGGGAGGGGGGAGGGAGGAGCAGCTGGGAGGCGGGAGGCAGGAGGGAGCGGCAAATGGGGGCGCGAGGGGGGCAGGGCCGCAGGGAGGCAGCGGCAGGGAACGGGGAGCGCACAAGGGGCAAAAAACACTGAAAACGAGCAAAACTACAAGCAGTTACAAAGAGAAAATACAATCAGAAATACAATCAGAAATACAATAATGGCACAATACACGATCGGGGAGACAGCAATCAGGGGGGCACAAAGGGGGCAGAAGCGCCGGCGGCGAGGCGCGGAAAAAACGAAAAAGCCAAAAAAACATTTACAGGACGGCGGAGGCGGCACACGGGTCAAGTGAGCCCACTAGCCACCAGGGATGAGGCGCAGGAGGATGCCTGCGGGTGGAGGAGGGCCTCGAACACGCAAACGGCAGCGTGCTCGTGGGACAGAGGCAGAGGGCAGCAGGTTGGTGCTGCGGTCGTGGGGGGCGAGCTCAGGACCTGAAACAGGTCAGAGTTCGCTCACTCGCGACGCGCAGCGCCAGCCATTAAGAAGGGAGGGGGGAGGGAGGAGCAGCTGGGAGGCGGGAGGCAGGAGGGAGCGGCAAATGGGGGCGCGAGGGGGGCGGGGCCGAAGGGAGGCAGCGGCAGGGAACGGGGAGCGCACAAGGGGCAAAAAACACTGAAAACGAGCAAAACTACAAGCAGTTACAAAGAGAAAATACAATCAGAAATACAATCAGAAATACAATAATGGCACAATACACGATCGGGGAGACAGCAATCAGGGGGGCACAAAGGGGGCAGAAGCGCCGGCGGCGAGGCGCGGAAAAAACGAAAAAGCCAAAAAAACACTTACAGGACGGCGGAGGCGGCACACGGGTCAAGTGAGCCCACTAGCCACCAGGGATGAGGCGCAGGAGGATGCCTGCGGGTGGAGGAGGGCCTCGAACACGCAAACGGCAGCGTGCTCGTGGGACAGAGGCAGAGGGCAGCAGGTTGGTGCTGCGGTCGTGGGGGGCGAGCTCAGGACCTGAAACTTACATTTGAAGCAGACACTGGGACTGTTTGCACATGTGTGAAATGCAGGATTCCTAGAAGGCATAAGTTGAACTTCCATTGTGGATTTCACTGCCACAAGAATGTAGAAATCTGCAGCAATAAGTTCCACACAATGGTTCAAAAGTGAGCACAACAAGACATAGGTCCTCATTATGACACTGGTGGGAAATCCTGCTTACCACTGTGGTGACGGATGCCGAAATACCGTTGAGAAGGCGAACATCTGTCCACCACATTATGACACACACACCAAACCGAAAGAATACTGCACAAACACAAATCCGCCAGACCAAAGGTAAGTGTTAAACTGTTGGTACGAACACCCATACAGTTACGCCAACAAAACAACGCCCTCCACATTATGACCCACAAATCACCACAGCGGACATTCAACAGTGGTAAACCATTGGCGGTACTCACCGGCGCAGTCATAATGGCCACCCAAATACAAAACAACACAACATTGGCCAATACCAAATACACACACATGCCACTAATGCACATATCACACACAGCCACCAACAGCACTATAAAACACACACCCACATTACCAGCAACCCTTTGCTAAAACAAAAAGACTGCAATAGCTAGCCATGCAAATCACAGAGACAACTACACACACACACACCACAACCACCCATCCATCTGTCACGCACCCCACACCCCACCACAGTACTGAACACCCTCTGCACAACACACTCCACACAACATCAATGTCCCCATAAAGGCACCCCTGTTTCACTGATAAGAGTTGATGAGGAGTTGCGGGTCATGGTTGAGGAAATAGTCTGGGTAGAGCCACAGCTGTTTGTAGCACAGATCCAGTGGATCTCCGTTGCCAGGAAGATGGAGCTATGGTAGAGAATCAATGTCCGGGTAAACACCGTGGGACAGCATCCACGAACAAGGGATGACTTAGGAAGAGGTGGAAAGACCTACGGGTTAAGGTACGTTCCATCGCAGCAAGTCACCAGCTCGCTATCCAGAGGTCTGGCGGTGAACCTCCACCTCCTCCCCCACAGCTGACAGCATGGGAGGAGCAAGTCTTGGCAATCCTGCATCCTGAGGGACTCACTGGAGTTGCCAGAGGACTGGACACTGGTGAGTCAATATCTACTACCTATCCCCCCATACCTGCATGCCACCAGCATCCTTCACCCTGACACCCATCACTCCACTCCATCCCACACAGTGCACCACCACAATTAAATAACCTAAATGCCAAGCCCTGCATGCTATACTCACTGCATGCACTTCCCTCCCAGCCCTGCATGTACACCCACCACCAATGCATGCACAGCATGGAGAACTAAGTATCCCACAATACATCAGCATACACAAACAAAGGTGGCAGGGCAACAGCAACAATATAGGGGAAGCTAGGGATGCAGAATATGTCAGAGAAATGTAGCAGAACACACCACTTACATCCCCACAGGTGCCCCAGCCAATCTCAACGGCGAGGAGGTACCACAGCTACCAAGTGCCCCACCAGAAGATGCCCCCAGTGATGACAGCAACTCTTGAGTTCTAGATCTGGATGAACTCCCTGGCCAATCAGGGACCACTGGTCAGTCGGCTACCACAGACAACACTCAGTCCACCACAGAGCCTCCCCCTCAGTATCCAATACCACAGCAGCCACTCAACGTCCCCAGACCTCTGTCCCCAGGACATGTCAATCAGCATTGTGCCCACCTGTACAGGGACCCCAGTCCACACCTCACAGGCAGGACAATGAGGGTCCTGTGGTCAGTGGCGGTGGGCACACCATTTATGGGACACAGGCACTGGTGGCCAGGGACACTCAGAGGACAGCTGTGCACCAGGGGAAGGAAAGGTCCAGGGAACCGACTGCCCAGGAGGCACTCACTAATGTCCTGGGGGCTTACCAACAATCTAAGGAAAAGATGGGTCAGGTGATAGACATCAGGCAGAAGAACCAGTGGCGGCAGGAGGAACACCACCAGGAGATCAAGAAAGAATTGCAGGCCCTGAACACCACTATGGTCTTCATAGCAGGGGCGCTGGGTGATACGGCCAACCCCATGAGGGAGTACATATCACACGAGCGGGCCCCTTCCACTAGCCAGTCAACTGATCTACCCTCCACATCTGCTGCAGCTAGTGGACAAGAGGCCCTGCTACAGGACCCACAGGCCACCAGCACCCCTCCCCCTGCAGAAGGTGAACCACCCCACAAACAGTACCTGCGACACAGACAGACACCAGAGACACTTGCCAAGACCAAGACCACTGCCAGGAAATGAGCCCCTCCTGAATGTCCCACTTGTGTTCCACTGTGTCACCTTGTCCACTGTGAACTGCCATTGCTCCCCTTCCTATGGCCCCTTGGACACTGGACCTGTACCACAAACAGACTGGCCCACTACACTGGACTTTCCTCTACTATCACCCCATTCCATGGCACTATCCCTTCATAATTTTCACTTCAATAAACACCTTTGAACACAACTGGAGCAATAGTGCTTTATCTGACAGAAATGTGCATGGAATTGAACTGTATTATTCTGTGCAATTGTCAGAACTTTTTGATTCCATCTAACAAATGACTTGTAGCAGTTTGTAGTCATTACATCAGTACACAGTTGTAACCATACCAACATCTGCAAAATGGGAAGGCATAGGTGACAGTCATTTTGGATACTAAGGAAGTGACTTCCATCATGCTACAGCCACACAGAAAAATAATTATTTTGAGGAATGGTCAGGTCTACTGTTTTACCTATGTCGCATTGGAAGTACTGCCATATAACTGATGTCATGTTGTCCACATCCTCATCGTCTTCCTCCTCCTCACGGTCCACTGCTGCCACAGGAGCATGTTCACCCTCTTCCTCCTGCAGATAGGATGCATGTCGTCTGATGGCCAGGTTGTGCAACATGCAGCATACAAGGACTATCTGGCAGACCTTCTCAGGGGAGTAGCAGGGGGATCCACCTGTCAGACGGAGGCACCTGAGCCTGGCCTTCAGTAGACCAAAGGTTGTTAATAATCCTCCTGGTATACCTATGAGCATCATTGTACCTAATCTCAGCCCAAGTCCTCGGATTCCTTACAGGGGTCAAGACCCAGGACAGTTTTGGTTAGCCATAGTCACCTGCAAGAAGTAAGGGACAAACATTAGCCTTTTACAATGGCATGGGGGATGACGCCTGAAAGCATACACTGACATACATTGGGTGGGGACTCAGGCTCACCTTAAGCCACACTATGCCTCTGTAGTTGTGCCATCAGTTGTGGGATGCTGCTATTCCTCAGGACAAAGGCCTCATGCACCGACCCAGGATACTTAGCAGTGACGTGTGATATGTACTGGTCTGCAAGGCACACCATCTGGACATTGAGTGAGTAGAAACTCTTCCTATTCCTGAACACCTGTACATTGGCCCGGGGTGGAGGGGGCAATCCTATATGTGTTCCATCAATGGCCCCAATAACATGTGGAATATATCCCATTGCATAGAATCCAGCCTTCACAGTAGCCAAATCTTCTACTTGGGGTAGAGCGATGTAGCCACCCATTTGTTTGAGGAAGGCAGACAAAACCCTAGCCAGCACTATTGAGAACATTGGCTGTGACAGTCCTGCAGCCAAAACCCACTGTCACTTGGAAAGAGCCTGTTGCCAGGAAATGGAGCACTGACAGGACCTGCACATGAGGGGGGATCCCAGTTTGATGATGGATATCAGATATCAGTTCAGGCTCCAATTGAGCACACAGCTCTGTGATTGTCGCCCTGTCCAGTCGACAGGTGAGTCCTCCAGTGTAGCCAAGTCCACAAGGGGTATGTACATGGGAGCTTGCGTCCTCCTCCTATTCCTCCACAGTGGTAGGTACCTAAGGGAAAGAAGAGTGAGTGACAACATGAAAATGGATCCACCACTTCAGTGTACATAGAGCATGTATGTATCTGGACACTGTAAATGGCTTTGTATGTACAACTGACATCAATGACAGTTTTTATTCTAAAATTGTGTACCAGCACTAGAACATGGCAACTGCTTGTCCTGTATGTAGGGACAAGGGGAAGTGATCTCACTCCACCGACGTTGGGCCTCATGGGGGAAGGTGGTCTGCACCGCCGTGCAATTCCTCGTTGGCTAACATGGGCTCTATGGAGTACAGTATCCAATGGGGTTCACTGCCGGCGGTGAAGGTGTACACCGCCGTGGACGTGACCGCCATTTTCTGACTTTAACCTCACTTGATTCCTGACTTTCCACAGGACAACACCTCCAATGAGTGTGCTGCTGTGACCTGTGTCTGGAACCTGCAATGGCTTGTGCGACAGGGGAAAGGGCCTCAGCCTTCACTTCTGAGGAGTTAGAGTGCCTGGTGGATGGGGTCCTACCACTGTATGGACAGCTGTATGGGCTTCCAGACAACAGGTGAATGCACCACGGGGACGTTGCATGTAACAAGGCTGCATAAAGATGTGTGTGTGTGCTGGGACTGTGTCATTTGGGTGGGGGATATGGCTGGTGGTAGTGTACATGCAGGGCTCCGGGTGATGTGTGTGCCATTTGAGGGGCAAATTATGCCTGAACGCCATATGTGTGACAGGCTGGATATTCAGATTCATGGTGTCCCTCTGTTTGTGTTTTCCTTGCAGGTCAGCACCCATCAGAAGAAGGGCTTGTAGCATGCCATCGCTAAGGCGGTGCGGACCCTGTGGGTTTATAGCCGGCGGAGCACCCACTGCAGGAGACGGTGGGAGGACCTGGGACAGTGGGCATGGAAGACTGCGGAGGCCCAGCTGGGGAGGGCCTCCCAGTGAGGAAGGGGTGCCCATCGTAACCTGACCCCGTGATGGCCTGAATACTGGTGGTGGCCTATCCAGAGCTAAATGGGTGCTTGAGGGCATCATAGAAGCCTCAAGGGGGTAAGTCTAGTGTGTGTGACAATCATCTACATTGCCTGGCATGGGATTCTGGTGGAGGGTTTTAGTCAGTGGATGCCCCTTTCTGCCAGCTCACACATTGCTGCGTGATCCAGCTCAGGGTTATTGGGTGAATAGCAAAATCTGGATAGCTAGCTAGGTGGCTTTCCATGTCAGACAGGGCTTAGTAGGTCCCAGGCAGAGTGCAGATGGCAGTGTTTGGCTCTTTCCTGCTGTGGTTCCTAGCCAATGGTATGCCAGTATGGTGCATACTGCTCAACCTTGGTCCCTGTATGTGATGGTGATGTGTAAGCCATATGTGGTGTTGGTGCTGTATTTTACCCTGTACTCCATTTCTTTCTTCCCCTTCTATTTTCTACTGTCATCCTGTCCATGTGTGCATTAGCATCATCTGGCGAAGGAGCAGGGGCCCTGGCGAGTGAGAGAGCTGCAGCCCACGGAACCCAGGAAGCAGAGTCCACTGATGCAGATGGGACCATTGGGATGGAGGGCGAGAGGAGCACCATGGCAGGGACAGGAGGTGACAACACTCACTCAGAGACCTCCTCCGATTGGAGCTTGCTGTTGGTGGCTGACACCTCTGGACCCACCCAGCTACAGGTACAGCCTCCACCTCCTATAGCAGCACCACCCCCCCAATAGCCCCCCACCGAGTTACCCGTGCCCGCTCACCCAGGAGGGTAGGCATCTCCTTCACCCCAGGCACCTCAGGCCCTGCCCCAGTGAGCCCTGCTGTCCTCAATGAGGAGGCTAATGACCTCCTGAGATCCGTCTCTGTAGGGCAGTCAACCATTGTGAATGCCAATCAGAGGCTGGTATCCCAGAGGCAGCAATGCAATGCTTTCCTGGAGGGAATTCACGGTGGTTAGGCGGCCCTACAGAGATCATTTCAGGCTCTAGCCTCCTCTCTGATGGCAGCCAGTGTCCCTGGTCCTACCGTCCCCCCTCCAACTACCACTTCCCAGTCCCAGTCTCCTCAACTCTAACCCATCCCATGCACACATACAGACAAGTATGGGCATAAAACATCACACAAGAGTGGCACAGAGAAACACAGGCAGCACACTTCAAGCCACAAGCACTCACTCAAACAACGACAGATGCACACACAACAACATCCACTGCCTTCACTGTCTCCTCCTCCTCCTCCTCCTCCTCCCTCACAGTCACATCCACCCTCACACCTGCATGCACTGCATCAACAGTCCCAGGTCCTGCCACCTCTACACCCTTACCCAGAGACATGCACCCCACATGCCACATGCGCAGTCACCACCACCTCTACCATCACCACCTCATGCAGCACACCCACCTCACTTGCAGACACCACCACAACATCATCCACTCATCCTGTTTGTCCTTTCCCACCCTGTCTGCCCCTCCAAAGAAAAACACTCACACTCAGACCCTTAGCAGCCATCCACCGCACACATGCACAGTATCAATGCACATGCACCCAAGTCCAGCACACCTACTCCTCCTACTACCACTTCCTCTACCTCCACTCCCATCCCTCCTATTAGTCCCTAATAAGGTTTGTTTTTGCCCATCTTGACCTCTTCCCTACCCCTCCCCCTCCCCCCACCCGTCCTGCCCGTAAGGGCAAGGTCCCAACCACCCAGCCCAGCACCTCAGCCAACCAGTCTGCCACTGCTCCCACCTAAAAATCTACTGCTCACACTAAGGGACCCCTGAGTGGGACAGCAGCCACTCCCAGCAAGGACACACCTCCGCCTCAAAAACAAATGTCTAGGGTGGCGGAACCTAAGAGACAAGTCACATGACAAAGGCCAAGGGGGCCCCTCACAGGAATGAACACAAGGATCCCCATCCACTGCCTGAGGGCAAGGATCCCCATCCATCACCTGAGGGCAAGGATCCCCACCTAACGCCTGAGGGCATGCATCCCCCTCCACCACCACCAGAGGCCATGTAGCCCCCCTTCCAGAGACTGTGGCCTCAGACCCTCCTTCAGAGACAGTGGGCAAGGAGCCCCCTCCAGGGACAGTAGGCAAGCAGCCCCCTCCAGAACCAGTGGGCAAGGAGCCCCCTCCAGAACTGGTGGGCATGATACCCACTCCAGCTGAGGTGGCTCCCCCACCCCCTGAGGTGCCTACCCATTTCCAACATGATGCCCCTGAACAGTGGAGTCCAAATGATGTCAGGAGTCAAGTTGGGGCTTGGACAATGCCCTGTGGCCATGTTGCCCTTTAGTAAATTGGACTGGCCATTGGCCCAATCTGTACATTGACGCGTATATAGGTATTTATTTATTCATTTTGGTGGCTGTTGGCAGCAAATTACAGTGGTTGTACTACAGGTATGTGTTCTTGCATTCTTTGGTCCTGAGTCCTGTAACTGTTGATGTACTGTGCAGCTGATTGTGTGTGTATGGTGTGTGTTGTGGGTGTGTGTGTCACTCTCCTTTTCCTCCCTCCCTCCCTTGTGTGCTAGGCGGCTATACTCACCATCATCATCTTCGTCAGCCTTGGTGCTCCAGGACAGCCATGGTATGGTAGACCATCATGAAGACTTGGAGTTCAGGTTCCATGGCGGCCGCAAATTCCTCTGTGTCCCTGAAGGTGAGTCTTTCCTTTTCTGTAATATGTTTCCGCCAGGCCTTTAATGGCATTGCTAACGCCCCAGAAATCCTGGTGGCTTGCTATGTCTTAATATGGTGGGCGGTACCTTGACTTCCACCTGGCTGTAGGTGGCTGCCGTGGTCGTCGGTGTTAACACCCTGGCGGTTGGTGTGGTACGTTGGCTGTCCACAGGAGGTCTCACCGCTATGTTCATAATTTTGCAGTAATTACTGCCAGCCTGTTGGCAGTGTTACTGCCACTTTGACAGTGCTGATCAGTACACCGCCAATGTCATAATGAGGGCCATAGTTTGATTTGTAAGTTTGTGAATGGCATAAATTTGAACATTTGTGGGCAATAACAAAATAAACTGAAACCTGCGGGTAACTTTAAAAAATGTTTTTATCCTAACCACAGAAGTAACTCTTCTTGCAGAATTGAAAGATAAATTAATCAGCCCCAGGCTTGCTTGGTATGTATGTACTGGACTTTCTTCAAAAGGAAAATGATTTCCCTGCAGAGAAAAGGAAAACCCCTCAGTGAGGTACATTTCCTCTGTTCTTAAATCTACGATATGTAGATTTCTTTGCAAAATGTTGTTCCTTTTGATTCCCTGTGTCATTCTATTCCCTTTCAAATGATGTTAGCATCCTTATCAAAGCATAGGCAGTATCTAAAATATACCTTTATTTGTGTTATTAACTGTTGGGGTAATATATTAGCTGAGCACTCTTTATGGAGTGTTTAATGTCATGGGCCAAAGATCATATGACATGGCTTCCTATGATGTCAAAAGATGTGTGCTGCCACTTATGCTACCAACTGCATTTTAGTGAAAAGTATGTTTCATTAATATTATGTTGGAGCTAGGATTAAACATTACTCAAGAGTGAGGCCTGGCCATGATCATTGTAACTAGCCAAGGTTCCCATCTCACATAGCAAGGATTATTTTCACGGTTGTCATTATAATGCATTATTATCAATTTTATTATTCATAATATTGAAAGCAGCACTATATGCAGCTGTTGTGACAATAACAACCAACCATTGACAGTGCAAGTTTGTGGTGACATCTCACCAATCCCAGTGCGGCTTCCGGACTGACTAACCAATTACAGAAAGACTTTTCCATGAATGAGGACAATGATTACAAAGCTTTTCTCAATGAACTGACACTAAGTGAACAGAATAATGTTGTCTGCTTAATCTAAATTGGAAGGAAATCAGCAAGTTAGAAAAAGCCAAGTCTCACAAACAATAAGGACAAGAACAGAACCTTTTCAGAGTAGACAGACCTCTTGTCCAGTGGCAGACTACCCCTGGAAAATGGACTTTCTCCTGTGCACTTTAGCAGCAAAGGACACTAACCCAGATTAAACAATCACCTAGAAAGAAAAACGTGGTACTCAGGAACGCTCTCTGTGTGTATGTGGTAGGAATAGTACATCAGAACATGATGATTGCCCTGTATAAAGCCAAATGTATTGCTGCAGTTATCTATGGGGCAGGGGATTGGGGATACCAACATCAGATAATCTTCAACACATTGAGAATGCCTTTACCCCTAGGTTGCTTGTGTTCCAAAAAAATACAGCAAACTTTATATGCCATGAGGAGGTGGGCCTTCCCCTATATAACTGATCAAATCTCTCCACTCTTATTGTGGATTACATTTTGGCAAAACCCAGAATCAGCATTAGTCAGAGCCTGTATGTCAAATTGACTAGCTCTAGAAAATGTGAATAAGATACCGTGGTTGATGTATGTAAAATCGGGCCTTCAGAGTTTAGGTTTAGTTGATTGGTTCAACTCCCCTACGTGTCTTCCAATGATTGCAAAGCTGATTGTGAAATCTAGATATGCAATCCGTTGCATGGAGGAGCGGTTAAGAGGTGCTTTGGACATGAAATCTGTGATTATTATTTGCAGATTGTTACTGTTAAATCCCTTGAACCATATCTGGGATGGATAGAGAATGCAAACCACTGACTCCTTCTAACATATTTTAGACTTAATTTGATTAATTTTAAACTGGCTTTCCCATTACAATGTTTTTGGCAGCGGGACATACCTCCATGTCACTTTGACCATGCCACCAAACAAAGCATGTGTCACTTTATTTTATTTTGCCCACTTTATGCAGGTCCAAGAAGGACCTTTCTGACTCCATTGATGCATCAGGAGGAGCTTAGACCATATCGTCTGCCCATGGAATTTTTACATAAATTAACTAAAATTGATTTGTGCCATGCTGTGTCAAAGTTTATCAAGAGCGCAATTCGAGACCAGTATGAGCTTGTTAATTTAACCTGAGATTTTAATGTGAAAGAGCAGTAACTCCCTCCTGATTTTCTGGAATTGTATTGACTGTGGTTCTATATGTTTTATTGCTTGTTGGTGTTATTTATTTCAATGCTATGAGTATAACGTAGTTTACTCTCCATTAACATAGCAAACATAGGAATGAAAATCTTAAATTCAAATATACAACATACAATATATTTTAATTTAGATATTTATTATAGCTAATTAAACATTCAGTTCGCACATAATATAATCAACATAGAATCAACCCAAACATTTTTTTATAATACAACCCCCTAACCTAAATGAAACATACATATATGAAAACATAAATAACATACCAGTAAATACGCAAAAATAAACAAATAACACAGAACCAACAAAATCACAAAATAGTGTACATACAAATTTACAACCGCCTCATACATGATTTATTTCAACTTCTTTATGTCGTGTATTGTGCCGTCTTG
This sequence comes from Pleurodeles waltl, assembly GCF_031143425.1. Taxonomy (NCBI): domain Eukaryota; kingdom Metazoa; phylum Chordata; class Amphibia; order Caudata; family Salamandridae; genus Pleurodeles; species Pleurodeles waltl. The sequence goes on from NC_090447.1 coordinate 892,478,014, forward strand.
CTTTTTATGGCTTGTTGCCGAAATAAAGTTGTTGTTGCGTGTTGTGTGTGTGTAATTTGGATGAAACTAATAACCAAACCAACCAATAATAGGCAAAAGCCTTTTAAAAGGAAAATGACAAGTAGGAATAGTACATTAGAACAACAGTGATCAAACCACCAATTAAACTAAAATCAACATCGCACAAACAAACATTTCGCACACAGTATAACATTCATCTCTCAAACTCTAAACCTCAATAACACACTGTAGACAACAGAAACACACACTCTCAATCATGATGTCATTCTGTCCAGTTCATACTTACAATGCAAATCATTCAGCAACAGCACTGCAAATCTGGTTTCTCTGAATAATCCACACAGGAAAATCCACTATCTCTGTGGACTAGGCAATGTGCCTCTTTGTAAAAGGCACCTCTCAAGACATTGAAATCAGAAATACAGGTTATTAGTTAAGTGATATTGATTACACAGGCCAACTCAATGACTGAGTTCTAGATCAATGATAAGTTAAAGGGTTTTACAAATTCAATTCCATGAAGGCTTTTTAAATGCAGAATATGCAAAAATCAGAACTTAATGTACGTCCATCCTGGGCAGCAAAATCAGGAAAGAATCAGACAGCATCCCTAGTATTGTTGGAAAGTCTTTTGGCTTCCCCCCAAATTAACTGTTTTTCAACATTATTTTCGTATATGAAATTACAGAATCCACAGTCTTAGTGTGGTATGTGAAATTGTATCAATTTAAACGCAAATCAGAGCACATGAAAAATAAATATCACATTGCTTTAACACTCACGCATTAACCCAATACATAAATAATTATTAAATTATTATTATTTAGCACCGTCTATGCTAATGTTGTCCAGAGATGCTGGAACATAACTAGATACATTAACCGGTTGATGAACGAATAAAGCACAGTGAATTCATGGAAAGTCCTTGTGATTGCTACAAATCAAAGTGGAACAAGGGAAAATCCATTGAGAGCAGAATGACACAACAGTGGAAATAAACCGTTACATCTTGGCTTGACTTTGTGCCACAGAGTTTTCGAAGAGGGAAGGTGGGCAGGGGAAAGCAGCATGAGTGGCAGAGATGACTTCCATCTTGGTCAATCCGGTGTTTGAGCCAAATCTAGCCTTTTTAGCACACACCACAAAAACATACTTATATAGACTTTCGAAAGCAACAGTGTGTGCATGAAAAATCAAGTGTAAAAATGCATTCTGCTTATTATTAATAATGCACAAAAATATGAACCCACAAAAACCTAGGAGCATATTTATACTCTGTTTGCGCCGGAATTGCGTCGTTTTTTTTTACGCAATTCCGACGCAAAACTAACTCCATATTTATACTTTGGCGTTAGACGCGTCTAGCGCCAAAGTCCATGGAGTTTGCGTCATTTTTTAGCGTGGACACCTACTTTGCGTAAATGATATGCAAGGTAGGCGTTCACGTCTAAAAAATTTACTCCAAGGCATGTGGGCCGTATTTACACTCCCGGGCAAAATTCACGCCCGGGAGTGGGCGGGTCAAAAAAAATGACGTACGGCCGCTTTTGCGCCGTTTTTTAGCGCCTGCAAAAGGCAGGCGTTAAGGGACCTGTGGGATCTGAAGGAGCCCAGAGGTGCCCTCCCATGCCCCCAGGGACACCCCCTGTCACCCTTGCCCACCCCAGGAGGACACCCAAGGCTGGAGGGACCCATCCCAGGGACATTAAGGTAAGTTTTATTTTTTTGTGGCATAGGGGGGCCTGATTTGTGTCCCCCTACATGCCACTATGCCCAATGACCATGCCCAGGGGACAGAAGTCCCCTGGGCATGGCCATTGGGCAAGGGGGCATGACTCCTGTCTTTGCTAAGACAGGAGTCATTTCTATGGGGGTTGGGAGTCGGAAAAAATGGTGCAAATTGGGTTGAGGTGAAAAATTTGCCTCAACCTGACTTGCCCCATTTTTTGACGCCTAAGCCCCATATCCCCCTACGCCGGCGCTGCCTGGTGTACGTCGTTTTTTTTAACGCACACCAGGCAGCGCCGGCGGCTAACGCAGGCTAACGTCATTGATTAAATACGGCGCCTGCATGGTGCTTCAGAATGGCGTTAGCCGGCGCAATTTTTTTTGACGCAAAACTGCGTTAGCGCAGTTTTGCGTCAAAAAGTATAAATATGGGCCCTACTACTTTATTCTGCTCCAAGGTTGAAGCTTAGAGTTGTCTAAGGCCCTAGTGTCCCTGGTTTACATGTTCGGCCACAGAATTAGTCCATGAGGGTCACTAGGCCTGTGTCAGGACCATAACCATCTCTAACTAATATTTTCTCAGATGCATTCAGTAATTCTCTACCCTATACCATGAACACACTCATGTATGTTTGCATACATTTTGGGAGACTCTTTTGTCATTTGTGGAGCAGTTTCAAATACCTATTATTATTCATTATTTGTTATACACATGTCATAGTAAGTGAGGCATAGCTTTGCTAGGAACACATAATACCGGCACTGAACACGTGCCCTAGTAAAAGTGCTATAGTAGATTACCGCACATAAAACAAAACAGCCAGTGAGACCTACAAATGGCAAGTACCATGTTTTTTATTTTTATTTTAGAAACATATTAACTAAAAAATAAAATGCCGTGGTGCGTTGGGGGAATGGCTCGATAGTCGAATGCCATGAAACTTTTTTGTAAGATAAAAGTAATTAGGTAAGCTCTATGTTGTGTCCCCCAGTTGCTTCCATAAAAAGGATCTCATGAACGGGCTGGTATCTATAGCATTATTATTCCAATGCCATGCGTCTTTACTAGTGCCAGTGCGGGTACTGTTTTTATTTCCCTGTGGCTTCCTCTGAAGCCTGTTGTCTTCATGGCGCCAGTGCGTTGCTGCAATACCATCAGCACAAGTAAACTAAAGCAGTGGTACTTTGAAAAATTCACCAGCATTAAACATTATATAGCCTGAAAAGCCAGTAGCATTTTAGCTATTCTCTTCCACATAGTTTACATTTGAATCTCTGATAACTTTTCATGTGTCGTCTTGCTAGCCGTCCACTACACTGTTGACAAGAGCTATCCTTTGCTCAAGATTGCCTTTGAAATAACTTTACATCAGATATATGTGTTAAGAGGTCCAAGCTTCTTATAGCTTTTTGATGCAGCACAATCTACTTCTGTGACTCATATTTTTTCACCAGATTTACTTTTTCTACCGACAGGATGTGCTTCCAGAAGATAAAGTGCCCCTTCTTCAAGGGATTGTGGGACATCAATGTATTAAACACAGCTCTGATTATTTTCCTTGTTACCCTCCAGTTAACAACCGAATATCACATTATCTAATTAATGTCATGTTGATTTCAAGTTTCAGTTCGCCACTCAGAGCTTGAGCTCATTTTGGACACATCACAAAACGTTTTAATTATTTAGTAATTAGCAGCAACTTCAACAAGAACATATTCATTTTGACACGTCTTATTCTACTGCAGTCAACTCTTTCTAATGGTATAGTTTCAAAACAGATAAATGATAATCCTGTTACGACCAAGAAACCTAATAAAGATGGAATTTTATTAAAATCGATACAAGAGTCTATGAAATTTGAAATGCAGAGTACCTTGTATAAATTTGAAAAACGACCCACACCAAGAGACATTTAGAAAAGAATATTCCATCTTTTGACTGCATGGTTAAACTGTGAGTCAATATAACAGAAATATGTTTATATCTCATATATTGAAAAAACATGGGTCATTGATTTCCTTGTTACACCAAAAATGCATAAAATGGCTAGAGAAAGTCGGCTGGTTCTGGCATTGGAAACATGATTGAACAATCTATCAGGGTTACACAGATCACTTTTTACTTTCCATTGGTAACTTGATTACCTTCACACTTCAAATGTAATACAGACTTTCTGAGAAAAATTCATGCGATATATAGGGAACACGATTTCTGGATAATCTCACTTGATGTAGTCTTGCTTCCTACCTCCTCAGACACTGTGGTGGTTAAACACTTTTTATTCAACGAGTTATTGTTAAGGGAGAAACAAACAGTAGATCAGAACTTGATGGAACACGTAGTGTTGAGGCTATGATTAATAGATAATATGTTTGATATCTGGAAAGAAGATCTGTTACTGCAGTATATCAAACAATTAAATAATAATATGTTGAACAGAGGATGAATTTTGAACCTTAGTCAAAGCACATTATTACTTGTTGATTTGTGTTTGGAGGATATAGATTCAAATTTTGTAAAACCTAGAAAAGACATGCCATCAAAATCAATAGAGAGGGATGCACACTGGGAGAGGAGGGCTGTCAGGCTGAAAGACTTGAGGAAGTGGAAATGAAAGTAGGGAGGTTAAGTCAAGTGACAAGAAGAACGCCAGCTGACGAGCCAGTGGTTAGCATCTGATGGTGTGCAGGGGGCTGGCTGCCTGGTTGTGGGTGCTCCAGAGATTTTTTTCCCCACTTCATTCTCACAGAAAGGAGAATGCAGAGCCTTCGGGCCATAGGGGGTTAGTCCAGCGGTACCAGGGAGGTTCCTGTGAAGGGCAGAGGGAACTAGTTTAGTTAGCGGTGTGTTTTGCACCAGAATGTCTTCTCCCCATTGTCCTTGCCCTCGTTGAGGTTGTATCAAGAGACACAGCCATAAAGAATTGCAGCTCGAGAAGTTATGTTTGTGCCTCCCCCCAGAGTGGATGAGTGGAGTGAAAAAGTAGAGGAGCAGAGGCGGCACCTCTCGAATAAACATTGGGCCAGGTGCTGATGTGCACAGCGGCTGCCTAAGGCTGTGTAGGTTGTGGCCTAAGGATGCAATTTAGGATTTTGCTGTCATTCCCTTCTTCTCGATTGTCTGTATCATTTGCCCTTGGGCACCATTAGTACGATCTTTGCAGCTGTCCCCATAAAAAATCTTACACTACGGGCAGCTGATTCTATGTTATGGGACGGCAACTACAGAAGCAAACTGAGATATTCTGTAAAGTTCAGTTATGTTCTTAGTTAAAACAAAGGAGCTTTTCTTGCCCCAGCTCCTTGAGCCCACAATGATATGAAGAAAACATTGATGTAGCAGAACACTCCCTACTAGATCGTGCAAAAAGACAACTTCTAATCCACTTTGAAATGTCATTCCACCTAGATTTTCTAAAATGCTGTGAGTGCTCCCATAGCTTACTTTTTAAAAGTGGAGAAAGACCCTGGGATCAACGCAATGCCAATATTTGCCCAACAAGTCCGAAAAGGCATACCATCTTTGGTCTGCACAAACTCAATGGAAACGTCTCCAAGTAAAGAATGTTCCACTTTCGAGATCATTATCTCAGTAGGTGGTGTTACTATCCCTTCCTCTGAAGGTTTCACACTCCCAGATATTGATGTTGATTTTAATAATAAAGCTGTACTAGTTTAAAATCAGGATCAATCGCAAGCCCCCCCTCTTCCATCAAAAAGCATTCATGTAATTGTTTAGCAGTACGCCTAGTTTAAAATCACATACTAGTTCTGAGCTATCAGGAACCCTCTATGTCAATTTACACACATAGTGCAATCTTCCTGGTAATTATGTGCAATATTCAGAGTGACATTTCCTTGAAAGAGATCTATCATCTATTTTAAGTTTACTTGAAAAATCAGTAAACAATGTGCCTCATATCTTAGGTGCTTTATCGGCTATTCTCTTAAAATTAACTGGAAAGGGGGGTGCTCTAAGGAAGATCCTTCCACGCAAAGGCACTGTTGTTGGCTAGATAGTATGGGCTCAGTCAATGAAGCCATTCAAAAACTAGCCCACACATTCCAGTGAATATTTAAAGAATTTTTGACATAAATAGGTATGCCTTATGGTGTAGTAAGCAGAGAAAAATGAAAAGATAAGAGGACAAGCTCTGATATTTTCTCTTTCGAAAATCCATTTGTTGAAACAATAGTTGATATTTGAAGTAAAGATGCCGTTAGGAATGTATCAAAGCTGAAAGCACTTTTGTATTCAGATTTCCAGGGAAAGATACCAAACACAAAATACCAAAGCTCCCTTGTTGGTTGATCCCAACAAAAATACTGTGAGAGAGGGGGTAATGAAAGAAAGGCAAAAGATTCAAAAGAAGGGAAGGAAAATCCGTTTTGCCCCAATTGTGGTCTCAGAGGTTTCTCAGGCAGTTACAAAACAAAGTGACCCTGCTTTACCATCGACCGCTTCGGATTTTCGAACAATAACTCCTAATGTTCCATCTGCTTAGGAGAGCCAGGAGGCCTTAGCCCCTTCCCTTGAGTCGAATTTTCTGAGTTCTATTAGTAACTGCTCACTTTCTTCCAGTATGATTGATCCTCAGGGCAAAGTGCTTTTGAATGCATACAAACCTGAAAGCCCTAAATATCTTCCTGTGCAAAAAAATAATGTATCTGAGGTACCGTTTATTATAGATTTTATTATTTTGTTTGACGACCAGGTAGTGCCAGGGAATAAGCCTTAAAGATGATTCCTAGAAGTGACATACAACTATTTCTAATACTTCCCTCTGCCTCAGGTATAAGATCAAGACTCACATTTACCTCACAAAGAGCTCCAAATCTTACCCTACAAAATTGAGATAATTTCCTCTGTCAGGTTATAGATGCTGTCCACGATTTACCTCGAAAAAGAATGACAAAATGTATTCATTCGACTTTCAGAGGATATGGGGTTTTAAGAAGAGAGTAGGGAAAGTGGGTACTCTAAAGTTGCTTCATGGGAGAACAGAGAAAATATGGTAGTCTCGTTGGGAATGGGGGGAATACAAGTCTCCTTTTTAGATGAAGGTAAAGTCAGGAGATGCCCAGCGATGAAGACATTCGACACTGGAATTGGCTGGCGGATGCCCTAAACTGTAATCTCTATTTGGCAACCACTCCATCTCAAGGAAGGTAACACTGGTGTGATGTATTGGAGCTGCGCCGCGCGCAGTTCTCCACGGAGATGCGGAGGGAGAATCCTCGTGCAGTCTCTGAAGTGATGCGGAGCTCGCAACGGGGAGAAGACGGTTGGAGGATCGGAGGACGGTGAAGTGGAATCGATGGCTGGGGCATTATTGTTAAAATAAACGTACCGTATTTTCTATGATTCCATTTGGGTTCATGAACATTTTTAAGATTTTACACTGGCGACGAGGTGGATTAAATTTTGCCCCAACATCAAGGAAGAAGGTGTTTTGGGAAACCGAAGTCCCATTTTCTTGGCAGCAGACGAAGGAAGGCTTGTTTTGGGAAACCGAAGTCCTATTTTCTTGGAGGCAGACGAAGGAATTGCATTTGGAATTGAAGCAAGGAAGTGAAATGAGCCGGATTTCATGAGTTCACGGAGGTGTGGTTTCCACTTAAAGGCACTTTTGGAGAACAGTGTTAAAGGGGAAGTGTCTCTTTTCAGCAGTGTTGGCAATGCTTTCAAGACTTACAGGAGGTGTGGTTTCCTCTTAAAGGGATAGTCGTGAATCACCGTTAAAGGGGATGTGTTGCTCTTTTGTTCAACTGCATTTTTCAATGATGGACCCAATTTTGTGGAATGATCTGCAGCATCTGTATGCGGTGATAGGCACACCTTTGACTTGAAAGCGAATTTGCCTGTCACATACATTGCACGGTGATAGGCAAACCTTTTTGGGAAGGGTTTTGGTATTAATTTAAGTATTCATAAAATGTAAAATGTGTGTGATGAATATTATATAGGAATTTGGAGAAGTTAGGATTCTGTTTTCAGCTTACACTAACGTAGTTTATGTATTTGTGTTAGTTGTTTAAATTATCTGATATTTAACAATGCAGAACGTTACACCCCCTCCCTTTTTCTTAAGCAGTCCTGGTGATCCTACTTATTCTTGGGCTAAATGGAAGAAAACTTTTGTTCATTATGCTAGAGTGTGGGCCAACACTCAGCGCAGAGAGAAAACATGCACTTTTGATGCACTGGGAGGTGAAGGTCAAGAGGTACTTGAAAACCTACCATAGTTAAGTCTTGAAGAATCTAGAAATTTTAATGAATATGAGTTGTGCGTTAAAAAATTGGACAAACATTATATACCAAGAGTCAGTACGATAATGGAGAGGTATTATTTTGGTAGAAGAGAACAAGGGAAAGATGAATCGGTGGAAGAATACATTACTAGTTTGCGAAAACTGGCAGCCTCTTGTAAATTTGGATCTTCAGTGGACGAAAGAATCAGGGATCAATTTGTACTTAAGTGTAGTAGTGACAAAATCAGGGAAGAATTGTGGTTAAAGGATGAACCACCTTTAGAAGAAGTGATTTTGGTAGCAAAAGGAGTTGAACATATGCTTAAATGTGTTAAAGAGTTAGGCAGTAACAAGGTTATGACTTATGAATCTTCAAAGGTGGATGAGGTGATATGTGAAATAAAAAGCAAAGAACTTAATACTGTGAGGAAAAAAGATGAGGAGTCTAAGTTTAAAGGAGAATGTTTTCGATGTGGGAAAATTGGCCACAAAGCTAATGCTAGTATGTGCCCTGCCTTACATGTAGTGTGCAATGGCTGTGGTAGAAAAGGCCATTACTATAGATGTTGTCGTAACAAGAAAAAGAGGTATGGTAATGGCAACACTATGAAGGAGATTAAAGAGGTGTCTCAGGAAGTGGTTTTCCAAGTTGAAACATGGGGAAAAAATGGAGAACATCCAAGCGAAGTGATGAAAGTAGAGGGAGTTGATCTTTTGATGAGGTTTGATTCATGTTCGCAATTAACAATAATTTCCAAGAAAAGCTTCGACTTATTAGCTAAGAAAGTTAAGGTTTTAAATAAAATGGACGTACGCCCGGGTGGTTATGGTGGTCAACCAATAAAAATGTTAGGGTTCTTTGAGGGTCATCTTGAATTGAAAGGGAGACATTTAGTTGGTAAAGTTTATGTGTCCAATAAGGGGGACAATCTTTTAAGTTGGGCACATCAAAGATTGTTGGGGGTAGTATTGAATCCCAATGCACAGCCACAAGTGCAAATACAGTGTGTTAAGGATGTGGAAGGTGAAGTAATCTCTGAATTTCCTGAAGTGTTTGTGGAGAAGTTAGGTTGTTCAAAAGGATACAGACATAGAATTAAACTGAAGAAGGGTGCCACTCCGGTAGTAGCCAAAGTGAGGAAAATACCGTTGGCACTACAAAAGCCGGTGAGGTTAGAACTAAAGAGATTGCAGGATTTGGGTATAATAGAAGAAGTGGAAGCAACGGAATGGTTGGCACCCATAGTCGTAGCAAGGAAGGGAGATGGTGACATCAGATCATGTGTAGATCTTAGGGCCCTAAACAGAGAAGTTGTAGTTGACAGATTTCCTCTTCCAAATATTGAAGAAATTGTGTCCACAATTGGAGGAGCGAAATTTTTCTCCACATTAGACTTAATGTCGGCATACCATCAGGTTGAACTGGAGGAGATTTCTCAGGAATTGACAGCATTCATCACTCCTTTTGGTGCCTTTAAATTTAAGAGGATGCCTTTTGGATTAGTATCGGCAGCCTCTGTATTCCAACGTATCATGCACAAGGTTTTGGGGAATGTAAAGGGTGTGAAATGTTATCAGGATGATGTCCTAATTTTTGCAGACATGGTCAGAGAACATTGGGAGCATGTGAGGTTTGTTCTGAGGAGATTAAGTCAAGCTGGTTTTACTCTTAAAAGGAAAAAATGTCGGTTTGGCCTAACGGAAGTCGAGTACCTTGGACATTTAATCACAAGGGAAGGGGTTAAACCCAAACCTGAGTTAGTCTCAACAATAAGAAATTTAGTAGCACCCCAAACCAAGGAAGAAGTGAGTTTATTTTTGGGGATGGTAGAGTACTATGGTAGGTACATTAAGAATTTGTCTGAGAAGACAGTGAACATGAGACTTCTTTTAAAGAAAGGGAAGGAGTTTATTTGGGACACTAATTGTGATAAAGAATTTATTAAAGTTAAGGAGGAATTGGAGAATGCTCCATGTCTTCAGGCTTTTAAACCAAGCAAGCCTACCTTTTTTGTCACTGATGCTAGTGCGAAGGGTTTGGGTGCAATTTTGATGCAAGATGACAATGGGAAGAAATGTTTAATTGCTTGTGCATCTAAAGCTTTGAGTGGAGCTGAGGAAAATTACTCGGTAATTGGAAAAGAGTCCTTGGCCATTCACTGGGCACTGAGAAAATTCAAGCATTTTGTCTGGGGTACAGAGTTTGTTGTACTGTCCGATCATAAACCTTTAGTTGAGATATTTCGCAGCAAAGGTTTGAATTCTATTTCTGCAAGAATTAGGAGGTGGATAGTTTCTTTGCAAGAGTTCAGATTTAAAGTAGAGTATCTGCCGGGAGCGTTAAATTTTAGCACAGATTGTCTATCCAGATTGGTTGCAGAGGATGTCAAGGAGAAGGAGTTAGGATTCCATGGACAGGGAGATAATGATTGTGAATTATTCTATGATGTGTGTGAAATTACATGTGGAGCGATATCTGAGTATTAGTGGAAAGATGCGGTGAAGGAGGATGTAGAACTGCGACAAGTGTGCGAAGCATTGGAGAGTGGGAGTTTTGGATCACTAAACAAGGTGTGGTTTTTGGTAAAAAATGAATTAGCTGTGGATGATGGTATGTTGCTGAGAGGCACAAGATTGATTCCACCTGGGGTATTAAGGACTAAAATATTAAGCCAAGCTCATGAAGGCCATCTGGGAATTGTGAAGACAAAAGGGAATTTGAGAGAGTGTTTTTGGTGGCCAGGGATGGATTCAGAGGTGGAACGTGTGGTCAGAAACTGTATACAATGTTCACAAAGTGATAACATTTTGAGGACTCGAAACGTACCAATGTTTTGTAGGCAATTGCCATGTAAAGCCTGGGATGAAATTGCTATAGACATTGTTGGTCCATTAGCGGGAGAACATTCCACCCCATATCTGATCGTTCTGATTGATCTGTTTTCCAGATGGGTGGAGGTCAAAAGTGTACGTGATGTTTCCTCTTCCAGTGTGATATGTTTCTTAGAGGACATTTTTAGGAAAGAAGGTTTTCCTAAATCATTGTTATCTGACAATGGTCCACAATTTTGTTCCTCAAATTTTGAGAAATATATGAGTGAATGTGGGATCAAACACAAAAGATCAGCGATATATCATCCTGAGACTAATGGTGCAGTAGAGAGATTTAATACATTTATTAAAGAAAGTATTCAGTTGGCAAAGGTGAACACTTTAAATTGGAAGACGGAGCTGTTGAAGAGGATCACAAATTATCGATTTTCACCGCATGCTACCACTGGAAAATCTCCTTTTATTTTGTTGAAGAAGAGGTTACCTAACACCAAGCTCTGTCCTGGATGGATGGAGTGGAGGAAAAATTGTTTTAATTTAGACAATTCTGATTGGCGGGACAGAGAATTAAGACTTTTAGAAAAGAGGAAACAAGAATTTGATGCAAGAAAGAAAGTTTCGGAATTGAAGCTTGTTGTAGGTGATGTGGTGAAGATTAAGGCACCTACTGGGTGTGTAAAAGATTCAAATTTCACAAGACCCTTGGTGGTGATCAAATTATTTATAAACGCTATAAAAACTTCTGATGGCAGAATTTGGAACATGAACCGCGTTGTTAGGATTAATGAGTTTGTACAATCAGATTTATGTAATAGAAATAACAGTAGTAATGGTCATGAGTCAAGAACACAAAGTGACAGATCTTATGGTGGTGGTACTAGGGGTGAAGGGATAAGGAGAAGCTGTCGGAGGAAGAATTCTCCTGAACACCTGAAAGACTATGCTCTATCCTGAACAGCTGAATGACTATGGTCTAAATCGAATGTTATTTATCTAAAAGGTTTTTGGAGTAGCCGTTTGGAATGCAGTTATTTTATTTGTGTTTTTAAATTACATACGGTTGTGTTTGGTCCATGTTCATGATGTATATGTAGTTAAGATATGTTTCGTTGTTTAAATATTTGTTCATTATAAGTGGGGGAGATGTGTTATGTATTGGAGCCGCGCGCAGGTCTCCACGGAGATGCCGAGGGAGAATCCTCGTGCAGTCTCTGAGGTGATGCGGAGCTCACGACGGGGAGAAGACGTTTGGAGGATCGGAGGACGGTGAAGTGGAATCGATGGCTGGGGCATTATTGTTAAAATAAACGTACCTTATTTTCTATGATTCCGTTTGGGTTCATGAACATTTTTAAGATTTTACAACTGGTTTCTTGGAATACAGCTGGCCTTTCCAGTGGTGGCATTACACTTGATCTGTTGCATATTCTTAATGCTGACATCATATGCATTCTGGAATCATGGCTGCCTATTGAATTCGAAGTTAAGAACTGTTATATGCTAAGCTGCCCCTCTGCTCCCTTAAAGTGGGGTCATGCAAGCGGAGGGTATAGAAAATGTATTCTCTAACTCCTTTGTTTGGTCCTGTAACCCCCACTCTCACAATTCAAACTCAGGGGACCTATTTATAGGCCCCTAGCACCACCTTGCACCACATTAACCTCATTTATTTTGATGTTAATGTGGCCCAACGGGGCCAAAATCCCTGTGCCACATTTAAAGAGTGGCCCAATGAGTGTGCTACTCTGTAACAGTTTGCGCTACATTATACCTGCGCCAGGCATAATGCATGCAAAGGGAGTGTTCGCCTGTTAGTGGAGCTAGTAAAATGCGCCATTTATTACGGCACTTATAACGCCTGCTCAAGAACAGGTGTTAAAAGGGGGCTTCCATTCTTTAGAATGGGCTCCTATGTACTCAGCAGGAGTAGTGCCAATATTTTAGTGCTACTACTGCAGAGTGCATCAATATCGTCATAAAAAATGACACTATTGCCCCCTACCCTACGCCATGGTGCGCCGTATTTTAAACACATAGTGGCAGTAAGGGGTCTCTAAGGAATGCAGGGAATGTGCAGGAAATGGACACCTTCCTGCACATAAACAATATTTTCTGGCATTTTGCTCTTTCTATGCATGCGGCAGAATGCAGCATGCATAGAAAAAGCAAAAAACGAGGAGGAATAAAAGTATTGCTCTTCATTGTGCCTTGCTAGCGGTGGCATTAGATTTTGGCGCTGTCTCAGGTTATGAAAACTCGTAAATCTGGGGCAGCATCACAATGAGGTGGGTGTTGCTGTGACACGCCCACAGCAACACCCATTGCACGCTCCTTTCACAAAAAATGCTGTGTGTGAAGGGGCCATATTTACAAGGTGCCGTCAAGCGACAAAAAGTGGCTTAATGCCACCTTGTAAATACGACCCATGGCATAGCGCCACTGGAGCATCACGTAAAGTGATGTTCCGGTGGCGCTAGGGGCTCATAAATACGTCCCTTGGTTTTTCAAGCACCCCTTCGGTATACGATTCGCTCCCTTTCTACCACCCCTTAAACTCTCCTTATGCACTGTTTCTCTAGTAATGTATTTTAACATGTTATGCCAGCGTGGTTGTTGGAAAACTTGATGCTCACACCACCCTAATCTTACTGACCAAGCTACTCCAATATTCACATGATCCAATCCTCATTCTGTTGATGAAGCTCGACAAGTGTTATGCTTTTCAACAAATGAAATGTACTATTTAATTTTTTTTTAAAAAAATTTATGAGCTTTATATGTTTGCATGGAATTGTATTGAGCGTTTTTACTATGTCACGTGGCCCTCTTGTGAGTTCCAAAACTTAAAATAGAAAAACTTGAAAAATTGAAGTTTGGCATGCAGCATCATGCTATATTTTAGCTTTAAGAAATTACATTCCTTATTGTCAATACTTAAGAGCCACAAGGAATTACACAAAACAGATAACAATAGGATTCCTCCCTAGAAGGGATCAGTATAACACTGAACCTTAAGAAAGATGAAAACATTCGTAGATAAATGTCATTCTTTGGACAGGAAAAGAGAAGTAAAAATGAGAAGTTAAACGATGGCACACCAGGTTTAATTATGAAATATTGATCTTGCAGTAAAAAGACTCGAACTATAATTGATAAACACCGTCATGTGTTAATATCTGTTGAAAACCTGAAAATGTAAGTCTCTCCTACATAGGAAATATCCTAGCTAAAGTAATTGCCTAGTATTAAAACTACCAGAATGAATGTAGCACTATTACCAAACAGTTTTTGGTCCTGTGGCGACTGGAAATGTTGTTCATAATAATGTAGAAGCATTTGGAAAAACTTGAGGGTAAGATGCTAAATATAAGATCATATTTTTAGTGTATTGCCTTGCAACTTTTACATTGTTAAGATTTCATGCTGGTGTTTAAAGATGCATATTGAGAACAGTACTCTTTGAACAGCTGAACATTTAAATGCAATGAAACACAAAGGAAAAGATCTGAGAAATAAAAGGCACCATCGATATATAAATTATACTTTTTCAAAAAACAGGTGGTAAATAGATGGGTAAAAATAAATGTGTTTTTATGATTTCTATTGCTAAGTATGGAGTCACACCTTTAATATGCTTTGGTACCGCACCATAGAATGAAATGCGGAAATGCATTGTTGATTTAAATAAACTGATAGTGTACAGTGAATTGTAGTTATGAATGTTATAACATCACCAAATGTCCTAGTGTCTGAAACTCAGATGTGTCCAAATGAATACATAGTTGTGAAATTGTGCTGCTAATTATGAGATAATGATATACTCACACAGACATAAATATGTGTGTGTGTAAATGTGTGGTGTGTGGGTGGTTTATGTGTACACATACACATATCTCTCTCTCTCTCTCTCTATATATATATATATATATATATATATATATATATATATATATATATATATGTATATCCTCTGCTTTAAGATTATGTGGTACAAATGGCAAAAGACTTTGTCATTTTGTAGCTCGGTGTGGATGGCACTGTGCCAATCCTCTGCTTACAAAACTTTGCTAGAAAAACAGACATTTGAGGTGAGCAAATCCAGCATGTCGCTGGTGTTGCAGGGTGCTCTTTACTGGAGCTGCTCTCCACTTAAACTTGAGAACTACCCAGAGTTCTCTCTTTCGTTTTTTATATATATATATATATATATATATATATATATATATATATATATATATATATAGTGACAAAAGGGAAGGGGGCCATGTGCTCCACCCTCCCGGGCTGTTTACACCCCTGGGACCACCACCTCTCTGGTACTGGCTCTAAAAAGAAGGAGGGGGCCACATAGTACCCTTCCTGGAGCTGTTATTGACCCTGAGGACTATCACCACCCCCCGGGCCAGCTCCCTATGTACCGAGGTGCCCACCATTGGGACACAGTAGTTTGCTGTCACATGGCGGGAGCTATGACAGCTCTCCTCAAGTGAGAACAAACTGTAAGCCGCTCCCACTAGGCAGCAGCAGGAAAACTACACCCTCCCATTTGGAGTGGTTAATTCAACTGTTTTCTTGCCAGTTGCCAAGCGGGCAGGGAAATTGATGAAAAAACAACTTCCACAAGCAAGGAGCAGCATTTCTTGTGGCTTCTTGCATGTGGGAGTAATAGGTCTGTGGGGGACTGGAGGCTCCTCATAGTCCAAAGGAGTCCACAGTTTTGCACAAAACTGTGGACTCTTCTTTGATAAATAAGCAGATGATGATTTAGAGTGGCATCAAAGCTTATGCATCATTACTCAATTGGAGGCAATCTCTTCTGTGGTGACTGTGAGGAGAGTGATCTTTCCAGTGCTCTCCTGGTGAGAGTGGAGTCCAGCCCTTCAATAACTACCAGTATGCAAATGCACAAAATAACCTTGAAGCTCTGCAAACATTTGTGATGCAGAGGACAATGAGTACATCTACATCAACCAAAGAAGAACTTCATATTATTAAGAGAAAGTAACTTTGTTTGGTGGAGATTTAACTCTTTGTACAATCACCATCTTCTGTATACAAGGGTTCATGCTAGCACAGATTTCAATAGGAAGATACCTGAGAAACAGTGACATTCCCAAAATTACACCAGACATGGTCACTGGAGGCATTACCTCACAGTCCTTTACGTAGTGGTAGAGTAGAATGTGCACTATACATTTACTCAGCGATGTAGCACGTACAAATTAGCCAGAGTGCTCCAGTTGGGCAGCCATTTTTTGCAAAACTGTGACTTTTCTTGGATAAATAAGCAGGTGAGGATCCATTCTAGCACAGAGACTCATTTCATAGGAATTAAACCTCTAGAGGAAGCACCTACAAACTTACAAATATAAACATACCAGGTGCTCCAGTTGAAGCTCCACTTCTGTCAAGGACATATCCTCCCACCCTACTGAACTTATCCACATTTATTCAAATCATAGCAAGAGTGTATTTTCTGGAATTCTACACTGAAAGACACCTGTGGCCAACCCCCGCCGGGCACGGCTGAAAGCCATGCGTTGAGTGGAGTTGAGTGCCTATGGCCTGGATCTGCAGCCAAATCTCACCTCATCAATATTTTTACTGCAAATGTTACAGTGATATTATCAATGATGTCTTAGAAGATGTCATAAGTGATATACTACCTAGGGTAATTAGCAGTGCATGGTGAGGGCCTGAATTATAGTTACCTTAGGGCATACGTTTTAGTTACTTGAAATATCTCTAACTATGACAATTGAAAAAATACGGTTTTGTGTGTGTAAATCTAAAAAATACGGTTTTGCTCTGGACACTTTACCACTGCTGACCAGTGCTAAAGTGTAAGTGTTCCCTGATTAAAGTGTATGTGTACATTGGCTATCCATGATTGACATATTTACCAGTAAGTCCCTAGTAAAGTACACTAGAGGTGACCAGTGCCTGTAAATCAAATTCTACTAGTGGGCCAGCAGCACTGGTTGTGCCAACCACATTAGTATCCCTGTAAACATGGTTCAGACCTGCCACTGCATTGTCTTTGAGTGCAGTTTTAAACTGCCAATTTGACTTGGCAAGTGTACCCACTTTCCAGGCCTAAACCTTCCCTTTTTATACATGTAAGGCACCACTAAGGTAGGTCCTAGGTAGCCTCTTGGGCAGGGTGCAGTGTATGTTCAAGGTGGGACATGTACATATGTGTTTTACATGTCCTAACAGTGAAATACTGCCAAATTCGGTTTTAACTGTTGCAAGGCCTATCTCTCTCATAGGTTAACATGGGGGCTGCCTTTGAATATGATTAAAGTGCAGATTCCCTTTGGGAACAGAGAGACATGTGGAGTTTGGGGTCTCTGAGCTCACAATTTAAAAATACATATTTTAGTGAAGTTGGTTTTTAGATTGTGTGTTTGAAAATGCCACTTTTAGAAAATAGGTGTTTTCCTGCTCTTAAACCATTCTGTGACTCTGCTTGTTTGTTGATTCCCTGTCTGGGTCAGTTTGACTGTTTGCACCTCTCCTCTAGACAGTGACACAAAGGGAGCTGGGTTGTAGACTCCATATCCTTATGGGCCATCTGGGCTAAGGGGAGGGAGGAGTGGTCACTTACACCTGAAAGGACTCTGCCTGCCTTCACACAATGCAGTCTCAACCCCCCTGGTGTGTGTCTGGGGCCTGGCCTGGGCAAGGCAGGATTTTGAAAACAACAGAGACTTCTCTTTGAAGTAGGCCTACTTCAAAGGGAGAAAGGGATATAAGAAGAGCGCCCAAAAACCTTGAAAATCAGACTACTTCTGCAACCAAGAGGAACCTCTGCCAAGGAGAAGTGCTGAGAAGCTGGAGGAGGAGGACTGTCCCATTGCCTGTGACCGTGCTTTGCTGGGTTGGCCTACAGCAGCTGCTTCTGTCTGAGAGAGAACAAAGACTGACTTTTTTGTGACTTCCCACTGGTGAAGAATCTTCAAGGGCTTAAACTGAGATTGCCTCCTGTTGTTGAAGTCTCAGGGACAACAAAGACTTCTCTCTGCCAGCACTTGTGCTTTCTGCTGAGAGTCCTGCCTGCCAAATGGTGCCCTAACCGGTCTCTGGGCCCTTTAAAGGTGCAGCTGGTGGAAAAAGACAGAATTCTATGCAAAGACTGCCATTCAGGGAAGCGTCCGACGCACCACCCGCCTCGTAGCTGATAAACAACAAGTTCTGTCCTCGTGGCTAAAATCGATGCTCCACCTGCATCACAGCTGGGAGATCGAAGCAACGCGGCTGGAAAACTGACACGCAACACCCGCCGCAGCTGCTGTTAATGACTCAAGTCCCCACGCAGCACAGTTTCTTGACACTGTGTGACCAGATTTCAACCCAACATCGCTGGGGGCGGAAAATCAACACAAAGCCTGCCCAGACGCAAGGTGTCCGTCCGGATTGACTTATCGCTCTCTTGTGGCAGAAATAAAATGACGCTGAACCGACCTGAGGAGGAACGATGCACGTTCTTGCTTGCCAGTGAGAAATCAACACATCACTGCCCTTTCCCGATGCAGATTCATCTGTGCTGCTTTATTTTGATGCTACCCAGCTACTTTTGTGCAATAACAGCGTTCTCACTGTCCTCAAAGGATTAAGACTCTTATTTATTTTAAAATTCATAACTTGACTTGTGTATGTTTGATTTTTGTTGTATTGGTATTGTTTTGTTTAGATAAATATTACCTATTTTTCTAAATCTGTGTTGTGTCATTTTGTAGTGTTTTCACTGAGTTACTGTGCGTGTTGGTACGAATACTTTACACATTGCTTCTGAAGTGAAGCCTGTCTGCTCGTGCCAAGCTTCCGAGGGGGTGAGTGGGGGTTAACTGAGGGTGATTCTCCTTTACCCTGACTAGAATGAGGGTCTTTGCTTGGACAAGGGGTAACCTGACTGCCAACCAAAGACCCCGTTTCTAACAGTAATTTTCAATGCTATATGTGAATCCAGCCACTGCTGCCCAAGGCCTTCAGCCCAAAAGCACTCAACCTTGCACTGTGCACAGACTTCTCCTGTGTGCAGTAGGGGTTGCCCACAAGGGTTGCCCTGTCATCAGTCCCTGCGGCCAACCCTCTAACCACCAAAGCTGATGCTGCACATTCACAGCGGAAGATGTCTGCAGCCTCTTTGAGTGTGAGAGGCTTATTGTGGTTAAGAGTGGCTGTCAGTGTCCATTTGTGTGTGAGAGTGCATACATCAGTGTTTTAGTGAGTGCATCAGTCTGTGTGCAGGACTGTGAGTGGGTGCATCAAGGTGTCAGTGGGTCTGTGAATGGGTGGGTGATGATCTGAGTAGGTGTGTGAGTGGGTGCAAGTCTGAGTGGGTGCTTGAGGGTCGGACTGGTGCTGTTAGTGAGTGAATGAAGGTCTGAGTCTGTCAGTGAGTGGGTGTGTGAGTGACTGAGTGGGTCTGTGAGTAAGTGCATGAGTGTCTAAGTGGGTCTGTGTGACTGGGTGTGTAAGTGTCTGAGTGGATGTGTGAGTGAGAGAATTGATTGAAAGAGTGACAGAGAGAGCGAAAGAAAGTTATAGAGATAGAGTTTTTTACTTTTTGATGTCTGATATTATTTTTTCTTTTACATATAATAATTTTGAAAAAAACTGCAATGAGTCCAGCTAGATTCGAACACCCCAAAGCTCAGTGTGAAGGTCTCAGACCTTCACACTGAGCTACAGGGTTTTATTTTTTGTGTTGTTAACCCTTCGTGGGCTATCTGGGACCATATATATATATATATATATATATATATATATATATATATATATATATATATATATATATATGTATATATATATATATATGTATATATATATATATATTATTTATTTTTTAAATCCTTAAGCCTTAAAGCGTCCCTCGCACTGCCATTACTTCAGCAAACAAAGAGCTGCTTTACAGGTCCCGCTGTCAACACCTGAAGTGTTTGCTGTGGCTTGGCTGAAGCTGCAGAGCTGTAGCCAAGCCACAGCAAACAGTGGTGGGGCCATCAATGGCTCCTCGAGGGGGTCTACCTGGTCCCCCTCCAACTAGGACACAGTCCCAGAGGTCGTGGTCCCCAGGGCTTGGGGGTCCCTGCATATTTTAAAAGGAAAGCCTTGGTGAGGTGGCGGTCACCAGGGCAGCAGGGGGGCGCTTGCCTCCCCACATATTTTAAAAGGAAAGCCTTGGTATGGTGGTTGTCACCAGGAGAGCAGGGGGGCTGCTTGCCTCCCCACACATTTTAAAAGGCAAGGCTTGGTATGGTGGTTGTCACCAGGACAGCAGGGGGGCAGCTGGCCTCCCCACATATTTTAAAAGGAAAGCCCTGGGGAGGTGGCGGTCCCCAAGGCAGCAGGGAGGCTGCAGGCTCCCCTGCATATTTATTTAGGAAAGCCCGGGGGATGTGGCAGTCCCGAGGGCAGCGGGGGAGGTGCAGGCCTCCCACACAGATTAAAAGGAAAGTCCTGGGGAGGTGGGGGTCCCTAGGGCAGCAGGTGGGGCCCTGATCCCCCCTGGCATATTAAAAAAGGAAAGCCCTAGGGATGTGGTGGCACCCAGGTCAGGGGGGGCATGGGGCCCCCACATATCTATATGATATGCTGCGGAGCGAACACTGAACCTACCACTGCACATTACCTACTACACCACCCAGGGTAAGAGACTTAAAACAAAGTGTGCTAAGTGTGCATTTGAATTGTGGTAGAAATGTGTAACTTCACCTGTGCCTGAAACATGCTTAGTAAAGGAAGCTGAAAAAGAAGGAGTTTGAGGAAGTGAAATACGTTTTGACCTTCGGCTTGCTAATGTGAAGGATGGCTCGGTGGATGCGGTACAACTTGCCCCTAAGCTACTCGCTGAGCAACAGAAAGAGTGTACAGTGTTAGTGGGATGATTTCCCTATCTTGTCTCACTGACTCTAGGGTTGAAAACCCATCTGTGTACATACCACAGATATAGGGGGTAGCTTTCCACTGAAGAGCAAGACTTACAGAAGTACTTTAGGGTGAGTGATTCATCCAGTGGCCGTTATGAGTCCAGAGTTGTGGATGAGACTGTGGTTTCTGTTTTGATAGGTGAAGTCTCTAAGTCAAGTCTGCTCTTTTGTGTGTGCCCAATTATTGTTTCAGAGAGGCAGAGAACAGACAGTGCAGACTTCACATGTTATTCTACCACTTTTCTGGGTTCATCAATCTGGAGATGGCCCGTGAATTCTGGGGCCTTTTTATGCCATTGTTTGCATTGCTTTTGCACCATGCAATGTGGTGCAAGGGCAATGCATACCTTAAGTCAGATTTATGAAGCCACACAAGGCCACCATGCCTGGTACTGAATGACTCCATACATCTGGAGTAAGACAACGCAGAGCAAATCTCTGCATTGCCTTACTCTGCGTATCTTCGTTGCATGTGTATTCCCATGCAACTCCCATGGTTCTTGAAGCATTTTCATATTTACCAGAACTAGTAAAACTGGGAATTCACCAAAAAGATACACCTCCCAAGGAGAGACCTAACAAGGAGAAATATCTTTATTTCTCCTTGTTACTTCCTCTTTCAATGTGTGCTGCATTCTGCAGCACACATATAACCCATCCGCTGCCAGGCCTTTTCCCCCTCAGGTGCCAGGCCTTTTTTTGGCAATTTCTGGCCCTTATAACTTTTTGTCCACATAAGCTACACACGCCAAATGTGCTTCCTTTTTTTCCAATAATCTAGGGATTCTAGATGTACCCAGAGTTTGTGAATTCCCCTGAAGGAGACCAAGAAATTAGCCAAAACACAGCAAAACTTTCATTTTTCAAAAAAACTGTAATAAAGGGCTGCATAAGAAGGCTTGTGTTTTTTCCCTGAAAATGGCATCAACTAAGGATTTGCAGTGATATCACCATTTTCCCAGCTTTCAGGAACAGGCAGGCTTGAATCAGAAAACCCCATTTGTCAACAAAATGATGGCATTTTACTGGGACATACCCCGTTTTACTATTTTTTTGCTTTCAGCCTCCTTCCAGTTAGTGACAGAAATGGGAGTAAAACCAATGCTGGATCTCAGAAAGCTAAATGTTTCTAATAAGCAGACAAAATTTGGAATTCAGCAAAGGGGTAATTCGTGTAGATCCTACAAGTTTTTCTTACAGAAAATAACAGCTGAAATAAAAGAATATTGAAATTGAGGTGAAAAAAGCAGCCATTTTTCTTGACGTTTTAATCTGTAACTTTTTCCTGCAATATCAGATTTCTGAAAGCAATATACCATTACATCTGCTGGACTCTTACGGTTGTGGGAATGTATAGGACTTGTAGGTTAATCAAGAACCCTAGGTACCCAGAGCCAATAAATGAGCTGCATCTTGCGATGGGTTTTCATTCTATACCGGTTATACAGCAATTCATTTGCTGAAATATAAAGAGTGAAAAATAGGTATCAAGAAAACCTTTGTATTTCCAAAATGGGCACAAGATAAGGTGTTCAGAAGCAGTGGTTATTTGCACATTTTTGAATTCCGGGGTGCCCATAAAAGCAAGTGAATTACAGGGCATTTCTCAAATAGACGTCTTTTTTGCACACTTTCTTACATTTGGAAGGAAAAAAATGTAGAGAAAGACAAGGGGAAATAACACTTGTTTTGCTATTCTGTGTTTCCCCGAGTCTCCTGATAAAAATGGTACCTCACTTGCGTGGGTAGGCCTAAATCTCGGGACAGGAAACGCAACATGGACGCATCACAGTTGTAAATTGAAATCTGACGTGTTTTTTGCAAAGTCCTTAGCTGTAGATTTGGGCCTCTAGCTCAGCTGGCACCTAGGGAAACCTACCAAACCTGTGCATTTTTTAAAACAGGATACTTAGGGGAATCGAGGATTGGGTGACTTGTGGGCTCTCACCAGGTTCTGTTACCCAGATTTTGGTGACAGAAAGTTCTGGAATATGAGAGGAGACACACATTTCCTTCAACCCAGCATTCCCCCAAGTCTCTTGATAAAATGGTACCTCACTTGTGTGGTTAGGCCTTGTGCCCAGGAAAGGAAATGCCCCAAAACACTATCTGGACACATCACATTTTCTCAAAGAAAACAGAGCTGTTTTTTGCAAAGTGCCAAGCTGTGTATGTTGGCCTCTAGCTCAGCCGACACTGAGGGAAACTTACCAAACCTGTGCATTTTGTAAAACTAGAGACCTAGGGGAATCCACGATGGGGTGACTTGTGGGGCTCTCACCTGGTTCTGTAACCCAGAATCCTTTGCAAACCTCAACCCAGCGTTCCCCCAAGTCTCCTGATAAAAATGGTACCTCACTTGTGTGGGTAGACCTCTTGCCCTTGAAAGGAAATGCCCCAAAACACTATCTGGACACATCAAAATTATTAAATACAAAACTACCTGTTTTTGCGGGGGGAGGCACCTGCGTTTTTGGTCCTGGGCTCAGCAGCCATACAGGGAAAGCTACCTAACCCAGACACTTCTGAAAACTAGACACGCGAGGGAGTCCAGGTAGGTGTGACTTGCATGGATCCCAGTGTTTTCTTAACCAGAATCCTCAACAAACCTCAAATTTAGCTGAAAAATCTAATTTTTCCCACATTTCTTTGTGGGATCATCTCATTCGGACAAATTTTCTACCACCCAACGTTCCTCTCAGTCTCCCGGTAAAAATGATACCTCACTTGTGTAGGTGGGCCAAGTGTCTGTGACAGGAAAGAGCCGAAAATATATCGGAATTTAGTGGGGAACCAAAGCGGGTCCAAAAGGGCAGTTTGAAAAAAAACATTTTTAGGCTGACAAGTGGGGCAGAATTTTTATTGTTATGGATGAGACAATGCTGGTTCGCTCCCCTTGAGTGAAATTGACGCAAAAAAATAAAAATCCCTGGTTTCTAGTGGTTTCTGCCCCCCTTGGGAGCAGATTGGCCTAATAAAAATAGGCCGAGCTGCCCCCAAGGGGGGCAGAAATGGTCTAAATACAATTTGTCCCCCAGAGGAGTGACCCTTGCCTAAGGGGTCGCTCCCCATATATAAAAAAATAAAGTAAACAAATAACTGTATATATATCCCTGGTGTGTAGGGGTTTCTGTCCCCCCTGGGGGCAGATCGGCCTAATAAAAATAGGCCGAGCTGCCCCCAATGGAGGTAGAAATGGCCTAAAAACACATTGATCCCATGGGGAGCAGCCCTTGCCTAAGGGGCCGCTTCACTCATTCAATTATCTGAAAAAACAAACTCCCTGGTGTATAGTGGACATTTCTGCTGCCCGATCGTATCGTGATTGGGCAGTAGAAATGCTGAGAAAGATATCAAAAGAAAGGAAAGGCCTTTCCTTTCTTTCGATACCTCTTTTGGCCTCTCAATGTGATCGAAGGAGAAATGCTTTTGCATTTCTTCCCTGATCGGTATTGGAAGCTGAGCTTCCAGCGCAGATGGGCAGGCCTCTGATGAGGTCAGCGTGGGATTACGTGCTGACATCATCAGGTGCTAGGGGAGTCAGGGGGACGGGGGTTGAAGGGAAAGCCATTCCCCTTCAATCCCTGCCCTGGGGGCGCCGAGGCGAGGCTCATGGGGGAAGCGCTATTGCTCCCCCCATGAGCCAGTCCAAGGACGTAAAGGTTAAGTTCTTGGTGCCTGAGCGCCGCAGCCAAGGACGTAACTATTACATCCTTGGCTGCCAACTGGATAAAGAGAAATATGCCTCTCAGGATTGTTTTTGTGCAGGAAGATGTTCCTCAATGCACAAAAACAATCCTGCATGCAATGCAGGCACCCTTTCCCCTTGGTGCAAGGGTGCTAACATTGGTGCTAGGCTGCCAAAAAGGAGCCAGCGCAGACAAAAAGCAGGAATGCCTTGTATTGCCTTCAATACGGCACAATATTGCTCTTTGCATTACAGCAACGTGACTTGCTGCATGACTTTTTTCATACATTGGCCCCTAAGCCTGTGTCTGGAAAGTCACTGGAGAAGGAACCTTGAAAGAGAACCACTCTGAACGTATTATGGTGTTGAGACAGTTTATCCACACACCCTGTGGGCACTAACCAGCAAACTTTGTACCAGTTCCAAGCCCTTCAGTACCAAGGGAAGAGAGTGCTCTGCAGATGACTTATAGGACAGCTGTGCAGTCAGGCCTGGCATAAAAATTACAACCAGTCTCCCAGAGGTGAGAGGACATCATCTGAAGTCTTTACTTTCAGATCGAGGAGCTGAGGGTCTGTCTGAATGTCTCAAATCCTGTCTGCCTGCTGAAAGAGAGAAGGAATCTACCTATTCATGGAGAAAAAGAAACTGTCCAAGAGAAGCCCAGCTTGTCCCAAGAGCCGTTGGACTTCAAAAGGGGCTGACTGAGAGTGAGCTTGAAACAACTCACATTGAAGTGAGCCCCTTAGGTTCCATGAAGATGGTTCCTGTCAAGAACCACCTTAACCAACTGCCGGTTTTGGTCCAGTTGCAGCAGCATTTGCTATGCTGATGACATTTTTCTGATCTGGGCTAAAACTGCCTGGTCTGACCCAGTCAGGTGTTCATCTACGGTATCGACATCATCCATATCATGGCTTCAAATGCCTGTTCTTGCCCGATAAGAGCTAAACCAGATGTCAGCCTGGCAATGGCCATCAGCTCCCACATACAGTCTTGGGGGAGCATCACAAACTTTAACGAACTAGTACTTTCATTGCTAAACCACCATGTTAAGAAACTTGAAACAAAACAAACTAAGTGCACCTTTGACTCTTGGGGATGTTCAAGACTGCACCTGTGCCTGATTCATGCTTTCACCATACCTACTGGGCATACCAGCCATGCAAGGGTCATCCAGGCAGGATTTAGTACAAGGGGCCTCGGCCCACCAGGGTCACTGGCTTGTGTCCTAAATTAAGTTGTTTAATATTTAGTATTGCTATGTAGCTAAAATATACTTTTATTTCGTAAAAGTCAAGTACTGGCTGGACAGTGCTGTTATAAAGTCTATTCATTTATGGATGAGTTCTGAGCTTGTGAGCCCCACATTACCTCCCTGAAAAGCCCATGACTGCTCTCCTTACTGTAATACTGCACAGGGAATGTAGTTGGCCCAGTCTGCAGAACCATAGTAAGACATGCCCCAGGCACAGTGGCAAATGGCCTCAGCCACTACAACTGGGGCCCAGCAGTCCCTATCTGTCCTGTGACCACCACACACAGGTTCTGCCAGTTCGTATAAATGTAAAAGCAAATTCAGTGATGATGGACTCAAAATTCAAGTGAAAAGTTTTATCTCAGAGAGTGGCAAGCTGTTTAGAAAGTCCTTAATGAAAGTTCCAGAGGCACCAAAAATGGGTATAGGCACATTGCAGAAAGCTTGTGAAAACTTTAGGAATGACCAATAGAACAAACAATGAAATTAGAAAATGTTGGTATGATTTAATATCATGTAACAAGGAAAGATTGGTAGCAAGCTGAGCATAGGCTGCAAGCACAGATGGGGGCCTTATACTGACACCTCACACACCATGGAAAAAATAATTGCACCATGAGGCAATCATAAATGTCAGTATAATCATAAGTATCATAAGAGCCGCTACTCTTACTGTGAATCTTTGCAAAAGCTATACTAATTTGAAACAGATATCTTGATTACACTTTAGGACACCCACACTTTTGTATAAAAACGAAAAATAAAATTCCCTGTAATTGGGATGTGTGTCATCTATACATTTGTACTCTGTGATATGAATTCCACTACTTATGTAGACCCTTGTATATCACTGTTGCCAGAAGATGCATGGAACAAAAAACATGAACATGTATGTGGATGGAGTCATGACATAGAGGTAGTCGGGTTCGAGCAGGCTCCAATTCAGGAACTAAGGGCCAGATTTATATTTTAGTGGATGGATTATTTTCCATTGGCCTGGCAAATAATTGTATTTCTGTCAGGCCAAGAACACTCCGCCTGCCAGATTTATATGACTGCAAAGCAGATAGTCACTTATGAAAGTACTGACAGGAACCACCATCATAGCTCTTCCTATAAATGCATTTTACCATCTGCTGCAGAGCTTTGCAAGAAGGATGCAACTCTGCAGCAAACAAAAAAAAAAATTGTTTTCAAAAAGAAAATTCTGATCCTGAAGCAGGTTTTTCTTTTTTTAATGAAAATAAGTAATTCTCCCATTGCCATGGGAGGTTTCTTTCATAGTCAAGGGGAGAATTAGAATGGTTTTACTGTTCCTTACTGCCATGTTTTATCTGGTGGTAAAGAACAACTACTATGTGTCCGCCCCATCTAAATTGATTGGGTGGATTTGTAGCCATTTCTCCGATGCGCTTGCTCCCCAGGGCTGCTGGAGATCTTTGGCCCCAGCCAAGGCTCAGTAGTCTGTCAAAACATAAGGTCTGCACACAATTACATTTGGTGGATGGACCACTATATAGTCAGGGAGGGAACTCCATCTCCTTTGTGGCCGAGAACCCTATCCACCAATATATAAAGCAGGCCTAAATCAAGTATGGCTGGCTAGATCCCCCTACATCTGTTAAAATGACCACCTCTCACTGTTCAAAAACACATTTTCTTTGTCAAAAAATCTGTTCTTGTCTTTTTCTCTAATGAAAGGCTTCCAAGACATGTTTCCTCACCACCGTCACATAGAGTGCAATCAATGGAGCTATTAGTGCAGCATTTTATGTAAGTTATATACCTTGCATCTAGTTACCCCCTTCTTCCATCTGGTAGTTTGCATGTGCAATTTGGATTTTTTGTGACTAGTTACAATTTGTTTTTAGGCTGTAAATAGGATTTTTAAGTCCCTGTTACCGATCTGATATTTGGGATTCACAATATTGAGTTTCGTTTTTACAATTCGGTATTAAGATGATAGATTTTGAATTTTCAATATTTTACTTTGCAGTCCTTATATTTATTGTTACAGACCCCTTTTGAGGCGACTCACCAATTTGTGGTGGGTTTATGGCTCACATAATCTTCACAATGGATGGCCTAAGTTTTACATTTTTATTGGCACTCAAATGTTTCAGTAGTCTGGGAACTGTTTGTGAAGGTCACAGACTAGATACACTCAAAATGGTTCCTAGGGTCAGCAGATTCTAAACCAATACTGTGCACTATAAACGAGGACCCAACACAGGTCCACGATTTATATAGTTTATGCTTTCGTCCTCAGAGAACGGACCATGGTGCCATTTTGTATATGTTAAGGCTGTGATCTTGTAAAATAGTCTGCAGAACCCATGTCAAAAAAATGTGTTTTGCATTCCTAGCTTGGGAGCAGGGTGCCTTGTCACTTGACTTAGGTCATTGAGTCAAAGTTTGTTCACCAACCTCTACTGTGTGCCCTTTATTTTTTTATCAGAACACAGGGACCATGTTTTTATGTCCGGTAATTGCAGCCACAGTAGAACGTGTTTTCTTGTGTGTAGACAATCAGATTTTTGGGGTTAACAATTTTATAAGGATGCTTACATTACATGAAAAAGCACATCTCAACGTTCTTAAGAGCCATTGGCAAAATAGAATATTTCAGCCATGTTCTAGCAGACTACTGAAGGTACATGGGTGCTTCACTGTATGCTTACTTCTTTCACATTCTAAAAGTGATTAACAAATATGGGCTAAGTGCCGTAGTATACAAGGGTACCACAATTAGATGCCATAAGTGAGTTGCTGTCATAAATTAGTGATGTAATCATGTCATGATAATGAAGCATACTTCATATGGAAATGTTTCAGCCATCAAATGCATAGGGTGTGCTAAAAGTGTGCCCTCCTGATCTCAAAGCAGTATTCCCTCATTTGCACGGGGCACGGTCAATGCACCCCATGGGTGCCTCATGCACAGTGAATGGCAGATGGGGAGCTTCATCTACCCAAACTTGACCAAAAGGCCCATGTGGGGGACCTAGTGGGTCTCCCTTGGCAATAAAAAGGATGTCAAATAAATTATATTTAAATCACAGGATTCACAAATCCAGTGCTGGATTTATGAATCTTGGACTCTCCCTGGATCTCACAGATGAACAGGGACCTAACAATTTGGCAATCTGACACAAAATTTGTGTTTGGCCAATGGTAACACATAGTGGGTTGGGATCAGGGTCTGGCCACTGTTTACCCCTGACCCAGACCATGTGCAGTGAAGGTTTGCAACCAACCATATTTTGGAGGCCTGGTGGCCAAGCCCTACTATGCACAGCAAAAGGCAATATGCAGCAGTGGTTGGCGACACATTGCAGGTTGGCAAAGATCCCCGCCGTCTGTGTACAACCATGCTGGGCTTGGCCAAAGTCTGTGTGCAGAGAGGGTTGGCTTCCCACAAAGGGTTGTGCACCTGGTCTGGATAAAGACAAAGCATTTTGACCCACCTCCATTACGCATGGCCTACTGAAAAGACTTTGCAATGGGGTTTGACCAACCATCAAGAATGGAAGCAGGCCCATCCCTGTGGCAAACACTTACTGTGCATGGCCTGGGTTGGCTGCCCATGGTTGAGTGAGTGTAGTGAGCTCTTATATGTGGTATATGATAAAAAAATATTTCAATGAAAACTAAAGTTTAATGTGAATTTATGATTAGTCCTGATTATAACACTGTAATTTATATTTTTAAAAAAATCTTAGCCATTCAATGAATAAAACACAGTTAAAGGGGAGTGATGGTCAAGGACACGGAATTTATGAGATTTTGCAGCTCCGCCATTTTCCACATATGGACTTGTTACATTTGTCACATAATCCATCATCTGCTGCATATTCTGCACATTTTAACAAAAAATAATTTTCTAGCTCAAATGGGTCAAAAGTTACTAAAAATTTGGTGACACGTTACAGAACAGTGGAAGGCCCTTCCCAAAGTTGGCCTATTCATTTTTCTGTTGCTTTTCTCTAAATATTGGTGTCAAACTGGTACTAATGAAGTTAAACCGTTACTCATATAAGGTTAACGTGTGAAAATGAGAAAAATAATGAGGTCATAGTATCATATTATGGCACGTAATTTGCCTTTCCTTACTACATAATTTGGTCAACCTGATCATATAATTTGGTCCTCCCCTACCTCATGTTTATGGTCGTGAATTAAAAATGAAAAATAAAAAACACTGAAATTCATAATCTATCATTTGAACTGTAATCCATAAATCACACAAAATATATATCAGCCACAATTCACACAAAAATGTAACGGTTATGTATGCAAAAGCTATCTATATAGATACATAAATAGAAAATAAATGTGGTCCAAAGAAATATGGTATTTGAAACAAGTGCAGTAAATAAGGCAGAGTCAGACATTTAGTACTAAAGTGCAAAAGTCAAATCACATTACACCATAGTGAAAGAGGGATGGATGCTGATGAAGGCCATGAATCATCCTGTAGGTATTCACTGCTCACATAAAGGGTTTCGGCAATTAAATTTTAATCTGATTCTGATTAATACCTATGTTATAAGCAAGGTACAGGAAAGAACAGCATCAGAACCCATACATGCAGATCCCCCTTGCGTATCCGCTTTTTATATTTTGACACAAAGGGAGGGGAAACAAGACCTACTCGAATCTTCCCTTATTGTTAGTCATATTCCCACTCTACACTCAACAATGGTAATAGATGCCACATTGCTCTCTCGCAGCTGAATGTATCCTATAAATATATAGTTATGATTATTACACAGTCACAATCGCTTCTGAATAGTTATGGTTCAGCCTCAGTTTCTATTTAAAAGCCATTTTTTGATTTGCCCCTAACTTTGGTTGCCATCAACAGATCTGCACCAGATCTGGCAATCACTTTGTTTAGTCAACTAAGCTCTGGCTTTCAAACCTTTGTGCAGCTCTGTACAGGGAAAAAAGTTAAGAGGGGGTGAAAATGATGTGTGATCCCATTTAATCTCCTATATGAAAATTTGATGGCACCTACTTCCGAAACCACAGAATGGATTTTCACAAAACATGGAATAAAAATAGAACTTTACTCAGAAAGCCTATTTTTTGGTCTGGGCTAAATGCGTCCAGTAGTTTTCAGAAGTATTCATTTGCAAATAGCATTGTTACTAAATGACTAATCTGCACCAGATTTGGCAGATTCTCGGAAGGATCATCTTGATATTGGAATTTCAAGTTTATATCTAATCCATCAAGGCAGGGAAAGTTAAAAGTGGGGTTTTCATACATTTCCATTTGCTAACAACTTTATTGCCCTTTGATGTATCTGTAGCAAGCAGTTAGCAAGTGATACCCAGTGC
Source organism: Pleurodeles waltl (assembly GCF_031143425.1). Classification (NCBI taxonomy): domain Eukaryota; kingdom Metazoa; phylum Chordata; class Amphibia; order Caudata; family Salamandridae; genus Pleurodeles; species Pleurodeles waltl. The sequence goes on from NC_090447.1 coordinate 892,509,073, forward strand.
TGTTTTTTTCGCTATCTAGTAGGCCCAAAGGGGGTAGAAAAAGGGGAGAGTCAAATGTTTTTGATTTACACATAATTTTGGCATGATTTGATAGATCTTCATAACATTTGACAGAGAGTTAGCACGTCTAGCCTACTCTTGATTGTCTCAATTTAATGCAGGTCCATGGGGGGTGAGGGAGATGTTTTCGAGTGGGGGGATAGGGAAGTGTTAATTTGCCAATACATTTGACACAGTTTGATGAATCCACACTATACTTGAGAGACGTTTAACAAGTTTAGCAGTGGAGGTTGGACACCCTCAACAGTGAAGGGGCGTGGAGTGGACGGAGAGGCAAATGCAGTGACAGGCATTATAATAAACTACAATACCTTTAGGCTCAAAGGTCAAAGCCCTCAAACATGGCTCATTAACAGATTTTAAACAGGTTGTGATGGAGAGCTCTGGAACTGAGGCTTAAGGCAATGCAAATTTCTCACAGTGCCTATCAGTGGGCCAAAAAGATAAGAAAATTAAAAATACACTTACTTGCGGTACTTTGTCCTTCGGTTTTCTTCTTGAAAGACGTCAGCACGACTGCATCTCATGGAGCCTCAGCGAACCCCCTTCTGCAAATCCCAACAGTGGTCTCATGCTGCAGATGAGCAGCATAAGAGTAGCACCAAGATTGGCTGCAACAGGCCATCTCAGTGCTCCAGCAGGCACTGGGTCCTGTGCCTGCTCTCCAACCAGCTGTCTAAGAGACTTGGGGGGTCATTCTGGCCCTGGCGGTCATGGACCGCCAGGGCCAACGACCGCGGGAGCACCGCCAACAGGCTGGCGGTGCTCCCATGGCATTCTGATCACGGCGGTAGAGCCGCGGTCAGATACGGGAAACCGGCGGTGTACCGCCGGTTTCCCGCTGCCCAAGGGAATCCTCCATGGCGGCGCTGCTTGGATTCCGACCCCCTTACCGCCAGCCTTGTTCTGGTGGTTTTGACCGCCAGAACCTGGTTGGCGGTAATGGGTGTCGTGGGGCCCCTGGGGGCCCCTGCAGTGCCCATGCCAATGGCATGGGCACTGCAGGGCCCCCCTAACAGGGCCCCACCAAGATTTTCAGTGTCTGCCACGCAGACACTGAAAATCACGACGGGTGCAACTGCACCCGTCGCACCCCTTCCACTCCGCCGGCTCCATTCGGAGCCGGCATCCTCATGGAAGTGGGTTTCCCGCTGGGCTGGCGGGCGGCCTTCTGGCGGTCGCCCGCCAGCCCAGCGGGAAACTCAGAATTACCGCAGCGGTCTTTTGACCGATCAGCGGTATTCTGCCGGCGGGACTTTGGCGGGCGGCCTCCGCCGCCCGCCAAAGTCAGAATGACCCCCTTGGTGGTGAGGTTTGCACTGTGCATGTCAGCCTGTCCATCGCAAGACAGCTGGCCAAAGTGATTTGCACAGTGTAAGCTGGTGGAGTGAGTTCCACTCCACTCCTGCTAGTCAGCAGCAACGGCCCCGTCCACAAACACTGCTGGGATGGGATCAGTGAAAAATAAAATGGTAATTCATTTTATTACCATTTTATTTTTCAGCAACGCTCCTCTGCTCTAAAAGGGGTGGGGGGTGGGTGGAGGTAGCCACTGAAGTTTAGCTTTCTGCTGTTTATGTCAAGTTTTTAGCAGATCCTTTGGGGGATAAAGGTAAATGTGAAGCAACAAAAGGTTCTTTTGCTAATCACTTTGAAAATCTGATGAAAATGGATTAAATTTAACAGCTAGCAGCTTAAGTCCTGTGGAATGCCAGGCTGTCCGTGGTATCACCCTCTCTGAGCATGACCAAAGCAGGTTGGGTGAAAGCTAAACCAAAGGCCGAAGGCCGTGAACAGCACCTGAATGGATAAATAGAAGATAAATGCAGTACTTCGTAATAAAACCCATGAAATTCACTGAAAAAATAAATGCAATTAAAGCTTAGTTCTGGTTCAGTGAACACAAAACGGAAAAGAGCCCTGAAGTTTGCCAATTGTTGTATGCATAGAACAATGTGCACCATAGTATATGCTGCTGCCATGCTCTGTACACATCTTAGCTGATGGCATGTAAAACAAAGGCTAGTTTTAAAGAGAAAAACATTGTGAGGTATGGTTTATTATGTGCATTGCCGGTTGCACACCATAACAGTTGAATTTCAGGCCGTTTTCAGTTTTGTTACTGCTATAGTTCAACTACATGTCTAATAGAAAAGGGATTTATTATTTTAGCTATAACTTTGGAGCCAAAGGTCTAATCTGCACCAGTTTCTGTGCCATCTTAGCATATGCAAGTAAATACGGGTATGTTAATTTTCATGCAGTTCTATGCAGGAGAAAAAAACGTTAACTGAAGGTGAAAAAGGATGTGTTTTACCATTTTAGCTCCCCTAGGAAAATCTTGGGGGTGGGGGGCAGCCAAAGATGCTGATCAACTTTACGTCAAACTTGGCAATAAAATAATGCTAGGGTTGAGTGTGTTAACCATGGATGTCATTTAGAGGTCGCCAGGGGTCGCGGTTGCAGCCCCTGGCTTGCCCCTTGCTACCTCTGGCACTGCCTTTGCGACCCCTGGCCTGAGAGGCACCTAAATTCAGTGTCTGGAAAACAGGGGCAGCTCATTCTTAAGCACGTTGGTTGAGACTCCACTTTCCCGGTTTTCTGTCAATTGTTTTATTACACAAATAGTGAATAATATTATTCACCATTAGTGTAATAAAAATGGAGTACAATTAGATGGAATATGACACTCTCTGGCAGCTTAAATAAGTGAAAAAGCTATCAAATGTATGTTGTATGCGTGCTTGAGGGTGAGAATGTATGAATGTGAGAGTGTGTGAAAGTGTGTGTGTAAACACGTGTGCGTGTGTGTGTGTGTTCGTCAAAGTAAAGGTTAGGGCCCATATTTACACTTTTTTAGCGCCGCATTTGCGTCACTTATTGACGCAAAAGCATCGCAAACTTACAAAATACAATTGTATTTTGTACGTTTGTGCCGATTTGGCATCAAAAAATGATGCAAATGCGGCGCTAAAAAAGTATAAATATGGGCCTAAATATCGTTTGTTGTCACTTCCGCCACCCCTAGAATTTTGGTGAATTGACTCCCATGGTGTTAACACGTGTACATCTTGGCTGTTTAAGTTCATAAACGGTAAATGAAGCACTTTCATGCACATTTTGCAAATACAAATTAAAAAAATAGAGGCCTTTCGTTTACACAAGAAAGCTTTGTACTCCTGTCATCGAGTTCAGGCATGCTTTCCTAGATCTCAGGGTCTGCCTTTCACTGTGCAAGATGCTCCCTCCTGGTTTATTGACTGTGGCTCGTGACCATGTAGTGCACAGTTTAGTGTTCCCTTCTGACAGCCTTTTAGCCTCTGCACTAATGCCTGTAATATGGCATGCGTGCAAAGACAAAGCAGCCCTTCATTTGCATGTCAGATACTGCTGAAGTGGCCTGTACATTTCAGTGGCAATGTGTGCCCTCATGCCTTGTTTCTCTGTCGTTCTGGAACTTGCTGCTGACATTGTAAGTTGACCTCTAATTCTATGTGAATGGAAATTTGTTTATTACGGTTTTTGTGGACCAAGGGCCTTTGAGTCAGTACATATAAAGGCTTAAAAGCCAATTTATTTTGGGAGACGTTCTCAACTCCAGGCTTCGTGCTCAGAGCTAATTTATCAATGTTTTTTTCTTTTCTTTGACGATTATTCCTTTCAAATGAGCTGCGGTGCATACTGCAAAAGTAATATTTGTCCTCAATTAATGTTATTTCTGGTCACTTATATGATTTGAGACGCCTTATTTCTGTTGTAGCAATGATTGAGTGACAATGCATAATTGTTACAACAGAAATAAGACACAAATAGCAACAAAACACTAAGGGGCATATTTATACTCTGTTTGCGCCGAATGTGCCCCAAAAATGTTGACGCACAATCGGCGCAAACCCTGCCCCATATTTATACTTTAACGTCCGACCCCTAGGGCGTAAAAATTCCACCATGTGCGTCATTTTTTGGAAGGGGGAACCAGCCTTGCGTTAATTATATGCAAGGTAGGCGTTCCCTTCCAAAATATGACTTTAAGGCCTGTGCCCCATATTTATACTCTGACGTCATTTTGACGCACAGGAGGGGGTGGGCCTTAAAAAACGGCGCACAGCCTGATGGGCGCCGTTTTTTAACACCTGGGTCAGGGCAGGCGTTAAGGGACCTGTGGGCTCGGAAGGAGCCCAGAGGTGCCCTCCCCTGCCCCCAGGGACACCCCCTGCCACCCTTGCCCACCCCAGGAGGACACCCAAGGATGGAGGGACCCATCCCAGGGAAGTTGAGGTTAGTTGGGGTAAGTATTTTTTTTCGTTTTTTTTAAGTGTCATAGGGGGGCCAGATTTGGGCCCCCCTACATGCCACTATGCCCAAAGACCATGCCCAGGGGATATAAGTCCCCTGGGCATGGCCATTGGGCAAGGGGGCATGACTCCTGTCTTTGCTAAGACAGGAGTCATGTCAATGTAGGTTGGGCGTCAAAAAAAAATGCTGCAAATCCGGTTTGAGGCCTGAATTTTGCCTCAGACCTGACTTGCCCCATTTTTTGACGCACAACCCCCATTTTCCCATACGCCGGCGCTGCCTGGTGTGAGTCATTTTTTTTGACGCACACCAGTCCGCAGCGCCGGCTAACGTCATTCCATAAATAAGGCGCCCGCATGGCGCGTTGGAATGGCGTTATCCGGCGGTAAAATTTTTGACGCACAACTGCGTTGGCGCAGTTGTGCTTCAAAAAGTATAAATATGGGCCTAAGGCCCATATTTATACTTTTTTAGCGCCGCATTTCGATGCAAAAACGGCGCAAACTTACAAAATACAATTGTATTTTGAAAGTTTGTGCCGCTTTTGCATCACAAAATTACGCAAATGCGGCACTAAAAAGCTATAAATATGGGCCTAAGTAATATTAATTAACAAGTCGGATGAGCTATTCATTCATTCGTTCAAACTTTTCCTAAAAAAATAGAAGGAAAGCTTACAATGTTTCGCAAGAAGATTCACAAAGAATAGTCACAGTATCAGAATAAAACGACGTCGGTTGAATAATCATAGTAACAGTTACAAAACAAGAATGCTTGACAAGTACATTTGGATATCAAGGGACTGCTGAAGAAACAGGCGAGCTGATGTTTCTGTTCGGAGCAACTTGGTGGTATGAGCTCAGAACCGTGCCTGTTTCACGGAGTTAACTTCTCTCTTAACTTCTCGCACCTTGTTAATATCAGTGCTTAATGTGTAAATAAAAAGGGGCCGGTGCTAAAAGCTCTCCTCCTAAACACGCGGCTGCTGCAATTAAAACTGCGAGCACATAATACTGAGGCAGAGTAATCTTGACGTCACCTCGGGCCTCTTCAATCCATTAACAGCCACTTCAGCTCACTCTTGCAGCTTCCTGCTTTTACCCTTTCTGACTCTTCTTCTTTTTTCTCTTCCTCCGTCTTTCCCACGTGTCTTTTGCTCACAGTAAATGCCTGAGACACAAAACTAAGCGCCGGCCCTCAGAAATAAGTGCCGGTGCTCAGCACCGGAAGCAACAAGCACAAATTAAGCACTGGTTAATATGCTCGCTGCTGCTAAAATAATTGTGAAGCCCTTTATTGTGGGGCGGTATTGGCTTCCTCCCATTTCGGCCTGGGGTACAGGCAGCAATCTCATTAGACTAACATGGAGAAATGTATGCGAGGCCTTACGTATGGGCTGTTTGTCTGGCTTATTTAAAGCGCATCGATAATTGTTACAGCAGCTGTCTTTACTGACGTTGTTATAAATCGGCACACTGGTCCTCTAAAAGTCAATCAGCGTACTGGAGATTGCGCACGTGGAATTCCATGTCTCTCGGATAGTGCGCCAAAAAGGAACGTGTACAAAATAAAATCACTCTGCTAGAAAGATGTTGAGTTTCAGTCAGTCCCTAGAGCCACGTTGCTCACCGCCATTAAAATGACAGTGAATAGAAAGAAAAAAAAAAACTCAACACCGTCCTCCTATTTAAATGCAAAATCTGGTGGGTTCAACGCAGATAATCATATTCATTGAAGCTGGAAAATCAATACAAGCGGTGCGGTGCGTTTTCTCAACAAGACTTTCAAAGCATCCCAATGTCCTGAGGAAGCACTTGTAATATTATAGCTTATGCTCAGGATTTGGGGAGACATCGTAGATTTCTCCATGAGAAATGCACCTGTGAACAATTTCCGATATGGGGGTTCGAATATGGTGTCGTGCTCAAATTGAGAATCCGCAGGCCGAAGAACGTAAGACCATCGTGAAGATGCTGGAATCTATTTTAAATTAAGCACAATTGTGATTCACTGATATACATCATTTATTGGATATGCTTTGCTGGAAAATATTTTACAAGTGTGGTCGAACTTTCTGGTATTGATGTTATAGTCATAGTTTATTCATCATTCCTACTGGGTCAGACAGACTGAAACAATTTAATCACACTACTTTGAGGTTTTTATTGGTGACTTATTTTAACATTGCATATACTGCATGGAACTACCACTACATAGTAAGGTAAGCATATTTTTTCGATTCGTAACTCCACCACTGCGTACCTTGGGACATGGCGTAGAAACTATGGGCCATATTTATACTTTTTGACGCAAAACTGCGCTAATGCAGTTTTGCACCAAAAAAATTAGCGCCGGCTAACGCCATTCTGAAGCGCCATGCGGGCGCCGTATTTATTCAATGACGTTAGCCGGCGTTAGCCGCCGGCGCTGTCTGGTGTGCGTTAAAAAAAACGACGTACACCAGGCAGCGCCGGCGTAGGGGGAAAATGGCGTATGGGCATCCACAAATGGTGCAAGTCAGGCTGAGGCAAAAAAATCGCCTCAACCCGATTTGCGCCATTTTTTTACGACGCCCAACCCCCATTGAAATGACTCCTGTCTTAGCAAAGACAGGAGTCATGCCCCCTTGCCCAATGGCCATGCCCAGGGGACTTATGTCCCCTGGGCATGGTCATTGGGCATAGTGGCATGTAGGGGGGCACAAATCAGGCCCCCTTATGCCCCCCCCAAAAAAAAAAAAAATACTTACCTGAACTTACCTTAATGTCCCTGGGGTGGGTCCCTCCATCCTTGGGTGTCCTCCTGGGGTGGGCAAGGGTGGCAGGGGGTGTCCCTGGGGGCAGGGGAGGGCACCTCTGGGCTCATTCTGAGCCCACAGGTCCCTTAACGCCTGCCCTGACCCAGGCACTAAAATCCGGTGCTAATGCGGGTTTTTTAGACCCGCCCACTCCCGGGCGTCATTTTTGCCCGGGAGTATAAATACGACGCATATGCATCGGAGTCATTTTTTAAGACGGGATCGCCTACCTTGCATATCATTAACGCAAGGAAGGTGTTCACGCAAAAAAATGACGCTAACTCCATGAACTTTGGCGCTATACGCGTCTAACGCCAAAGTATAAATATGGAGTTAGCTTTGCGTCAAATTAGCGTCTAAAAAAACGACGCAAATTCGGCGCAAACGGAGTATAAATATGCCCCTATGTAATTGGCCCTAATGCAAGAAAAAAAAATAATCGGGCACGCCGTCCACTGATTTAGAAGTGACACATAACAAAGGAATGTGATATAGCGGATCACGGCACCCCCGAGCCGCTGGGCCACTGCAACTGCTTCGTTATTGTAAACTGTGCCCCTGCATTTCTAGACCAGAATACGTGGAATCAAGAATATTAATTATGTATTGATCTTTCAATGTGGTGTTAGGTTTAAATAGAAGGTGTGCTATTCTTGCCATGAGACATATCATATGCAATATAGTGGTCTATCACCGTTCTAATCCCACACTTAAACACATGCATGGGTGATCAATATTAAAAACAAGTGTGTAGGACAATGTACCTGGGGAAACATTGTTTTAGAACAACGTATGGCAAGGGCTCCACATGCCTTAATATAAACAAGGAAATTTAAAATCCCCCTTCATTCCTCCGGGTCCTAGAGCCACTGCAATTGCTGAACATTGACGCCTACACTACTGCTTTTCCCTGCCAATTTGGGAAGAATATAGGAGAGCTTGTGGACTTAAAGCAGCATTGTACAAAAGTGACACCTGGTGGGGGGTGATGATACCATATTTTTTGATGTGGAATGAAATGCAATCCAATGAAAGAAATGGGAGAAATGTATCCGCATTGCTTAGTGCAGGTTTAGATGAAAACAATTTCAGGCTGACTATACTTCATTTAACATTCTGAAGATTTAAGCTTCACTTGAGCTAGCAGCAGGCAAAATATGTTTCCATCTGTGGAAAATACTTCGAAATAACAGTTTCTTTAAAGTAAACTATGTCGGTTTAAAAAGTAATAATAGCATGGGCTTCAGGGAACTTAGCCCTGTCAACACTATGGTATGAAGCAATCTACTGTGTTGTAGCGAGAAAGGAGGAAATAGGGAGGTTCAAATGGCATCATCATTTTAAGGCAAAGGGTGGGAAATGAGGAGTACCAGAAGAGAGAGAGAGTATGCTGCATGCTTCCAGTCTTTTGTCTGTCGGTGGCCACTTGTGAAAGATACTCGCTTTTACTGCACTTCCTGGTATTTGAAGATGCGTGATGCTCATGATGTAGGAAAGCACCATCTTGCCTGGCATGTTACCCCGATTTTTACTGTATGTATGTTTGTTTTTGCCTATGTGTCACTGGGATCCTGCAAGTCAGGACCCCAGTGCTCATAGTTTGTGGCCTGTATGTGTTCCCTTTGTGGTGCCTAACTGTGTCACTGAGGCTCTGCTAACCAGAACCTCAGTGTTTATGCTCTCTCTGCTTTTAAAATTGTCACTGCAGGCTAGTGACTAATTTGATCAATTCTGATTGGCACACTGGAACACCCTTATAATTCCCTAGTATATGGTACCTAGGTGCCCAGGGTATTGGGGCTCCAGGAGATCCCTATGGGCTGCAGCATTTCTTTTGTCACCCATAGGGAGCTCAGACAATTCTTACACAGGACTGCCACTGCAGCCTGAGTGAAATAACGTCCACGTTATTTCACAGCCATTTTACACTGCACTTAAGTAACTTATAAGTCACCAATATGTCTAACCCTCACTTGGTGAAGGTTAGGTACAAAGTTACTTAGTGTGTGGGCACCCTGGCACTAGCCAAGGTGCTCCCACATTGTTCAGGGCAAATTCCCTAGAGTATCTGATTGCAGGAACACCATTACACGCGTGCACTACATATAGGTCAAAACCCATATGTAGCGTCACAATGGTAACTCCGAACATGGCCATGTAACATGTCTAGGATCATGGAATTGTCACCCCAATACCATTCTGGTATTGAGGGGACAATTCCATGCATCCCCAGGTCTCCAGCATAGAGCCTGGGTACTACCAAACTAACCTTCTGTGGTCTCCTCTGCAGCTACCGCTGCTGCCAACCCCTCAGACAGGTTTCTGCCCCCCGGGGCCTGGGCAGCCCAGTCCCAGAAAGGCAGAACAAAGGATGTCCTCTGAAAGAGGGTGTTACACCCTCTCCCTTTGGAAATAGGTGCAAAGGGCCTGGGAGGAGGAGCCTCTCCTGGCCTCTGGAAATGCTTTGAAGGGCACAGGTGGTACCCTCCTTGCATAAGCCAGTCTACACCGGTTCATGGATGCCCATAGCTCCTCCAGTGTGTCCCAGACCTCTGCCATCTTGGATGCAGAGGTCTGAGGGTACAATGGACAGCTCTGAGTGGCCAGTGCCAGAAGGTGATATCAGAGACCCCTCCTGACAGGAGCTTACCTTTCTCTGCATCCAATCCTCCTCTGTGGGCTATTTAGGGTCTCTCCTATGGGCATCTCACCAGATAACGAATGCAAGAGCTCACCAGAGTTCCTCTGCACTTCCCTCTTCGACTTCTGCCAAGGATCGACCACTGACTGCTCCAGGGCGCCTGCATAACCGCAACAAAGTAGCAAGAAGACTACCAGAAACATTGTAGCGCCTCATCCTGCCGGCTTTCTAGACTGTTTCCTGGTGGTGCATGCTCTGAGGGCTGTCTGCCTTCACCCTGCACTGGAAGCCAAGAAGAAATCTCCAGTTGGTCGACGGAATCTTCCCCCTGCTAACGCAGGCACCAAACTTCTGCATCACTGGTCCTCTGGGTCCCCTCTCATCCTGACGAGCGTGGTCCCTGGAACACAGGAGCTGGGTCCAAGTGTCTTTGACAGTCCAGTGGCCCTTCTGTCCAAATTTGGTGGAGGGAAGTCCTTGCATCCCCACGCCAGACAGTAAATCTGTGTACTGCGTGAACTGCAGCTGCTCGGGCTTCTGTGCACTTTTGCAAGACTTCCTTTGTGCACAGCCTAGCCCAGGTCCCCAGCACTTCGTCCTGCATTGCCCAACTCGCTGAGTTGGACTCCGACGTTGTGGGACCCTCTTTTGTTGCTCTGAGTTGACCATCATCCTCAGATCTTCTAAGTGCCTGTTCAGGTGCTTCTGCGGGTGCTGCCTGCTTCTGCGTGGGCTCCCTGTGTGGATGAGTGCCCCCTCTGTCTCATCCTCCAAGGGGCAACCTCCTGGTCCTTCCTGGGCCCTAGCAGCACCCAAAATCCTTAACTGCGACTCTTGCAGCTAGCAAGGCTTGTTTGTGGTCTTTCTAAGTGGAAAGAACTGCATCCTCAAGCACACCGTGGGCCATCTTCTGACCAAAGGAGAAGTTCCTGGCACCTTCTGTTGTTGCATAATCTTTGGCTTCTTCCACCCAGAGGCAGCTCTTTTGCACCTTCATCCGGGGTTTAGTGGGCTCCTGCCCCCCCTGGGCACTTGTGTGACTCTTGGACTTGGTCCCCTTCCTTTACAGGTCCTCAGGTCCAGGAATCCGCCTTCAGTATTTTGCAGTCAGTTGTTGTCCTTGCAGAATCCCCTATCTAAACTTTACTGTCTTTCTGGGGTAGTAGGGAAACTTTACTCCTACTTTTTAGGGTATTGGGGTGGGGTATCTTGGACACCCTTAGTGTTTTCTTACACTCCCATTGACCCTCTACACACTACACTAGGCCTGGGGTCCATTCCTGGTTCGCATTCCACTTTTGGAGTATATGGTTTGTGTTGCCCCTAGGCCTATTTCTCCCTATTGCATTCTATTGTGTTCTACAGTGTTTGCACTACTTTTCTAACTTTTTACTCACCTGATTTGGTCTATGTGTGTATATTTTGTGTATATTACTTACCTCCTAAGGGAGTATATCCTCTGAGATACTTTTGGCATATTGTCACTAAAATAAAGTACCTTTATTTTTAGTAACTCTGAGTATTGTATTTTCTTGTGATATAGTACTAAGTGATATAAGTGGTATAGTAAGAGCTTTGCATGTCTCCTAGTTCAGCCTAAGCTGCTCTGCTATAGCTACCTCTATCAGCCTAAGCTGCTAGCACACTTCTAATCTACTAATAAGGGATAACTGGACCTGGCACAAGTTGTAAGTACCATAAAGTACCCACTATAAGCCAGGCCAGCCTCCTACACATGACAGTTGTAGTGAATTATTAGTGATCCTTGTTGGTAGCATAGCTGACATGTAGAGCCATGTCACACGCAACACCTTACTTCAGTCCTGACCTTTTAGCTAACATTCCTTTTTGATGTGCAAAAGAAGCCAAACTGCCAAAGGGGACTCAATGGATAAAGCCCCGTAGTGTTTTGGTGAGTTAGATCCTAGTGGAGCAAGAAAGGCCAAGTAGAGACAATGCTGCAAGAACCAGGATGGGGTGGCGCAGAAACTTGAATTGAAATGCTGCTGGCAAAGTGTGACGATATGTCATGAAGCTATTAAATATTTTCCGTGGCTGAGACTCAGTCAAGGATTCCACCCATCAATTTTGATTTTCTTCGTTGATAATGAGGCAGCTTATGTTTTCCTCTCTCTAGATGGACCAAGACACTATGGGCCTGATTACAACTTTGGAGGAAGGTGTTAATCCGTCCCAAAAGTGACGGATATACCACCAGCCGTATTACGAGTCCATTATATCCTATGGAACTCGTAATACGGCTGGTGGTATATCCGTCACTTTTGGGACGGATTAACACCTCCTCCAAAGTTGTAATCAGGCCCTATATTTCTCTTTCCATGGAGTATATCTTGGCACTTGGTAAACAAGGAAAAAGTGTCTTGAGGGGCTATGGTAGCAATGTACACATCTGCAATTTCCATTTTGAAAGGGATCTGCATGGAGGAACTACTGCTGGTTTCAGGACTGTGAAAGTATATGCAGGAGAATCAAGGTAGGGAGAGCATGTAGGAAGGAGTGATGTGTGAGAGTGCAGCAATATAGAAATATGGGTTGAGAGAGCATTATTAGACCCTAAATAAAAGAAGTGCCGCCAGAGCACGACTATATAGTGATTGTGAGGATCTAAAGGGAGAGGGTATTGCAGGTATCTGAAGAAAGGAGTGCTGCTCATGCTTGGCTTCAAAGGAGATGCATGAATCTGATGGCACAGTTGATGTACTCTGGCTACCCAGGACATACGTGGGGGAACATGAGCATGATGAACACATCCTAGGTAGGGAATTTTGAAGGAGTCACTGATTAAAAATCATAGGGGAAATGAAACAGAATGAATACAGATGGATGAGTGTTAGACCTGACAGCCTTAGGGTTGTGATCCCCCAACTTCTTGCCTGCCTCCTTTCACTTTTCTGACACTGTTCTTGCTGGTTTAGGACTCTTTACCACGGCTAACCACTGCTAAAGTGCAAATGCTCTCTCACCCTTAAACATGGAAACATTGGTTCATTCGTAATTGGCATATATGATTTACTTGTAAGTCCCTAGTAAAGTGCACTACATTTGCAATTGCCTGTAAATTGAATGCTACTAGTGGTCCTGCAGCACTGGTTGCACCACCCACATATGTAGCCTCTTAACCATGTCTCAGGCCTGTAATTGCAAGGCCTGTGCATGCAGCTTTACTACCACTTCGACTTGGCATTTAAAAGTATTTGCCAAGCCCTAAACTCCCCTTTTTCCACACGTAAGTCACCTCTAAGGTAGGCTCTAGGTAGCCCATAGGTCAGGGAGCTATGTAGGTAAAAGGCAGGAAATGTACATGTGTGTTTTATATGTCCTGGTAATGGAAAACCCCTACATTTGTTCCCTACTACTGTGAGGCCTGCTCCTTTCCTAGGATAGCAATAGGACTACCCTCATAGACAGTTTGAGTGGTAGATTCTGATCAATAGGGGTAACCAGGTCATAATTAGTACGACCAGAATGATAATAGCAAATCCTGCTTATTGGTGAGGTTGGATTTTATATTAGTATTTTAGAAATGCCACTTTTAGAAAGTGAGCATTTCTCTGCACTTAAAATCCATCTGTACCTAACACCTGGTTCTCCAATCAACATCTGAGCTAGCCTGGTTTACAGCTCCCTTGTGCATTTCACCCAGAATATCACAAACACACGACAATCAGTCACACCTACACTCATCTGCATACTGAATCGATTTTCCTGGGCTGGAAGGGTGGAGGTCCTGACACTTACATTTCAAAGGCTAGTGGCCTGCCATCACACAACGGAGTGCCCCAAATGTAGGAGGCTGGCCTAGTTTGTAGTGGATACCCTAGGTACTTACACCTCATACCAGGTCCAGTTATCCCTTATTAGTGAAATGTAGGCAGTGTTCTAGCAGCTTAGGCTGTCTAGAGGTAGTTGTAGCAGAGCAGCCTAGGTTGAACTGTGAGACATGCAAAGCTCCTGCAATACCACTATAGTTACACAGTACTTATACACAATGAAAGACAATAGTCACTGTTACCAAAAATAAAGGTACTTGATTTTAGTGACATAAGGCCAAACATATCTTAGAGGCAATACTCCTTCTGGAGTTAAGTATTTTACACAATACGTACACTAGAGACAAAAAATCAGGTAAGTAAATAGTCATACAATAGTGCAAACAATAGAAAATACAATAGAATGCAATGGGGATAGGGGGCAACACGAACCATATACTAAGAAAGTGGAATGCAAATTACAAATTCCCCACTAGGCAAGTGTATTGTGTAGAGGGGTGCTGGGAGTGTAAGAAAACACCAAAGTTAAATAAAATACCCCATCCCAGAGCCCAGTAAAGTTGGAGTAAAGTACTGCAAGTTTCCTCAGGACACACTGCAAGACGTGATAAGAGTTATTGCAAGAACCAAGCAATACTGCAAGCAACAAATGGTGGATTCCTGGACCTGAAGACCTGTGAAGAGATTAGAACAAGTCCAGAAGTCACAGAAGATTCCAGGAAGGACAGGAGCCCCTGCCAACCTAGAAGATGGTCAAAGGAGGATTCTCCGGTTAGAAGAAGTCTGCAGAAGATCACCAAAGAAGATGTCTGCGGGTTCCTGCATGGTGCAGGAGATGTCCCACGTGGAGAAGTTGGATACAGACTGTTTGCATCGCTGGATTCATCCAACAAGCCTTGGTTCAAGCAAGATCGCGGTTTGCATCAAAATGGCGCTGCCTGGACCCAGGAGGGACCTGGGGGCCTCAACTCGGACTGAGGAGGCAGAGAGGGCTCCCAACACTGGAGAGAGCCCACAGCTCACCAGGCAGCACCCACGGGAGTCCTAGGACAAGGGGACAAAGAAGGTGGAAATTGCGGTGGAGCAGCACAACAAAAGAAGGTCCCAAGCAGCCAAACAACTCAGTGAGTTGTGCTTCACAGGATGGAGTGCTGGGGACCTGGGCTACACTGTTCATGAAGGATTCTTGGAAGAAGTGCACAGAAGCCCAAGGAGCTAGAGATGACGCGGTGCACAGGAGACCTGTGGCAAACCGGGAAGGCAAGCTCTTACGTCCACCAAATTTGGACAGCTGGATCTTAGGACAGTCTGTGTGAGATGGGTCCACCACCTGTGTTCCCGGAAGCATGCTCGTCATCAGGAGAGGAGTCCAAGAGAACCGGTCTTCATCTTGGAAGGTGCCTGCAGGAGCAGGGAAGTGACTATGTCACTCCACGGGAAATTCCTTCATTTCTTCTGGTGCAGGGTGAAGGCAGGGAGTCCTCAGAGCGTGCACACCTTGGAAACTGTGCAAATGCTGGCTGGAGCTGAAGTTGCAGGTCACAGGAGTCATCCTGGATACTTTGTTGCAGTTACAGCGGTTCCTGGAGCAGTCTGAGGTTGATCTGACGGTCAGAAGCTGAAGCAGAGGGTGCAGAGGATTCCTGGAGGAGTCTTGCAAGCTGACTCTGAAGAGAAACCTACAGGAGAGAACCTAATTAGCCCTCAGAGGGAGACTGGCTACCTACCCAGGTATGCACCTATCAGGAGGGGTCTCTGATGTCACCTGCTGTCACTGGACACTCAGAGATCTCCAGAGTGTCCCCACACCTTGGAAAACAAGATGGCTAACCAGAGACACACTGGAGGAGCTCTGGGCACCACCCATGGGGTGGTGATGGACAGTGGAGTGGTCACTCCCCTTTCCTTTGTCCATTTTCGCTCCAGGTCAGGGACTGGGGCTCCCTGAACCGGTGTAGACTGGCTTATGCAAGGAGGGCACCATCTGTGCCCTTCAAAACATTTCAGGAGACTCTGGGAGGCTACCCCTCCCAAGGATGTAACACTTATTTCCAAAGGGAGAGGGTGTCACACCCTCCTCCCAAAGGAAATGCTTTGTTCTGCCTTACTGATACTGAGCTGCTCAGACCCTAGGAAGGTCGAACCCTCTCTGTGAGGTGGCAGCAGCTGTAGCTGCAGTTCAAGCCTCAGAGAGCT
Organism: Pleurodeles waltl; assembly: GCF_031143425.1. NCBI lineage: Eukaryota > Metazoa > Chordata > Amphibia > Caudata > Salamandridae > Pleurodeles > Pleurodeles waltl. Next base: position 892,524,854 of record NC_090447.1, read on the forward strand.
GGGTAGGCAGTACTGGGGTCCATGGTGGAGCCCCCAGGATGCGTAGGGTTGGCCCCCAATACCATATTTGGAATGGGGGCACAATTCCATGATCTTAGACACCTTACATGGCCAAATTCGGAGTTACCATTGTGAAGCTACATATAGGTATTGACCTATATGTAGTGCACGTGTGTAATGGTATCCCCGCACTCACGAAGTCTGAGGAATCATCCCTGAACAGCATGGGGGCACATTTGCTAGTGCAAGGGTGCCCTCACACTTAGTAACTTTGCACCTAGCCTTCAGTAAATGAAGGTTAGACATATAGGTGACTTATAAGTTACTTAAGTGCATTGAAAATGGCTATGAAATAGTGTGTTCACTATTTCACTCAGGCTACAGTGGCAGTCCTGAAGAAAGGTTTGTCCTTATGGGTGGCAAAAGAAATGCTGCACCCCATAAGGATCTCCTGGAACCCCAGTGCCCTGGGCACCTATGTAAAATATACTTGGGACTTAAAAGGGGGGTCCAGTGTGCCAGTTGGCATTGGAATGTGAAGCCTCTAAACTATAGTGACTAATTTGGAAGCAGAGAGAGCATAAGCACTAAAGTTCTGGTTAGCAGAACTTCAGTGACACAGTTAGGCACTACTGACCACACACACATTAGGCCACAAAGTATGAGCATTGAGGTCCTGAGCAGCAGGATCCCAGTGAGACAGGCGAAACACACTGACAAATAGGGTTTTAACTATGAGCGCTGGGGTCCTGGCTAGCAGGATCCCAATGAGACAGTAAAAACACACTGACACACATTCACAAACAGGCCAAAAGTAGGGGTAATCATGCTAGAAAGAGGCTACTTTCTCACACAAACCTCCTACTGGGACCCTGGCAGACAGACTTGTACTGAAAGGGGAACCAGTGCACTTCAAAACCACTCTTTGAAGTCTCCCCTACTTCAAAGGCATTTTTGGGTATAAACTGGGTCCCTGACCCCACCAACTCAGACACTCCTGGACCTGAACCTACAACCCGTCAGGAGGAACTGCATAGGTGCACAAATGACTCATCTACACTGCTTTGCTGAGAAGGACCGCTGCCCTCCTGTTGCCCTGCTGCCCTGTGACTTTGCTGAGAAGTGCTCTAAAAGGGCTTGGATTGAGCTTGCCTCCTGTTTTCTGAAGTCTCAGGACCAAAAAGACTTAGGCCCTCATTATGACATGGGTGGAAAACCCCAATTACCGCCATGCTGACTGCCACCAAGATACCGCCACTGCGCCGATATACGTTCACCATATTATGACACACACATACTAATCCGTCACTATTCAGCCACACACACAAGTCCGCCAGGCCAAAGGTCAGTAATAAACTGGCGGTATACAAACCCACACCGTTACCCCAACAGAACTTCACCCACAACATTATGATCCACAAATCAGCCGCACTCAAAATACACACACAAGCAAAATAACACCACATTGGACAATTCAAACAACACACACCTGACACCCATACACACACCACACCCACCCACTCACACCACTATAAAAACACACACCCACATTACTCACAACCCTTTATGACTACAAACAATTGCCACCAGAGAGAGACAGCAAGACTACTGACACAACTAGAGCAACACACCACTCACACCTATACACCACTCACGTACCTCACATCACACACCACAGCACATTACCCAACACACCCTCACCTACACACCTCTCACAACCCCCATGGCACCACAAAGACACCCCGATTCTCAGAGGAGGAGCTAAGGTGGGAGGAAATCATCAGGGTAGAGCCTCAGTTATTTGGATATCGATAGCTAGGAAGATGGAACTAAAGTGGAGGGTCATGGACAGGGTCAATGCAGTGGGACAGCACCCAAGAACTAGGGATGACATCAGGAAGAGGTGGAACGACCTATGGGGGAAGGTACGTTCCATTGCAGCAAGATACCAACTCGCTGTACAGAGGACTGGCGGTGGACCCCAATAACTAACAGCAAGGGAGGAGCAAGTCTTGGCAATCCTGCATCCTGAGGTCTTGGCCAGAGTAGGGGGAGAACTGGACTCTGCTAAGTCAACTCTACTATTATCACCCCCTACCTGCATGCCATCACAAACCCTCACCCTCACTCCCATCTCTCCACCACCTCCCACACGCCCCCACCATCATATCTCACTCATCCCAATGCCAAGCCCTGCATGCTGTACCAATGCATGGACATCACTCACAGCCCTGCATGGACATCTATCACTAAAGCATGCACACTAGAGAGAATCAGCTAGCCTACCACATACCCACTTACACAAGTGAAAGCTGCCAGGGCAAATACAACAAAAGAGGGCAAGCCACCAATGCACAATATGTCACACACAGAAACAATAAGACATCATTTACACCCCTACAGGTATCCCAGCCAATGTCACCGGAGAGGAGGTGCCAGCAATATCCAGTCCCCCAACTGAAAAGGCCCACAGTGATGACAGCAACTCTGGTCGCCTGGATAACCAACCTGGCCCATCAGGGACCTCTGGACAGTCGGCTACCCCAGCCCAGTCACAGATAACCACATAGCCTCCCCATCAGGAAACACCACCACAGCACCCATCCAGAGTACCCACACCTCTGTCCCCAGGACACGTCAATCAGCAGTCTGTCCACCTCTACAGGGAGCCCTGGACACACCTCATCCCCAAAACAATCAGGGACCTGGGGTCAGTGGCAGTGGGCACAAGGTTCAGGGGACAGAGGCACAGGACAACAGGGAAACTGGGATGACTGCTATGCACCAGGGGGAGGACAGGCCCAGGGAACCGACTCTCCAGGAGGCACTCACCGAGATCCTGGGAGCATACCAATTACTCAGGACATGATGGACCAGATCCTGGACAATATACATGAGAACAGGCGGCTGAAGAAGGGACAGTACCAAGGGATCAGAGAGGACTTGCAGGCCATCAACACCACCCTGGTCTCCATAGCAGGGGTGCTAGCAGACATGGCCAATATTATGAGGGAGACAGCGGGCCCCTGCCACTAGCCAGACATCTGAACTGCCTTCCACATCCGCTGCCACTAGTGAACAGGAGGCCCCACCACAGGACTCACAGGCCACTAGCACCCCTCCCCGGCAGAAGGAGAACAACCCCACAAACGTTCCCTGCGATGCATGCAAAGGAAATGAAACTGTCCTGATTGTCACCCTTGTGTCCCACTCAGTCACCCTGTCCACCTTCAACTGCCATTGCTCCCCTTCCTATGTCCCCATGGACAATGCACCTGTGCTACAGACTAGAACTATACCCTGGACATTCCTCCATCATCACCCCATCCCGTTGCACTTGCCCCTAAATATCTTAGCACTTCAATAAACACCCTTAGAAAAAATAGAAGTACAGAGTATGTAACATTTTTTAAGAATGTGTACGTTTAACCAGGCACAAACATTGCAATTCAACTGTACAGTAAATGAGCACATATGAAAGACCTGTAGTTGGCTGCAGTGATCACACTAGGAGCTTTTGTAAGGCACCAACATCTATAAAATTGAATTGCCAGAGGGTACAGTAAGTAGGCCTAGAAGTGGGAAATAACAGCATGCCAGTGGCAAAAAAAAAAGAATAATAATGACAATGAAATGTGAAATAGCACTGTCTTACCTGTGTGTCATTGGAAATATTTTCTGATCACTGCTGTTCTGTTGTCCTCATCCTCATCCTCTGCCTCCTCATCTTCACTGTCCACAGGGTCCACTGCTGCCACATGGGCATCTCCAGCCTCCTACTCTTGCAGAAAAGGCACATAGCGTCTCAGGGTAAGGTTGTACAACATGCAGCATGCCACTATTATCTGGCAGGCCTTCTTGGGTGAGTAGCCCAGGGATCCACCTGTCAGATGCAGACATCTGAACCTAGCCTTCAGGAGGCCAAAGGTTCTTTCTATGATCCTTCTGGTTCGCCCATGTGCCTAATTGTTACGTTCTTCTGCCTTTGTCCTGGCATTCCTCACAGGGGTCAGTAGCCATGATACTTAGCATTGACATGGGAGATGTACTGGTCCGCCAAGCACAAAATCTGTACATTCACTGAGTGGAAGCTCTTACGATTTCTGAACACCTGTTCATTTTGACGGGGGGACAAATGCAATAGGTGTTCCATCAATTGCACCAATTATTTTGGGGATATGTCCCATTGTATAGAAGTCAGCTTTCACTGTCGCCAAATCATCCACCTGGGGAAACACAATGTAGCTGCACATGTGTTTAATCAGGGCAGACAACACTCTGGTCAGCACAATTGAGAACATTGTCTGTGACATTCCTGCATGCCAAGCCCACTGTCACTTGGAAATGGAGCACTGATAGAACTTGCACAAAAGGGAGGATCACAGTGGGGTTACGGATAGCAGATATCAGGTCAGGCTCCAATTGGGCACACAGCTGTGTGATTGTGGCTCTGTCCAGTCAATAGGTGAGGATGATGTGCCTGTCCTCCAGTGTTGCCAAGTCCACCAGGGGTCTGTACACGGCGGTATGTTTCCATCTCCTATTCATCTGCAGCGGTAGCAATCTAAGGGACAAAAGAGTGAGGAGCCGGTCACAAACTGAATAATGGGTCAACAACAGTACAATGCATGCTGTCAAATTGTAATGGGTCAGTGAGAATTGTCCTGTATGTCCAAATTTAAACAGTGATGCAGTGATTATCAAGGGCCTGCTTCCCCCCTGAAATGCATCCCCCAGTCCTGTATGAAGGGATAGGTGGAAGTGGGGTAATTCCCCTGACGTTGTGCATCGTTGCAGGAGGCGGTCAGGAACCGCAGTGCAACTCCTCATTGGTTAACATTGGGCCCTATGGGTTACAGTGGCCAATGGTGATGTACGCCGGTGGTGACAGTATGCACTACCGCGGACGTGACCGCCATTTTCTATCTGATGACTCACTTGCTACCTGACCTTCAACAGGAGGGGACCTACACTGCATGTGCTGCTGTGACCTGTGTCTGGAACCTACCATGGCTTGTGTGACTTGGAAAAGGGCCCCTGCCTTCACCTCTGCAGAGTTGGAGCGACTGGTGGATGGGGTCCTACTGCACTACGGACTGCTGTATGGGACTCCAGGCCAACAGGTGAGTACACGGTTGGCAGGATGCATGTGGCATGAATGCATGGAGTTGTGTGTGTGAAGGCCTCGTGTAAGGGGGGTGGGTTGATGTCCCCTGGGTGGCGTACATGTTGTGTGCTGGGCCATGTGTCTGTAAATGGTGATGTGAAGGGGTATGGTGGGCCATAAGTGTAACAGGCAGGACTCTCTGTCTAATACAATTTTCCTGTGTGTATTCCCTCTGCAGGCCAGCGCCCGTACCGAGTATTTCACATTTTTTAAGTATGTATACGTTTAACCAGGCACAAACATTGCAATTCAACTGTACAGTAAATGAGCACATATGAAAGACCTGTAGTTGGCTGCAGTGATCACACCAGGAGCTTTTGTAAGGCACCAACATCTATAAAAATGAATTGCCAAAGGGTACAGTAAGTAGGCCTAGAAGTGGGAAATAACAGCATGCCAGTGGCAAAAAAAAAATCTAAATAATGACAATGAAATGTGAAATAACACTGTCTTACCTGCGTGTCATTGGAAATATTGTCTGATCACTGCTGTTCTGTTGTCCTCATCCTCATCCTCTGCCTCCTCATCTTCACTGTCCACAGGGTCCACTGCTGCCACACAGGCATCTCCAACCTCCTCCTCCTGCAGAAAAGGCACGTGGCGTCTCAGGGCAAGCTTGTACAACATGCAGCATGCCACTATTATCTGGCAGGCCTTCTTGGGTGAGTAGCACAGGGATCCACCAGTTAGATGGAGGCACCAAAACCTGGCCTTCAGGAGGCCAAAGGTTATTTCTATGATCCTTCTGGTTCGCCCATGTGCCTCATTGCAAAGTTCTTCTGCCCTTGTCCTGGAATTCCTCACAGGGGTCAGTAGCCATGATAAGATGGGGTAACCAGAGTCACCTGCAAATTTAGAGGGACAACTTTGAGCCACACGCTATCCCATATGGCCCACACCATACCCATACACCAACATATACTGGGTGGGGACCAGGGCTCACCTATTAGCCACACCCTGTGCCTCTGTAGTCGAGCCATAACATTTGGGATGCTGATATTTCTCAGGACAATCCACCATTGTGTGTGTGAAGGCCTCATGTAAGGGGGGTATGTGGATGTCCCCTGGGTCGTGTACATTTGTGTGCTGGGCCATGTGTGTATAAATGGTGATGTGAAGGGGTATGGTGGGCCATAAGTGTAACAGGCAGGACTGTCTGACTAATACAATTTTCCTGTGTGAATTCCCCCTGCCGGTCAGCGCCCATCAAAAGAAGGGTATATGGCGTGCCATTGCCAAGGATGTGCGGACCCTGGGGGTCTATGGCAGGCAGAGTACCCACTGCCAGAAACGGTGGGACGACCTGAGATGCTGGGCATGGAAGACAGCAGAGGCCCAGCTGGGGATGGCTTCCCAATGAGAAAGGGGTGCCCATCAAACCCTGACCCCCCTGATGGCCCGAATACAGGCGGTGGCCTATCCTGAGCTGGATGGGCACTTGAGGGCATCACAGCAGCCACAAGGGGGTGAGTACATTGCCCATCATTACAACTTATACATGGTAGGGTGGTATCCAGGTGGGGAATGTGTGTCAGTGGGTGCCCCTAGGCCAGGCCTGACATTGCAGTGTAGGTCCCCTGGTGGCAAGGGTCCTGAAGGGATAATCCTGCTACCTAGCTTGTAGACATCCAGTACTGGTCAAGGATGCGTGGGTCCCAGGTGTGCTGGATTTGCTGGTGTGTGTCCATCCCCATGTCTTGGTGGATAGAAATATCACTAGTAGTGCAATGCATAGGGCGTAGGCCTGTACCTTGTGTGTGAGTGTGCTGTGTACGCCAATGGTGGTGTTGGTGCAGCCATTGACCAAGTGTATCCTTTGTCTCCCCCTCTTTTTGTTTTGTCACCTTGTCCTTATGTTCATTAGCATCATCTGGCGGAGGAGCAGAGGCACTGGCGATGGAGGGAGCGGCATCCCACAGGACCCAGGAGGCGGAGTCCACCGATGGTGAGGGCACCAGTGGGAGGGAGGGTGAGGAGAGCTCCATGGCGGAGACTGGAGGGGACAGTTCAGACACAGATACCTCCTCCGATGGAAGCTCCCTGGTGGTGACGGACACCTCTGTGACCGCCCCAGCTACAGATACAGCCGCCACCCCGTACCAGCACCACCCTCCCAGCAGCTCCTCAGCGAGTAGCCCGTGCCCGTCCACCCAGGAGAGTGGCATCTCCTTCGCCCCACGCACCTCAGGCCCTGCTCCAGTGAGCCCTACTGCCCTGAGTGAGGAGGCTATTGACCTCCTGAGTTCCATCTCTGTAGGGCAGTCAACCATTATGAATACCATCCAGGGGATGGCAGCCCAGATGCAACAGACCAATGAATTTCTCGAGGGCATTCACACAGGCTTGGCGGCCCAGCAGAGATCAATCAAGGCTCTGGCCTCCTCTCTGATGGCAACCATTGTCCCTGTTTCTACCCTCCCTCCTCCAACTTCCTCTTCCCAATCCCATTCCCCTCAAACCCAACCTATCCCAAGCACACAGGCAGACGAGAATGCACACAAGACAACACACTAGAGTGGCACAGGCAAACACAAGCACCACACATCATCCCATGGACACTCAAACAAACAACATTCAGATGCAGATATACCAACATCCACAATTTCCACTGTCTCCCCCTCCGCCACCTCCTCCACCTCCCTTTCAGTTCCACCTACACTCACACCTGCATGCACTACACCCTCATTCACTACCAGAATCACCATCACACTTAGAAGAACACACACCCCATTGGCAGACACCTCCACAACAGCCATGCACACATCCCCTGTATCCTCTCCCACTTTGTCTGCCCCCCCTCCTAAAGTACACAAACGCAAGCACTCAGACACCCAACAGCCATCAACCTTACAGCAGCTTCCAGCCCATGCACCTACACCCAAAAAAAGCAGACAGACACCTCCTACAACCACTCCCTCTTCCTCCACTCCCAAACCTTCTCCCTCTTCTCACACCAATGTCCCTAAAAAGATTTTCCTATCCACCATTGAACTCTTCCCTGCCCCCCATCCTGCACATCTGGCTAGGGTGGCAAAAATCCAGCCAAGCATGTCAGCCACCCATTTCATGGGCCCAGTAGTCACCACACCCACTCGTGGTGGGAAAGGATCCAGGGCACATGTCCTGAGGGTAAAGGAACCTGCACCAGGCAGTCTCAAGGGTAAGGAGCCTGAATCAGCTGCTGCCAGGAAGACCAAGGAGCCTACACCAGCTGCTGCCAGGAAGACCAAGGGGCCTGCCCCAGCTGCTGCCAGGAAGACCAAGGAGCCAGCACCAGCAGGCAGGAAGGACAAGGGGCTTGGGGCAGGAACTCTGACGAGCCCCCACCACCAACCATGGTTGTGCAGCCATCTGAGGCTGCAGGGGATGGGCTGGAGACTCCCCCCCCACCTGCAGCAGCACCACCACCACCACCAGCCCAACCAGTGGGCAGCCATCTGAGGCTGCAGGGGATGGGCTGGAGCTTTCCCCCCACCAGCAGCAGTAGCAGCACCACCACCACCACCAACAGTGGGCAGCCATCTGAGGCTGCAGGGGATGGGCTGGAGCCTCCCCCCACCAGCAGCAGCAGCACCACCACCACCACCAGTGGGCAGCCGTCTGAGGCTGCAGGGGATGGTCTGGAGCCTCCCCCCACCTGCAGCAGCAGCACCACTACCACCAGTGGCCAGCCGTCACCGTCGGTGGACAGTATGTAGTCCTGCCTCCATGGGTTGCTGTGCTGCTTGCCCCCTGCAAATCCAGTGGGTATAACACTCACTGGAGAGACTGTGACCTTGCACTCCCCACGATCAAGAGCACAGGGCACGATGCCCTATCCAGAACCAGTGGGTAAGACACCCACCATCCCCAGCCTCCCCAGGATCTTGAGCACAGGGCATGAGGCCCCCTCCAGAACCAGTGGGTAAGACACCCACCAATCCCAGCCTCCCTAGGATCAAGAGCACAGGGCACAATGCCACTCCAGAACCAGTGGGTAAGACACCCACTTGAGAGACTGTGGCCTTGCACTCCCCCGGACCAAGTATAGGGCATGTTGCCCCCTCCAGAGCATGTGGGCAAGTCACCCACTCGAGAGACTGTGGCCTTGCACTCCCCAGGACCAAGCTCAGGGCATGTTTCCCCCTCCAGAACCAGTGGTCTTGTTTCATCTCCCAGCTGAGGTGCCCCCCCCCATCCCCCTGAGGTGCCTGCTTATTTACCAACTGATGCCCCTGCAGTGTTCTCTCCGTGTTGATGCAGGTGACAAGTCGGGCCCTGGACTTTGGCCTGTGGCCATGTGGCCCACCCAAAATGAGGACTGGGCAGTGTCCCTTGAACTGTACAATTGTAAATACCCGTTACGTTGGCTACATTTTAATTATACTGTGTTGATCTTATTACACTCTCTTTAGTAAATTAATTTTTACCTTGCATTATTCAGCCGATTTAGGGGCAATAGCTTGCTTTCTTGCGCATGTGGCTGTATGTATGGTGTGTGTATGTCGGGTGTGTGTTGTGCGTGTGTTTGTCGCTCTCTTTTTCCATCCCCCTCCCTTGTGTGCTAGGCAGCTGTACTCACCGACGTCATCTTCGCCGTCATTGGTGTTCATGGTAGAGCAACACGTAGAAAACGATAGGGAAGACATGCACCTCAGGCTCCATGGCGGTGTGGGTGTTCCCTGTGTCTCCAATGGTGAGTCCTTTCACTTCTGAGGTCTGTTTCCACCAGGCTTTTGATGTCCTTGGTACTGCCCTAGAAAAGGTGGCGGATTGGCATGTCTTAATATGGTGGGCGGAACATTGACTTCTGCCTGGCTGGTGCCGGCTACCGCCGTGGTGGCTGTTGTTTCCACCCTGGCGGTCGGTGTGGTAAAGTGTCTGTTTATCTGAGATCTATCTGCCATGGTCATAATTTGGCGATAATTACCACCAGCCTGTTGGCGGTATTACCACCACTTTTACACCAACCACCAGGGTTGTAATGAGGGCCTTCAACTCTTCAGGAAACTCCTTGTGCACCGAAAATCAACACACAGCCTGCCAGAAATGAAGCACAACCATTTTGCAACTGAGAAATTGATGCGCAGCTGAGCCAGAACGATACAGTCCTACTTTTCAAGTGAAGTTTGATGCAGCACCTGCCTTGCGACTGAAAATTTGACACAGCCTTATTGGATCGATGCAATGTCTGTGACGTCTTCCAGCATGCCCAGGATTTCCCTGCATCAGAAAGATCCCCGCATCGCAGTGAGGAAGCAAGACTGTGTGCTGAAAAATGACGCAGAGCCCCTGCATCATGGAAAGAAACGATGCATCACCTGTGTCGCTTCAGAAAATTCGGCACACGTCCTATTTTTCCACTCATCTCCTCCTCTGTGGTCTCCCTGTGTGTTATTTTTGATGCAAAACAGGTACTTTGTGTAAACAAGAGACAACTGTTGATTTCTAAGTTTTAATACTCTTTCCAATCTTGCAAAAGTGATATTTTAACTTGTGTGTATTGAATCTTTATTGTTTTGACCTTAATTTAACCAGATAAATATTCAATATTTTTCTAAACCAGTGTAGTGTAATTTTGTGGTGTTTTCAATCTGTTACTGTATGATTTATTGCACAAACACTTTACACAGTGTCTTCTAAGTTAAGCCTGACTGCTCAGTGATAAGCTACCAGAGAGTGGGCACAGGATAATTTGAAGTGTGTGTGACTTACCCTGACTAGGATTGTGGTCCCTACTTGGACAAAGGTGTATACCTCTGCCGGCTAGAGACCCCATTTCTAACAATGAGGGATCACATTGGACACAGGCACTGCAAGATAGGCAAGTGAAGGTCCCACAAGGGTAGGGAAAGCAGGACATGAACATGCAACAGCTACGTCACTGAAACCTTTTAGTACACACATGCAGAGCTGTCAAGTTCATAAGTCACTCATCCAGTCTCAAGCTTCTGAGTGGATAGATCACCAAGTCCCGATTCATTTCATTTCATTCTGAAACTGGATACTTATAGTTCTGCTTATTCCATTATATGCACATGACTGAAATTATCAGAATGTAAAGATAAATCTAGTAAAGCTGAGCTACTCAGGCAGTGTTGGGATGGAAAGCTCCTCTGCATGGTAGAAGACATGTACCCCTGCCTGAGTGTTCAACTGTACTGTTGTCTGGAACCTGAGCACTGAATTTTGTTGTCATAGTCAAAGAGGGATCATGTGTATGTGCCATGATAAAACCTGCCTCATGGATTGTGGTCTTGTTAGACCTGGGGGGGTGCCTAAAGGGCTACACTTGCAGTGGTAAAAGGCTCCTGCTTTTACCAAGAGCTAGTAGCACGAGTGCAGTGATGGAAGCATACCACGTGGTAATGGGTAGGAGTGAACAGGTCCTTTTTGCCCTGTGTCACTGGAGTGAGGCCTACAGGCTCATTCACCTTTTTTAAAGTTCCACTGCTGTGTGCTTAACTTACATTTGGCCTACATCAGATAGAGGTACAGTACTGCGCAGCACAGGAGTAGTGACTCTGCTCTGGATGTGTGTGTGCCTGGGAAGAGTACATACAGGGTTAGAGCAGTACTGTGCAGTATATGTGTGGTTAGTGCAAGTAGTGGGTGTATGTATGCCTATGAGGAATACATTACAGGAGAGATGTGGTGATGAGAAGTGCGTGCTTGCGTAAAGAAAGCCTGCACTGGGTGCATGTGTTGTGTGAGAAGTACAATGGAAGTACAATACATGAAGGGTAAAGTGATGTACAGTGCACACATGGTAAATGTCTGTACTGGCAACATGTGTCTTTGCAAATACAAATACAGAAAATACAATACAGAAAAGCTACAGTACTGAGCAGTGTGCATGGACTGGTAGTGTATGCTGAATGTATGTGTGTAGAGGGGGAATGCATGGGGTATCAGGAGCAGAGATTATGTGTGCTGTGAAAGCACAATGAGTGCATGTGTGTATGCAATGGTACATTACATGGAGGATCCTGGGTTCCATTTTGGGCATCACTGGTGAAGACATGCAGAGTAGCGGAATCCCCCAAGACAGATTTGTGTATTGCTCAGTCCTGTGAGCTGGGTGGTACACACACTGGAGGAAGTGACTCCCTCTTTACACTTCAAAAATGTGCTCTTTGATTCTGTGATAGATCATTAGGAAGGAGCTTGGACACATCTCAGAAAAGAGATTGGGCAGATAAGGGATCATAAAGAATAGGGCTGGGAGCCCAGGATTTACCTTTTGATGCACAAATCACTGTGGCTGACATCCAGGTATGAATTCCGATTACTTCAATGAACTCTGCTATTGGTCTATCAATTTCAGAGTCTTTCCTGCTGTGATAGACAGCCTTCAAGAGGGAAGAGGAGAAGGAAAAAGGGGAAATAGACAATTTAAAAGACGTAGAACCTCAACATCAATCTTCAAAGACTCAGACCCTAAATCACATTTAGTGTCTGGGAAAGGACTTTAAGAAGGAGAGATTGAGACCCCAACATTTGTCATATGCCAAGAAGCCAGATGCATTATTAGAAAGGGAAGCTCTGCAAGACTTCTACCTGTGACCAAGACTGGGGGGAGAGTTGGGAGGGTGAGGGGACATCTGCACTGTGTAGTGGAAAGGAGCAAGCCAGAGCCAATTAGGTTTCCTTGTAACTGTGGCATTTCCCAATTTGCAATGTGCCTCTGTGCCATGTCTATTTTTTTGCTTGACAATTTGAGTGTTTTGTTTGTTAATTTGGCAATAAAGTTAGCCTACTAAGGGCTAAATTTACAAGGCCCATAGCACATGCAGCACAGCAAGTGCCTTGCTGGGCCGTCCCGCATCATTGGGAAAGGGCAGAAATGTGCAGTATCTACAAGATACAGCACATCTCTGCCTCTCTCCCTGCACTGGCACACAAATTGCTGCCATGTGCCAACGCAGGAATCCTTTCACCATAGTGCAAGGGTGCCTGAGTTGTGGGGGTGATTGATTTGCGTAAGTAGGGACATCTTCTTGCACAAAAACAATCAATGGAGGTGATTTCCTCATTCTATGTGCGATGCAGAATGCAGCACACATAGAAAGAGAAGAAAATAGGGAGAAATAAAGATATTTCCCCCGTTGCGTCATTCCTATGCCATCCCTGGGGTGATGTAGGCTTTTGGTGCATTCCCAGGTTTACCAAACCTTGCAAATCTGGGAATGTGTTAAATTCTATGGATGTTGTGTTGGAACACCCATGTAACACACATGGAAACGCCTCTCTGACACAAAGTAAGGCAACGCAGTGACTTGCACTGCTTTCTTTGCCATACTTCATATCTAAAAGGCAACCAAAAACCATGCAAAGTGGCCTTGTAGTTATGGGTTAGCAGCCTGCACCACTGGTGCACCACCAAAGTGACGGACCAGCGGCGAAAGCCACTTGTAAATATAGCCCTAAATTTGGAGATGGAATTATCTACATGAATTAAGTCATAAATAGACAGCCTGTTGATAAACATACATGATTAAAACACCCAACCAAAATGAAGAAAGAACGATTTTGACATCATTATTAATCAAAATACAAACAGTAATACTGAGATAAAGACAAAATGTCCATTGGCCCTATGTATAAACAGCCCTTCAGAGATCAAGTGGTCCTCGGTTCCGAAAATGCTACATTTTATTGATTTATTTCATAAGTATATATTGTAAAAGAGTTATCCGAGTTAGATGAGTGCAAAGACACACTGAATATAAAAATAGACAAGGATAAGAAGGAAAACAGACGTACTATAAATATCAACAAAGTAGCAAATCAACGATAACATAAATTACTTGAAAAGATCTTATCAATAAATGCCCCCTTAGGGTGGAGTTAATTGATGTGACCAAGAGCTAATCAAATATTTCAGTAAAGGATTTCAAGTTTTTGATTAAAAACATGTTGACACTAATAAAGATTTGATAATTCAGTGTTTCTGCAATGTACTTAAAAACATTTACTATGAGAAGTTATTAACTATAATTATTGAGACAAGCTTAACGATTTCTAACTCCCTACCTAAAATATTTTCAAATCAGGGCACTCACAATTCACGTGAGACAAAATCGTATAGCCGGGCTTCAGTACCAATTTACTCACCAATACCTTTGCCTTACATTTATATAATATGTCGGAAATTGATTTAAAGTTATGGAAGATATCAGTTCTGCGCCACATATCACTCAATTGAGCTGCGTTACAAGATACAAGATATAAGGGAGTCCCTCTCCCAAGGTTTCTCCTTCTCTGACTTTGGAAAGCCTACAAAGAAGAACAAGTGTAGGAGACGGAATGCAAGTGATCGCTATCATGTCTACTTCTTTCCCAGCTCAGGACCTAAAAGGATGGAATAGTCAGAACTGGTATTTGCATGTGTTTTATTTAACCTATACTACAGTAAGAATAGCAAATGTAATCTGTAAGAGAAATCTCATTTGGGTTGTGATATATCAGATTTGATCAGTCTTTATTTCTGAGCAGGTTGCAAGTCAGGACTGGCCTATGAAACGTTTTCCTGCCTACTACTCAGATTGAACTGAACAGATAACACCCCCTCTATCGTTGTGTCTGTCATAATTTGTGACCTGAATGAAATTAATCCAATCTCACTGGAACTGCAGTGAGTGTTCACTTTACCCAGTTCTCACAGTGTGCCATGCACTCTTTTGAAATCTTAGGGGCATATTTCCGAGCCCCTAGTGCCACCTTAGTGCCACCATAGCGTTATTTATTTGATGCTAAGGCAGTGCTAAAGTGGTATTTTCCCTGTGCCATATTTACAAAGTGGCGCAATGCATGCATTGCGTCACTTTGTGAACCATTGCACCACATTATGCCTGCGCCAGGCATAATGTATGTCAGAGGGTCTTCCCCCCATCGGGGGGCCCAAAAAATGGCACAAGGAAATCTAAAAATCTTAACGCCTCACAGCAGGTGTTAAAAGGGGGCTTACCATTATTTATAATGGGCCCCTATGTGCTCTTCAGGACAAGCACCAAAATGTTGGCGCTACTCTTGTAGAGTACATCAATAGCGTAGAAAAGATGACGCTATTTTCCCCTACCCTGCACCATGGTGTGCTGTAGTTTAAATATGGCGCACACATGGTGGCATAGGGGGATCATAACAGGCGCAAGGAAAGTGGTGCTGCACTCGCTGCAGCACCACTTTCTATAAATCTGCCCCTAACTGTTTACACTGTGTCTGAGTCAACATGGAAAATCATGCCTTGTTATTTCCCCATTTCATTTTCTTTCTTTCTATTCTGGCTTCTCTTCTTTGATAGACAGAGTTATTTTCTGAGCCAAAAGGTGAACTCTAGCAGTGTGCAATTTTAATTTTAAATCTTTTTTTTGTGATTCATGTAAAAAGGTTTGCTTTTCAGTATTCATATGGAAAAGTTATTAGATTTGTATTTGTCTAAGTTATAGGCTTGTATTTCATTGATTGCCATGGGTACAAATTCAGTAGTAATCACAAACAATTATTACACACCATCATTAGGAAAACAGTGACATGTCAGAGAATAACACACTAAGGCCCAGATTTAAGAAGAACTAGCACCTCCTTGTGCCACATTAGAGTCATTTCTTTTACGCTAATGTGGTTCAAGAAGGCAAGTTTATTCGTGCCAAATTTACAAAGTGGCGCAATGCATGCATTGCACCACTTTGCGACCTCTTGCACCACATTATTCCTGCGTCAGGCATAATATATGCAAGGGGGCGGTCCGGTATTAGAAGGCTCACAAAAATGGAGCAGTGAATTCTTCAAGATTTCACTGCGCCATTTCTGGCATAATTTTTTATGCATGCTCAAGGGCAGGCATTAATATGACACACCCATTGTAATCAATGGGCCTCCTTTCACTGTGCTACACTAGCGTCAACGTTTTTGATGCTAGTGTAGCAAAGCACCACAATAGCATCACACATGTTGATGCTATTGTCCTAACTACTGCCGTGGTGTCCCATATGTTAAATATGGTGCAAACGTGGTGTCATTAGGTGCCGATAGGGCGGTACTGAAAAAGTGGCACATCAGAGCTGATATGACACTTTTTCATAAATCTGGGCCTAAATTCTGACAAAAATCGATTAGGTTCTCTGGACTTCTGTTAATCATTTACAATCCTGTGCAGAGAAACAATATTCTGGGCATCAATAGTGTGCTTTGGCTAAGCGATGTACTCAAAAGTGCTCTTCTCCCACACAGATCTTTGCTAGAATTTTGGTGAAAATTGAGGATCTTCATCAATTTTCTAAACGCTTAATAATTGTCTGTAGGCTAAATTCACACTGCTTTTTTAGCCTTCGAATGCATAAGAGCAACAAGCACCATCTCATTCCTGATTTACAGAATCATGAATGATGTGATTTTGCATTCAGAAGATGTCGTATACTGAGATAGAAATTCTGAAGTGTGGCCCATTTATTCCGAGGACTGGATTCAGCGTTTTCCAGTGGGGCCCCCTGCAAAGGCAATTGCACTCACACAAACTCTGACCGTCTCAATGGCACAAGTACATGCATTACCTCCCGTCCCTCCCTCGCCTTCCTTTTAACCAATGAGGCCTCCTGCCTCCCCCCTAGACCCTCCCTTCCCCTTTCAAAACCCCCCCCCACCCTTATCCCCTCCTGTTCTTTTGTCTAGCCCACGCTAGACGGTTTTCTTTCCCTTTCTTACCTGCACGGCGGGGCCTGGAGGTCGTCGATGGAGGCACTCCTCGGGACGCGGTGCTCCGCGAGGAGTGCTACGGCTGGGTCACGTCTTGAGCGAACGGCATGGCTGCTCGAGAGGCGTGTACTGGGGGCCGGCTGACGGGGTCAGCCGGCCCTCTGTGGCTGGGGCATTAGTTTCCGGGTTTCCGCGCCGCGGAGCCGCGAGGACCGAGGAACTTCAATTTTTTGATGCTGGTCAGGTAGGACGGGCGTTCTGCCCGTGGTTTTTTGGATTTGTACAAGGATTGTGACCTTTTTAGGGTTTGGTGGAGCCCTGTTAGGGAGGACCAGGGTCCTATATGTAGGGTAGTGTTTTGGAATGAAAGGCAGTGTTATTTTGGTTACCATGCCTAAAGCTCCAGCAAAGGGACGTGGTTGTCTCTTCTTCCTCCTCGGAGGTGGGAGGGGAGGGTAGCATTGCTCTTCCTGAGAACCCACAGGTACCTGGCAGGGGTACTCCCCTCATGTCTAGTGAGGAAGTGCAGGATATGGGTGAAATGGCTGTCACCAGGGCACTGCAAGCTGGCGTGGCCAGGACTGATCAGTCTAAGCGTGCGCACTCATCGGTAGCGGCAAGGAAATCCTCATCGGAGAGTGAGGATGAGGCCCCATCAACGTCATCTGGGGGGAAATAGGTTTCCAGAAGAGGTAATGTGGGAAGTGATGACACATGTTCGGGACAGTTTAGGTTTCCCTGTGTTTCAACCTACAAACTCAGAGTCTCATTTATTTCCTCAAATATCAGACGCCTTTTATGTTTGCCATGCCTTTCCAGGGACCTGTGAAGGATATGGTGTTTCGTGAGTGGAAGGATGTGGAGAAGGCTCAGGTTCCACGATTCCTTCAGTAACTTTACTTACTTGAGGGTGAGGGGGTTTTTCCTCCTTCAATACGCCTGGACTCTATTCTGGCTACTCTAATTGGCAAAACGGCAGTCAATCCGGAGGATTGTGTGCCTACGTATGCCACAGACCGTAAAGTGGATTCAGGTCTTAAGAGGGCTTTTGCGGCGGAGAATCTGGCGCTGAGGCAGGGATTTATTCTGCTTATGCGTCACAATCATTGGTTCAAGGCTTTGATAAACTGGCGGTGGCTGTACAGGAAGGGGCGGAGTGTTCGGAGCTCCTGGCTGGTATGGAACAGCTGGCCAGATTATTGGCGGATGTGTCTTCAGATATAGTCCGTACTTCGGCTCTGGCATCTGGGTCTTTGATTGGGGCTCGTAGGTCCCTCTGGTTGCGTTCATGGAAGGCTGATCCAGGGGAAACGGCGGCCTTGTTGAGACTGCCGTTTGAGGGTTGTAACTTGTTTGGAGAACTATTACCATCCATACTTTCCAAGGCGTTTAAGGAGCGGAAGCATGCCTTACCTTATAAAGGGGTTTCTTATTCGGGTAAAGGGTGGAAGAAGCATTCCAGATCTTCTCCTACTAGGGTTGCTAAATCCTTTTCGTTTAGGAGACGGCGTTTTCATCCGCGTTTTTCACCTAAGAAGTCTACTCCTGAGACCCGGGGTGGTTTCAAGAAGGGGTCCTGGCATTCGCTGTGGGCCTGGCAGAGGGCTGGTTGGGGGATGACTGTGTCACTTTCTTTCAGCTTGGGAGGACAGTGTAACCGATCATTGGGTACTAGACATGATGACCAATGGTTATGTCATAGATTTTGTGGCGGTTCCTCCAGATTCCGGGGTGCATCCTGCACCTCTGCCTTCAGAGGGGTCTTGGAGTGGAGCATTATTGGACGGAGTGCGGGACTTACTGGTCATGGGGGCCATTTCCCATGTTCCGCTAGACGACCGAGGTCAGGGCACTTATGCGGTCTTGTTTCTTGTGCGGAAAGTTTCAGGGGGATTTTCAACCGGTGCTCAATCTGAAGGAGGTGAATACCTGGATCAGGACAGGGCATTTCCGCATGCTGTCCATTCGGACTATTTTTCCATTGGTCAGGCAAGGGGATTTTCTGGTGTCACTGGATCTGCCGGATGCTTACCCACACGTACCGGGGGCATGGTCCTCTCAAAAGTTCCTGAGGTTTGCTGTGGGGCAGGATCGTTTCCAGTTTTGCGTTCTGCCTTTCGGTCTGAAATCTTCTCCCCGAATTTTCACGAATATGCTGGCTCCTCTAGTGGCTTTGCTTCATTCAGAAGGGGTTTTTCTGCACCCTTTTCTAGTCGACATTTTGATTCTTGCCCATTCACGATACCTTTTGCAGAGGCAGGTGGCCCAAGTTCTGGGGGTCCTGCAATAACACGGGTTTTTGATCAATTGGGTGTAATCGGACTTTGTGCCGTCCCAGGATCTGGTTTTTCTAGGGGCTCGGTTTCAGCCTATTCTAGGGTTGGTGACTGTGTCTGAAAAAAGGTTGGATGCTCTCCAGGCTTTGGTAAAGAAGGTATGGTTACTGTCTGCTCCCCGAGCTCTTCTATGGTTGCGACTGCACATTTGGCGTCAGTGATATTTTGGGTTCTTGGGCACGTTTCCATCCCCTGTGCTTGATGACGTGGTTCTTGAGTAGGTGGGATCCAGGGTCCGGTTCTCTGAAGGACGGGGTTCCAGGGTCCGGATTGATTCACAGAGAGTTGCAATGGTGGTTGGATGCAGACCACCTGAGGGTAGGGGTGTCTTTGTCACCTCTGAGACCCGTGGTGGTGACGACGGATGCCAGCCTCTCCGGTTGGGGGGCATGGATGGGGTCAGCTCAGATTCGGGGGTTTTGGTCCCCTCGGGAGGCGAGTCGGTCATCTAATTGGCGAGAATTGCGGGCTATATTCCTGGCTCTGGTCCATTTCCAGGATTCCCTGAGGGGGTTGGCGGTTCTGGTTCGCACAGACGACTTAGTGGCCGAGGCTTATGTCATTCGGCGAGAGTGGTGAATGTTCGGGCGGATCTACTGAGCAGCGTGATTCCTTCCTCTCAACTTTTCTCTCTCCGGAGGTCTCTGTTTCGGCATCTGGTTCGGCTTTGGGGTCTTCCAGTGCTGGATGTGTTTGCGTCAGTAGAGAATGCGATAGTGGAGTGCTTCTGCTCCCGGTTTCGGTGTCCCCAAGCATGGGAGGTGGACGGGATGTCATGTCCTTGGCCGCAGGGCCTTTTTATATGCATTCCCTCCGTTTCAACTATTCAGGGCGTTTCTGTTAGGTGCCAGTGGCTTTGAGTTCTACCTTGCTGGCTTCATGGAGACGTTCAACTTTGCTTTCTTATGGTAGACAGTGGAAGGTGTTTTCGTCTTGGTGCTTAAGTCGTGAGTTGGATCCTTCCTGCGCTTCTCTCTTTGAGGTGATGCAGTTCCTGCAGGACGGTGCTCGTTTAGGGTTGTCAGTGGCTTCTCTTCGGGTACAGTGGGCGACTATTCAGGCATTTAGGGACCATGGCGTATTCTTCAAGTTGAAGGGCGATTGATGCCTGGATTTTTTCAGGGGCTTATTAATTTATTTCCTCGCCCGGTACGTTCTTTTCCCTCATGGGATCTGTCCTTGGTTTTGGATGTGTTGACGGGGGCCCCTTTTGACCCATTGGGGGACTGTGATTTGCGACGTCTATCTTTGAAAACGTTCTTTTTGGTCGCCATTACTTCGGCTCGTCGGTTGGGGGAATTGGGGGCATTGGCATGTTCCTTTCCTTTTTTGTAAGATTTTTCCCGATAGGGTGGTTCTGGTTCCGGTGCCTTCCTTTATTCCAAAAGTCAATTCTTCGTTCCATTCCAGGCAGGCGGTCATCCTTCCTTCAATTTGTCCGGATCCCTCATCAGGGGAAGAGGTCCGTTTGCATTCGTTGGATGTACGTAGGGTTTTGTTGGAGTATCTGCGGGCGGTGGCTCCTTTTCGTACAGGGGATTCACTGTTTGTTACTTTTGGTCCGGCGCGCTAAGGTGAGAAACCTTCCACGGCTTCCTTGACGGTGGGTTCGATCTTTGATTCTGTTGGCCTATTCCTTGAAAGAGGTGGTTCCTCCTCTAGGGATTCAGGGGAGGTCTTCCAGAGGCATGGCGGCGACGGTGGCAGAGCTTCAGGGGACTTCAGTGGTGGAGATTTGCAGGGCCGCCGCTTGGGCTTCTCCTTCGGCGTTTGTGCGTCATTATAGGCTGTTGGACTTGGATGGTTTGGAGTCGGTGTTTGGTCACCGGGTCTTATCCTCTATGAGATAATGTTTGGGATGTTCTTGGTGCAGGATATTAACTAAGGGTCTTGCAACTCGATGTCCGTCTCCTGTGTGTTTTTCTTGCTATGTCTCATTGGTTAAAAGGAAGGCGAGGGAGGGACGGGAGGTAATGCTTCCATTTTCTTACGATAATGGCATTACTCCTAGTCCTACTCCCTCGCCTTCCTTTTCCGTTCCCTCCCACCCTCCCGGTACGGACTGTCCGAGTTGCGGCTTGGGCTTGGTTTTTGTACAGGAGGGGATAAGGGTGGGGGGGTTTTTTGAAAGGGGAAGGGAGGGTCTAGGGGGGAGGCAGGAGGCCTCATTGGTTAAAAGGAAGGCGAGGGAGTAGGACTAGGAGTAATGCCATTATCGTAAGAAAATGGAAGCATTTCTGAGGATTGAATAGGGAAGCAAAACCACTCAAATTTTTACAGATAAGGAGGAAGGTTTATTTACTTATTTATCGTACTCATTTTTAAGTGATAAACATTTCCCTGAGAAGAGCCAAGAAATGTTTCATTGTTCAAATGCACTTTCCCATTTACTATATTTAGGCAGCAATTCAGTTCCGTATGCATAAATGGGCACACCTATGGGAATTCGTGGGAAATAGTGACATATACATATTTCGGGAATTCTTTCTGGTTCCTAAAACGCTTGTACATGTACAACAAATGTACGTAACAACTCATTCATTTTTTGTTCTTGCTGTTTGAGAAAAGGCTCTTTTTGATTAGGTCACCTGCCTCGACTGATCTCGGAGAAGATTAGATTTTGCAGTAGTTCGTGTCTTTAAGCTAATAAAACAACGATCTTATTTAGTTTGCAAATTTAATTTCACCCAAAAAAATATTGTGTATCACACTCCATTAGCGAAGAAAACTAGTGTATTTTGATGTTTTCAGATTGTCTCCTATAATCCGGACTGTGTAGGCTGGGAAATATGATATGTTTCCGATTAATTTCCCTAGACGGTGTCTCTGTATTGGAAATCTTTTCTATTTACACATGAGTAGTCATTTCCATGTAAATAAGCCTTTTATTCTACCAAAGCAACTTCATGCCACTCATTTTCGTAGTCCATATTGATCCCCATGGAATGTTGGTGCGTAATCCCAAAACACCAAACGATTTGGAAAATCTATACATTGGAATTACAATTTATTTTTACTCTACAAACAATAAATTATTTCTAATCAATATTTTTCTAAAACAATGTTTATCATGGGGAAAAACAAAATCAGTATCCTCCCTGGTGCATTTCCAGACAGTTATTCTTATATCAACCATACCACTCCCTCTACGGACAAAGCAGTTGCTATTTTAACTCGCAGTGTAATTTTCCTGTAAGAGAAAAGTTACAAGCGTGTCTGCATTCTTTTGAAAAAAAATAATATAATTTAAACTCAAAATTAAAGCTGCCTATAATAACTTCAATGAAATATCCCAAACCAGCAGCGGGACTGCTGTAGCCAAATATATTGTTTATGTTAATGAGTGAATCATACAGTGGTTAAAATGACAAGTTATTATGAAATGTATATTTAGAAAGATCGTCCTGTAAAACAGAATTAGGATTATAAAAGTTAAGAGTGCAGTGAAATAGGGTTACAATTATACCACTTGCCAGTAACTTGTAGATATTAATGACATGATTTCAAAACTATGTTAGAGCTATACCAGTATCAATCAATTTCAAACTTTATTTCGGACAGATTTGTGACCATAAAAGTATACACAATAAAAACATCATAATCCAGCATTTTAAGAAAATAAATAGATAAAAATGTACGTACAAATTCGGAGGGCAGATATTGAAATTCCTGCACAGGCATGCAGCTTTCCTTCAGCAGATAGACGGCCTTAGTACAACAATAATGATTTTCTTCTGCTGACAGCACATTTGAAAAATGAAACAAATTATTACTACAGTTAGTAGGGGAGTCCAATTGTTGTAAATACACAGGAGCTGCACCCTAAATTCTACTTCCCTTCTTCGTATATTCGGGATTAAAAACTGCATTGTAGGATCATTATAAAAATGACAAACAAAATAAAGTACAGTAGGCTTTTCAGGAAGAATTAGTCACACATACATAACAGAACCTTTAACCTGAATCTGGTGAGGAGGCACCTGTCCTAAAGTTGCTACCCATTCAAGATAGGGCTCTATGGAGGGAGACAGGTGAACTTCCACATAATCTCTAACAGACCGCTTTTCAGACTTCTGTATTGAGGCGGGGTTGGTAAAATGAGACGGCCTGCCCAGCTTAGTTCATTCAGTTAGGATGTAATCAAGCCACAGGCTTTTCATACCTTCCTCACACCCAAGACAGTTATGATTAGCTTTCCTAATTAACGAAGCATGGGTATTAGCCTGGATAGAGCACCAGAGAAGCAGAGGGGAGAGCTTAATGGATTCCTCTGCGGATTCCATCCCAAGCTCCTGATGGACTATAAAAGTGGAGCATGCAGCTGATATTCCCAGGAGTATCCTGAGGGCCATATTATGGTCCACCTAGAAGGGACTGGAGTTTGTGTAGTCCCAGATTCCAGCGCCATAGTTGAGGACTGGAAAACATTTCGGCCCAGATTTACAAGAATCTGGCACATCAATATTGATGTGCCAGTTTTCTTGCCTCCCCCTACTGCCACATAATAACACCATTGGTGCGGCGTATTTACAATACGGCACACCATGGTGCACATTAGGCCAATAGCGTAAATATTTTCAATGTTTTAGTAGCGCTTTGCTCCACTAGTGTCAAAAAATATTTACACTAGAGGAGCAACGTGCAAGGAGGCCCATTGATTTCAATGGGTGGGTCCTTTTAGCACCTGCTTTGAGCTGGCTTTAAAAATGGCACCAAAAATGGCTTAATGAAATCTTTTGGATTTCAATGTTCCATTTTTGGTGTCCTCCTAACGCTGGTATGCCCCCCTTGCATACAATATGCCTGGCGCATGAGTCATGTGGTACCAGGGGTCACAAAGTGGCACAATTCATGCATTATACCACTTTGTCGATATTGCACAGCAATTTTTGCCTCGCTGATCCACATTAGCATTAAAAAATGACACTGATATGGTGCAAGGAGGTGCTAGAGCCTTGTGAATCTGGCACTTCCTCTTGTAAACATCCAAACGGAGGGCTACAGGTTTTTTGCCAATAAAGGAAGGCTCACTTATGTAGAACAGTACAGGGGCTCGGATGAAACACCACCCTCATTCCTTAGACATCCCAGCGTCTAACAGGCATGCTTCTGCAATGTGGAGCACTAGACCTGGCCTCAGGGTGCAGTGAGCTAGAAACATGAGGTCTTCGATGTTCCTGAGACCTCGGGGAGAACCTTGGGCAAACCAGCAATCCCTTGGAGTCACTCTGGGGCTTAGTCCATGATCATCCAGCAAGGCAGAGGTCAGCAGGCAGCAGGGCAGCTCAACAAACAGGAAGCAGTTCCTTAGAACAGTCAGGCACAGCAGATTGACAATCCTTCAGCACACCAGACTTTACTCCAGCAGAGTTTTTTCCAGGTCCAGTAGTATACTAATTTGATAGGGTAAGGGTCCTCATATTTATACTCAAAAATGTCTTTGATGAAGGGGTGACTTCAAATGAACCCTTAAAAGTGCACAACAACTCCTTTCAGCCTGGCCCTGGCTCCGGGCGATCAGTAAAGGGTAAATCAGCCCTTTCTGTGAGGGTAGGACACAGCCTATACAAATCTTATGTATGAACCATCTCTCCATCTCCCTCTCCCATCCTAGGAAGACTATCAGTATGCTGAAGAATGTAGATGTATCCCTATCACACCCAGCCCTTCTTGTGTTGTGTCTCTCTGCAGTGCATGCATAAAGTGCAGCTGTCACCCAGACCAGATGCATATTGGAGACCGGCTGCAAAGCACACAGAGTTATAAGCACAGGAAAATACAAACTTTCTAAAAGTGGCATTTCTAAAATCATAATGTGAAATCCAACTTTACCAGTAAGTTGGATTTATCATTACCATTCTAAACATACGAAACATGGCAAAGCTACTCCTTTCTGATCATTAATTATTACTTAAATGGGTATAAGGCAATTCCCAATGCTAACCTATGGGAGGAGCAGGTCTCACAGATCTCAAGTCATGAAAAATGAAATAGGTTGTTTGTCACTACTAGGACATGCAACCCAGGGCTGGCTTTTGGGCGGTGCGAGCAGTGCGATTGTACTGGGTGCTGACCTCAAGTGGGCGCTGTGTTTAGCAATAACTTTCAAAACTTGCAATTTAAAAGCACCTACTGAAAAGTTCCTTGTGCGTATAGCCTTCAAGAAACAATTAAAATGTCAAGCTACCTCTTCTGATTAGTGTTCCTGATAGAGAGAGAGATGGGAGTGTTACCTAGTGGCAGCTTTGACTCAACATAAAGTAGCATAGAGGGTTAATATGCCTGCTGCAAAAAAACAGAACTATGGGGCTTATTTAAGAATAGTGACACTGCACACAGTGCAGCGCCACTTTTCTTGCACTCCTTAGCGCCCTCCTAATGCCACTATGTGCGCGTCATATTTAAAATATGGTGCACTGTGGCAGTATTTCAGAGACTAGCGTCTGAATTTTTTACGCTAGTCCTGAGATTTGCAGGATTAGTGTAAAAAATGTTGACGCTAATCTTGCAGAGCACCCACAGCCCCACTGTAACCAATGGAAGTGTCCTTTTAATGCTTGTTCTGAGCAGGCATTAAAAGTGCCGGAAAAAAATGACGCAAACAAATCTGACAGATTTCTTTGCATCATTTTTTTGGCCCCTGGCGCAGGCATAATGTAGTGCAAAGGGTTACAAAGTGGTGCAATGCATTCATTGCGCCTCTTTGTAAATATGGCGCAGCATTTTTGGCCTTCTAACACCACATTAGTGTAAAAAAATGACATTATTATGGCATTAGAATGGCACTAAGAGCTCTTAAATATGCCCCTGTGGCAGTGCTTAATTTGTTCTAGTTGTTTCCGGTCCGGATCACCAGCACTTATTTTTGAGGGCCATTGCTTATTTTTCTGTCTCAAGCATTTACTGCAAGAAAAAAACACATATTGGAAAGACAGAGGAAGAGAAAAACGATAATTGTCACAGTGTGGAAAAAGCAGAAATCAGCAAGAGTGAGCTGAAGGGGCAGGGAGTGCCTGTAAATGGAATGAAGAGGTTCGAAATGGCTTCAGAATTACGCTGCTTCTGTTTTCCGTGTTCACACATTTAATTGCAGCGGCCGCGTGTTTAAGAGGAGGGCTTTGGGCACCAGCACCTTTTCATTTACAAATTAAGCACTGCCCTATGGGGCACAGTTGAAAAAAGTGGTGCTGCACACAGTGCTGCACCACTTTTCTTGCGCCCCTTATCCCTCCACTAATGCCACCAAGTGTGGGCTGCATTTAAAATATGGCGCAACATGGAGGTAGTTAGGGGACTAGTGATGCTAATCCTGCAAAGCACCTGGAGGCCATTGTAACCAACAGAAGCCTCCTTTTAACGCCTGCACTGAGCAGGCGTTAAAAGGGCCAGAAAAAAACAACGCAAAGAAATCTGTCAGACTTCTTTGCACCATTTATTTGCCCCCCCCCCAAATGGGTGAATGCCAACTTTGCATACATTTTGCCTGCTGGCGCAGGCAGAATGTAGTGCAGAGGGATACAAAGTGGCGCAATGCATGCACTGCGCCACTTTGTAAAGATGGCACGGCCTTTTTGGCCTTCTAACGCACATTAGTGTAAAACAAAGTATGCTAATGTGGCCTTAGAATGGCGCTAGAGGATCTCAAATATGTCCCTATATTTTATGTGGCTAGCTGGGTGGATTTGTAAAGCCAGCTTTTATAAGTGCTTTAAAACACATGAATGTATATGAAAGGGAAGCGAAGGAGGGATGAGGGGCACATTTGCCAGGTGGTGTCTGAGTGAAACCGAGGAGGAGGTCCTGGGGTGGGGGGGCGCCACAATAAACTGTCTCACAGGGCGCCACCAGTCCTAAAGCCGGCCCTGATGCAACCCATGCACATTTTACTTACATAGCACCTTAAATTTATGGTTACTTAAGGCCTACCTTAGGGGTGACCTACGTGTAATTAAAGTTGAGTTTAGGGCTTGGCAAGTAGTTTTAAATGGCAAGTCAAAGTGGCAGTAAACTGCGCACACAGGCCATGCTGTGGCAGACCTGAGACAAGGTTAAAAGGCTACTTTTGTGGGTGACCCAAGCAGTGATGCAGGCCCACTTTTAGCATTTCATTTACAGACCCTGGATATATGGTTTATCACTTTATAAGGGAGTTACAAGTAAATCAAATATGCCAAAAAAGGTGTAAACCAACTATACCATGTATAGAGGAGAGAGTCCTAAAGCCAACAAAAAGAAGTTCAGACAAATAGAAGGAGGAAGGCAAAATGTTTGGGGTAACCCCGTAAAAGAGGACAGGTCCAACAGGCATGTATTCATGGAGAATGAGAGAGAACAATCAAAATAGTATGAAAGGTGCCAGTGAGGAATAAACATTTGCAAAAATAATACTTTCCCTGAGATATGTTTACCATTAAATGTGGAATAGACATAACTATTTTAAATAATCATTTGATTTGAAATTTGCACCAGCACCCAACAAAGACCAGATAAGCCACAGTTAACATATTTCTGTACAATTAGCCCCTAACTGTTTCCAATATGCAGTTAAAATATTGCAAAAAAACAATTAAAGGTACACTAACAAAAATTGTTCTAGATTGTATTCACAATGGTAAACAGATTGTCATAGAAAATAATCCATTACTATAACCTTGCTATTGAAATTTTCCAAAGTCATACTTTGACGCTTTCTTTGCTGGGGTGTTTGTGCTCCTCTGTGCCCAGATGTTTTTCAAACAAATCAGCATGAATTGGTTGAAGCAACTGTTGTTCTTTCATCTTATTGTGCAGCCATAATACAAACTATATATATACATATATGTTTTGTTTCCAGTATTACTAAATATAATTTAGTTTTTACAGGTAATGTGGATTGCACAAAAATAATTGCAATATTAGCACAGATCACTAAATTGTTGCAGAATCAGTGTTCATGGTGTATGGTTAATTTGAAAACAGATATCAAACTGAGGACTACATGGAAGTTATAAAAACTATGGGGCACATTTAACAAATATTCATGCAACCCAACAAGTCACCTTGATGGGCTGAACCAAAGGGAGAGGGCATGTGCCATATCTATTTAAATATGGCACATTCCTGCACTCTGCTTGCACTGATACTCAATCTGCAGCCTGCCACCAATGCAGACACCCTTGCACCATGGCAAAAAGGTAAAAGTCTCACGATCCAACATTTTCTTAAGGTGTAGATGGGCCTAATGCACAGGACAGTAATAGGGCAATACATTACTTTTGTGAAGACCGCATTTACTATACACTGACTTCACAGTGAATATAACCTACTCCTGCCATTAAAATGGTTCGACCCACTATGTTAGGTACTGTTTTCTTGAATGTGGGGAAGTGGGTTTGGAATCTTTGTTCTTTAGCACAAATTCCAGAACTTTTTATCACAGTAGTGAAAGAGAATTATGTTATGAGAAACAAATTTTAATGTTTGTAGGATATTCTGGGCAAGAGTAAGTGGTAGCACGCCCAAAAACAACAGCACCTACGATTCAATATCAAGTGGTGGTCCTTTTTCCTAGGTTCTAGCACACACCTATCCCAAATGTTGCAGCTACCCACATTACAAAACCCAACCTAATCACAAGATATTTCTCCCATTTTTCAAGGTTGCATTCTTGGACTTTCCGGTCCAGGACAATAGGCACATTTACTGTTTTGGACTATGGTTTTAAGATTTTAAGAGAGAGAAATATGGAAATACAAAGTAAGGCGTTTGCTACTAGCTATTAAAATCTTATATTTTTGTCCTTGATTGTAAGTTAGTGTCTGAACAAATTATTTCTTACAAAATCTTCTCAGAGTTACCCAGCATAATGGGTAATTCAAAATTCCTAGTGTTTTCAAATTCTCTTTAACCCTTAAGTGAGATTCGTGGGAGATTCTGAAATATATAATTTTCATCCACCCCCCATGTTTGTGCTCATTAGAGTTTTCAGTATCAATGGATACAGGGTCAGTACATATCATACAGCATTTGATTTCATCCAACACCATTTGGTTCCATGTTTGGGTGCAGATGTGTTATGACAGTGCCTCAGAAAGGAAGTAGATGCTCATTGCATTTTGAAGAAACATACATACAGAATCTGTCCCTTCTCAGTCTTTAACATGTGTGTCTATGCCCCAGAAAAAAAAGGCAGACACTTATTGGATTTTTCTTAAAGTTTAAAGTAATTACAAATCAAAATCTATCTTCCCCTTTCACAAGCACCAAATTATGTTCTGTGGCACATCAAGGAGCCACACACTGTGGGGGTTTGTTACTGTAGGAAAAACATGCAAAACAATGTCTGGCTCTTTGCTGGGTAAAGAAGTGTGGGGACAAAGTCCTAACAATCTGCACTAAGTTTGCACCACAAAGGTGATGGCAAAAAAGTGTTCTGTTGAAAGGTTGACTAATTTAATGTAAATAGTGTGAAGCACTACTGTGCATCAAGGGGGCATTCCATGGGAGGTACATATATGTTTCTATGAAACAACCCATGGATTCTGATGCAAATCCCTAGCTACTAACATTTGTGGATTGGGATTTGTGCCAAAGGATGATACATCTAATAGGCAGGCATAATAGCAGAACAAAATTAGAAAGGCTTCAAATGTTTCCAACATTTCATGTGTGCTGTACTGTACAGTGCACATACTTTTGGAAATGAACATTTTGTGTCTGGGTGTATCCTCAGATTTCTGTCTTGACTGTTTTGTTTTGGACATGAATCTCTGTGTACCTTACCCCTGCTAATCAGGACTACAGTGCCTGTTTTCACACTTACAGCACAATGAAATTGACATACCCCTAATTGGGATATTTAACTTAACTTTAAGTCCCTAGTATATGGCACAAAAGTGTGATCTATTACAGTGATATAGCAACCATAACTGAAGGTCTACCATTTTTAGCCTGATTGTGTGGTTTAAACTGTAAATTTGACCTGTCAAAACAACATCTTTTAATGGGCCTACTCCTTCCTTTTAAATATTAATAAGTCACACTTAAGTAGGCCTTACTGCCCATATGGCAGGGCACATGTACTTTAAAGTAGAACATGTAAATGTTTAATGTTAAACATTTCTTTACAGTGAAAAGTCCCCAAATGCCAATTTCACTGCAACAAGTCTATAGTAAAGTATTAGGATAACATATTAAATTTAATAACCTTATCTCCATCGAGGAAATAGCTATATGTTTCATTTTTGGACTTTTTAAAATATTTATTATAGGCCTAATTCACTGGTGAAGTCAGATTTAAAATAATTATTTTGAAATAGTTACTTTTAGGAAGTTACCTTTTCCCTGCCTAAGGCCTCTGCTGGCAGCTATTTGCATGAGCTCTAACTGCCATCTGACAGATAAATGCCCACCCTGATAAGGTGTAACAAATGCTCGAAGGGCAGGACAAAGACCTTGGTGTAGGAATATAATTCTGTTCCTGTGGCAAGATGACCATCTCACCTGTACCCTTGAACTTGATTACCTTCAGAGATGCCTAACCTGTCACAGGAAAATGTTAGTAAACATCTGGGCAGGACTCTTCTTGGTTCCCCCAATCAGATAAGCACCAATCCCACTGGAAAAAGGTCTGATTCCAGAGCTGTGTTAGAATACAACACGGGGGTTGCTCATTTCAATGGCCACGCCTCTGGGACAGGCACACAGGCTCTCTACAAACAGAGACTGGTTTGATCAACTTGGATTTTGGCAGAGAGGTGAACTATAGGAATCCTTCCAGTGGGGCCCAAAGGAAGTGCTGCAAAAGTGGGTAGGGTTCCCCCTGGGACGTTTATTCTATTGGTTAGGGAGGGGTATGGATTCATACATACCCTCAGGTCAGTGCTAGGTATAAATGTGACACCCATAATATCCTCTTCACAACACTTTCTGGACTGTTGGGAGAAAAAGAGGCCTGGGCCTGCTGTCTGTAAGCTTTGAAGAACCTAGACAACCAGACTTGTTCACCCTCTTGTACTGAGGACAAGGAGGTGGACTCCAAGGTTCATAAGACTCACGTCCTGTTCATGTTACAGGAATACAACCAGCTACATAAGCAAAGTCACACACATAACTGATGGGCCTTGGAGGAAATGCATAGCCCCTTCCCAAGTCCTTCAATGGATCGAAATTGAGCCAGTTATTTGGACTGTGCCCAGGGCTATAGACAACTTTTATTGCCCCCAGTTCCTCCCTAGCATGCCCACTAGCCTGATGCACTTTCCTTGGAGAACCAGCGGAAGGAAGGTGGGAGAGAGAGTAGAAGGAGCATCCCAGAGCCTCTCATTCTTTCACCCTATCAACAGAAGGCATGAACCATGAGGTGAGAATTGAAGGGGAAAGGCACACACTGCTTCCCTGTCAAGTAGGAACATCATAAAATGAAAGAGCTGTGTGTTTGAGCCTCATCAAGGCAACAGGCATACATACTAAGACATGGCACTGTTTTATTCTCCCATGTGCAGGTGCACATTTTTTTTATTATGCACTACACCACGCCATAGTGCAAGGGTGAGTGCATTCTGTCAAGCATAGGTTTGCACTGGAAGAGTATACTCCCAGTACAAAATGCTATTTTTTGACAAAGTTTCACATTTCTCCCACTTTGTATTTACAAGAAATTGAGAATTAATTGAGTGAAACCAACTTAATTTAGAGGTATTATGTAAAATATATATGCAGTACCAAAACAGCAATAAAGTCAGAACACTGTGCAAGAACACTCCCAAACTAACTGAGACAAAATGTCTACATTTTAATAAATACAGTGTCACCAAAGCAACTAAAACCCAGCAAGGGAAATTAGGGATATGAATTTGTTGAACTCTAAGGTTCATAAATGTGCCAAAAGGTGGTAAGCGCCAACCACAGTCATCTGATTGCACTTGACTGGTAACTAGGTGCAAGTTAGGGCCAACAACAATGGAGCAGATACAGAAACCAGGTTTGATCAGGCTGGAAGTTTTACCTTTCACTCTTGGTGAAGCTGTTGTCTATTGGCAGGAAAGCTTAGAGTGGTAGAAATTTGAATTTGCACCCAGAGAAGGTCCCTCACTTGCTGGATACATGTGCCACTTTCACACAGTGAAGATTTCTACATTTGAACTCAGATCTTTTGAGGAGTTTGAAATTTAAATGCAGGGCAAGGCTGTAGCTGAAGTGGGCTTCACAAAGCTAGATAACTTCCCCTCAAGGTTCTGCTGAATCTGATTTACTGCTGCAGAAAAGCTCGAAGGAAGAACAACTTGAATCTCTGCTCCAGCTGCAACACACCTTTATTGAACTGGCTTGACAGGTTTATCCCAGTCCTCCAGAAGTTCTTGATGGCAAAGTGTTTCTAAGTCAGAGGTTTAAGGATATGTGAGGCAGAGTACACTTTGACACCAGCCAAGGGTCAAACACTTGTGGGTCAAGAGTAACTCCAGCACAGGTCAGCAGCAGGATCCAGGACAAATCCAGTTGGAACTAGTCAGCTAGGCAGTTGCAGGAAAGGCCTCTTGTAGCTTTAAGCAGCCCAGTAGCTTGAATGGGGGGGGTCAGCCTTATGACCATTGGAGTCCAACTATTCATCTTGGGTAGAAATGGTAGAGCAGTTTCAGTCCATTAGGGCTCTTTTTAGGCCTTAGGCAGCAGGTTTCGTTCACTTCTGATCTTCCATGGATCCAGGACTGTTCTGAAGTGAGTGAGTGGAGATGCCACATTAATATCTAGTAGGAGCTAGTGCATGGGAATGACATGTGTGGATGTCCTAACCAATGGAGCAAGGGGTCCTGGAGCTAACCCTACCCACCTTGGACATTTTCAAGATGATTGAAGTCTTTGGTCACACTAAACTAGGTCCCAGATGTTCTAAGATTCTAAGATATGGCACACTTCAGCTCTCTCCTTGTGCTGATGCATTGTGGGCTGCTTGTGTAAAGGTCAGGATAGTTTTAGTGCAGGAAGAGTTTCATTTGTGCACAAAAACTCTCCTTTGAAGTTGTTTCACCTTTGTATGTGTGCTGCATAACTAACAAAGCATGTAATAAGGAAGTAACTAGGAAAAATAAAGATAGACCCAAATTTACTAATATTCTGCATTGAGGTTACATCACTGTTATTGTGCAGCCCCAGTGCAAAATCCATTTTGGGACTTACAAAGTCACATGAAGCCCAATTTGTATAGCTTTGCGTAGCTTTCTATAAAAAGAAAGTAACCCTAACACTTCTTTGCATTACCTTACATCAGGTAGACATTACATGGGTGGTGCAAGTGCGTTCCAGTGCATCAACTCATGTACTTTGACACAAGGCCATATATACAAGCATGGGTTTGTGCAAAAATAGTGTGCCTACCTCTGGTAGACATAACAAGGAGAAATATCTTTCTGCAGCACCCATATAGAGATGGAAAAAGAATAGTTTTCATGAAAAAGGCACCTCATTCTACACAAAAACGATCCTGATCTTATTGCAGGCAACTTTGCGCCATTGCTCGGCAACCCAAAGTGCATCAGTGCAAGGAGAGAGCTGAACTGCACAGTGTTGTGAGTAATCTTAGAAAATCCAGGTCTTTTTTCACTTTGTTGCACTACTCTTGTGTAGCCACACCTATTTGATGCAAACCCATGTTTACGTGTCTTTGTAGATGTGTGTTTGTGTCATAATACATAGGTGGATGCATTGGAATGCAGATGCACAACCGATCTAGAGTCTGCTTTGTATTACTTTTTTTTACAACTTCAGACAAAGCCATGCAAATTGACATTTGCACGGCTTTGTAAATCCGAAAATGTATTTTGCATCGGGGCTGCTCCAAAAAAGTGATGCAAACCTGAGGCAAAATCTTAGTAAATCTGGTTCTTGGGCTCTTAGAGCTCTTTTCCCATTTTGTTTCTGTCCTTTGAAGTGTACCCTAAATGTCATGTGAAAACCCCCAGCAGACCCGTCAAGTAGGTCTTGTCACTCCAGCAGGATTTTACACTGTGATGTCAACCGGAGGTTCACTGTGATGGAGTCTGTGGTGACTGGTGGGACAAAAGAAGGATGCAAGCCTGAGTGTTAGTTATATCTTCTTATGACAAGGTAGGCTTCTCTAAAAATATTCATTCATTCTTAGTCCTAGCACACAAGCTATCACGTTAAGGGCACAACACCTTCCCTTGGCCAAGGCCTTTAGTCCCTGCCTTGGGAGCAAGTACTCACCTCATTCACACCTTTTAAAATGCTAAATAATGGATGGCAGAAGTGGGAGGCATCCACCTCCTCAGTATCTCTCAATAGACTCTTAAAGCAAAAGAGGGCAACTTAAGAATTTAATTTTGTGGCAAAGGGGTACCACATTTCTTACATATGTCCTATCATATTATAGTCAACAGAGAAAGGTCTTGGGAGGAGGGGTATATCTACCAGAATATTCTACCAGTACATTGTCTATCCCACAAATATGCACTGATCTTAGGGACAAAAGATAATGTTGCAATGAGGAAGTATGTGGAATTAGAGACAATTTTCTGTAGTATCTCCATTTTGAAGTAGATAACTTGAACCCACTGAGTTTTTTGTTTGATATCAGTCACCATTCTGTATCTCTGTGTCTCTTTGGAGGGTGCAGAAAAATTATGGAGTATGTTCGCTTCCCATTCTCCAGAGACGGAACATATATAAATGCTTTCTTTAGCACTAGCTCAAGGTCCAAGGAAGCAGATAGGTGTTCTATCTGATATCCACTTCTGAAACTTTGGAAATACACCTCTCTGAGCTGGATTCCTCCCAGTTCATCCTCAAGTACTGAATCCTTCCTCCAAATGGCCACTCAAGTTCCGGCTTTGTCATGACTTCGGAGACTTATTTGCCCCTTGCTTCTGTTACTTAAAATATTTGGGCCCTGATTTATACTTTTTGGTGCAAAACTGCACCAACTCAGTTTTGCACCAAAAAGTTTAGCACCGGCTTGCACCATTTATGTGCAAAAGCCGAGAACCATATTTATGGAATGGTGCAAGCCGGTGCAAAGGGCAGGCTAGTGGCAAAAAAATGACTTTAGTCGGGTTGGGCTGGCAGTATGGAAGAAGGGGTTTTTGCATCAACAAATGACTTTAGGCAGGTTAGAGTAAAAAAAAATTACTCTAACCTGCCTTGAGTCATTTTCTGACGCAAAACCATCCATACCACATGACTCCTGTCTTAGAAAAGACAAGAGTGATGCCCACCACTCCAATGGACAGCACAGGGGACCAGGGTCCCCTGGGCATGGTCATTGCACCCAGTGCCATGTAGGTGGGCCCATTTTAGGCCCCCCAATGGCACTTTAAAAAATAAAATAAAATACTTACCTGTACTTACCTGGGATGGGGTCCACCATCCTCTTCTGTCCCTCTGGTGTGGGGGAGGTGTCCCTGGGGCCTGGGAAGGGCACCTGTGGGCTTATTGCATGATGTTCCACCTGGAAATAGACCCACAGGTCCCCTAATGCCTGCCCTGACCCAGGTGTTAAAAATGGGGCAAAGCAAGCTTTGCACCATTTTTTTGCCCCTCCTCCCTCCCGTGCACCATTATTGCACGGGAGTATAAATATGGCATTAAGGCCATATAGTCATCTGTTGCGCGGGAACACCTACCTTGCATCTCATTAAGGCAAGGTAGGTTTCCACTTCCAAAAAATAACTTTAACTCCATAAATTTGGGCTAGACAGGCCTAACACCAAAGTATGAATATGGAGTTAGTTTTGCACCGAACTAGAGTATAAAAAAATGACGCTAAATCGGTGCAAACAGAGTATAAATATGCCCCTTGGTTTGGTAATATTTTCCATGACTTTTAAAGGATGACTGTTGCTACTGTTGATTTGCGGGCTGACTCATGTTTGCTTCCTGAACCCCATGACACTAAAGAGGCAGCCTGCTGAAGATTGTTTAAGGAAGAGGGATTTTTTTTTCTCTTTATACAGTTTTCCAATCTTGTCTTTCAATTCCTACCCAAAAATATGTGTTTCCTTGATTGGAAGATAAAGAGCTCAGGATTTTTGTTATGCATTAATATGCCACTCTCTCTATAAGAAGTTATGTCTGACTGCTATAGAAGCACCCCAAGCTACCACAGCAGATCTCACAACATTTACTGATATATCTGAAATTAATTCAGTTTGCTTCCCCATTGCAAACAGCAAAATATTATGGGGCAGATTTAAGAAACGTTGAGCCCCTTAGTGCTTGCCTACCACCACCATGTGTGTGCTGTATTTAAAATACAGTGCAACATGGCACAGAGTGGGGGGGAATTGTATCATTATTTATGATGCTATTGATGTTCTCTGCAGAAGTAGTGTCAGCATTTTGGGCCTACCCCTGCAGAGTATTTAGAGACCCATTACAAATAATGGAAGCCCCCTTTTAGGCCTGCTCTAAGCAAGCTGTGCAAGGAAATCTCCAAGATTTCCTTGCAGCATTTTATCTGTCCCCCTAAAGGGGGAACCCCACCTTGCATACATTATACCTGGCATTTAGGATACTTGTAAGTCCCTAGTAAAATGGTACTATATGTACCCAGGGTCTGTACATTAAATGTTACTAGTGGGCCTGCAGCACTCATTGTACCACCCTCTAAAGTAGACTTTTAAAGTATGCTTCAGACCAGCCACTGCAGCCTGTAGTGCAAGTTAAACTGCTAATTCTACCTGGCATAATGCACCCTTTGCCATGCTTTAACCTTAATTTTTAATGCATCTAAGACACTCCTAATGGAAGCCATAAAAACCCCTAAGGGCAGGGTACATTGTATTTAAGAATTAGGACATGTGGGTTTAAGTTTTGCATGTCCTAGTAATGAAAAACAAAATGTAATTTTCACTATGGTATAGCCTATCATTCCCATTGGATAACGTTTGGTTACCCTTTTACATTAAATAAGTGCTAAAGTTTGCTAAAGTTTGTTTGCTTGGGAGCAGGTGGGGATATCATGTTTGGACTCAATTTGGAATTTAAAATCCTCTTTAATGGTAAAGTCAGGTTTAAGTCACATTTCTGAAAATGCCACTTTTAGAAAGTTGCCATTTTCTTGTCCTAACCATTTGGTGCCTGCCAACGGTGTCCTGGGTTACATGAATGTGAAAGGTTCTGCTGTTGGGATTTGCTTCTTCTCCCAGATATTCAGCCAAAAGGGGTAGGTGTTTGCAGGATCGGCCATCCTGCCAGAATGAATGAGGCCAGTTCTGTTCCTTGCAGCACTTGCACTTAAAATGGCTTGCCTCCGCACACACAAAGGAACCGGACACTCATCTTTGTCAGCCCAGATTTCTTGGAGTCTTGGCGGGGCAAGGGAAGACCTTTCTAGAAACAGATGTGGGGGTAGCATAGGAAATCCCCCCACTTCAAAGGCTAGTGCCAGGGATAAATATTGGACTCTCAGATCATCTCTTCAGTACTCTCCTGGACATGTGGAAGTCTTCGGGAGGACTGCCTGGACATCTAGAGGCCTGACCTGCTACTAGAGGCCTGCATTGCTGCTTGTATGAGAACCAGACCATCTCCTTGCACCCAGGACCACCAGGAGTGACTCCAAGGGCTAGTTGGATGGCCTGCTATGTGAGCTTCAGGGACATAAAAAGCTCCAGAGGCATTAAACCCTGCACCTGACCTCTGCTGAAGCAAGTCCCAACTGCCCAAGTTGTGCCCCCCAGTCCTGGACCCTTGTAGTGGTGTTAGAGGTAATGCTTCTAACCTAATCCCAAAACTTGAGACTTAGAGGAGTTTTCAACAAAAAGTGGCAGAAGATCCAAACAGACTGGGACCTACATGCCAGCAGATCCACCAAAGGTGCATCACCTGGCTTTGCTTTTGCTCCCACTATGTTCTTCTCCGCAGCAGCAAATCCTGTTCAGTGGGACCTCTCATCATTGGTCTCAGACCCCAGGGAGCACTCTTTGGCTACAGCTGGCAAATCCTTGCTACTGGAGGCTTTTAACTTCGAAAATGTTGCCTAAGCATGAAGGTAAAAATCTTCACAGCGTTCAATAGTAACAGGCTCACCTTCTACAACAGTGATGATCTCCTTGGCCTGAAAATCCAGCTTCTCCCATTCTGAGCTTTTTCTGCCATTGTTGATGACTAGGTGGAATCCAACCCTTGTATGTGACCCACACTCCATTGTGATTGCTCTTAACTTTTGACCTTGCCCTGGTTTTGTGTGACCAGATACCTGCGGATAGCACTTTGGTCTTTCGGACATTATTATATACTCAGGGGCATATTTATAGGCCCCTAGTGCCACCTTGCACCACATTAACATAATTTATTTTTATGTAATGTGGCCCAATGAGGCCTAAATCCCCGCGCGGTATTTACAGGGTGGCGCAATGCATGCATTGCGCCACCCTGTAACCCTTTGTGCTACATTATGCTTGCACCAGACATAATGTATGCAAAGGTGGCATTGTCCTGTTAGGGGAGCCGGTAAAATGGTGCAATGGTGCAAGGAAATCTATGGGATTTCTTTGCACCATTTATTACAGCAGTTTTAACGCCTTCTCAAGAGCAGGCATTAAAACGGGGCTTCTATTCTTTAGAATGGGCTCCTATGTACTCTGCAGGAGTAACCCCAGTTCTATTGTTTGGATCTTTGTTGTTTTGTTCTTTTATTTATTAAACTTTTATCTGTTTTCCTCAAATGGTTTGCATTTTATTTACTATGTTTTCACTTTATCAATGTTAGTGTTCTGCACAAATAATTTAAACTGTACCTCTAAATTAAGCCTGACTGCGTTCCGCCAAACTAACAAAGGGTTAAGCATAGGTTAATTTAGTGACTTTTATGGTTCACTCTGACAAAGATTGTGGTTATATTTTTAGCAGAGTTTCATACAGGAAGTAAATACCCAATGAATGTCTCCTCCTGATGCCAAATCAGAGCCAAAATACACCCTGTTAAATGCTGAGTCCACCTTCTTTGTCTTGTATATTCTCTACAATAGCCTCCTCTGTCAGAGACAGATTTGTCATTGGAAGATGTTTTGCCTTACTCCGTTCTCTCAACAAATTCTTAGGACTTCTTCCCCTAGAGACTAGCCTTGCCCTGATCACAGCAAGGCAAGACTATGGCAATATTATTTATTTTGGTTTGCCAGACTACTTGGTGAACCGTTTACAGGTCAGGTCAGAATGCTGCAGCCCATCTAATTCTGAGGATTCTCCATTATAAATTAGTACTGCATCACCTTTAATTACTTCACTGGCTGCTCGTGCAAAAAAAGGATCCATTATAAAACTGTCTTATTGGCTTATAGAGCTTTCTATAACTCAGTGCCCTAATATCCATGTCTTCTACATTACACTCCAGTTAGAACTTTGTGATCATCTGATGTCACCTGGTCCTAAGCCCCAAGTTAAGATGGACTAAGAGAGGAGGACATCCCTCTCCTTCTTTGCAAGCAAACTCTCTGTTGCACCCACAATGATTTGCACTTTAGAATACTCCTAAAAACAAGGGTTTAGTACCAATTCCTGTGGTCTTTTTGCACCTGGGTGCTCTTTCTGAGCAGCTATCGTGCTCTACAGCTCATGTCATGCATTCATAGACATTTGTCCTACTAGACTATCCACCAATTAATCAATAGAAATACATTCTGGTGTATTTGAGTGCATATCATTCATGGGGTTGAGGCATTGCATAAACTTTTAAAAGAGAATCTTGTCTGGGGCCTTCCATACTGGTTTAATGACATTTTTAACAGAATGAAGGATAGGAAGACCAGGCTCTGAATAATTGACAATACGACAACATAATTTCATGGATTAAGCCCAGATCTGTGACTGGGGGTGAATGTTTGATTGGTTCCACATTCCGTCCATCATTTGTGTTTGTTTGCTTTTGTCGCCCTAAGTGTGCCGGGTATGACCAGATGTTGGTCCCGGGCATGCTATGCTACTGGATTCAAGCTAGCTGGCTGATGAAGGATGACACCCTAAAACCGGTCCCAGGATGCTTGTTTCTGGTCCAGGGAGGACCTGGCCTGGCAGTTCAGGCTGGATTGTTCCCATGAGGAACAGAATCAAGACTGATTTGCATATGGTTGGTCCAAACTGGGGTGGTGTGGTGAGCAAACAAATTTATGGATTAAACCCAGATCTGTTACTGGGGGTGAATGTTTGATTGGTTCCACATTCCGTCCATCATTTGTGTTTGGTTACCAACAATTTGACAAAGCACAGTCTCTGCTAAAGTATCAGGGTCCTCAGGGGCTGTAAAAACATGATTATGTCTCACATGGCACAATATTGCAGGAAGGGCATCTTTACCCACATACATTCCCCATTGATCCTCACTGGTACACTCCTCCCCTCACCCTTTCTGTTCTAGAAGCCTCTGAATACAACACCATGGCAAATGTCTTACTATTTTATAAACAGAGGCTTTCTTAATATCTTTTTCTGCCAAAGTCTGTCAAAGACTCCAGAATGATCATTTTAATCCTATCATCCTCCATTTCCCTTACAGTGCATTTCACTCCTTTCTCCTTGCACTGGCACACAAATTGCTGCCTAGCACCAACGAGGCACCCTTGCAACATAGTGCAACAGTGCCTGTGTTGTGGGGATAGTTGTTTTTGGGGAGAAAGGGAAACCTTCCTGCTCAAAAACAATCACAAGAGACGTTTTCCTCTTTCTATGTGTGTTGCAGAATGCAGTACACATAGAAAGAGGAATAAATGGGGAGAAATAAATATATTTCTCCCAATTGTGTAATTTTTATGTCACCCCTGAGGTGGCGTAGGAATCTGACGCATTCACAGACTTGTAAATCTGGGAATGCTTCAGATCCCTTCGGGCTCCATGTGTGTTGCATGAGAACACCCAAAGCAACACCCATCGAATGCTCCTTTCAGGCACTGTTATGAGTGAAAGGGATCCATATTTACAAGGCCATGAAAAGCCATGCAAGGTGATTTTGTGTGGCCTTGAAATTATGGGCTGGCCCACTGGGCCACAGGAGCTTCAAAATAAATTAGGCTCCGGTGGTGAATAGTGTTGCTAGGGCCCCGTAAGTGAGGCCCTCTGTATGTTTTCCTGTACCTTACTAGGGCATGGAGAAGAACCACCAACAAGAGAATCCAGCTTTGCCCCTGCCAAAAACAAAGATCTCAGAAAAAATAGTCTTCCACTGAAATTTCTCTGAGCTTTAATAGAAGTGGATGGAATAAATTAAAGTATTGATTTTAAATCAATCACATGAAGTATATTTACTAAATGGGAGCTGCTTACTCCTCCTAGACCCAGCCAGGACTGAGTTTGAAGAGCAACTGGAAAAGAGATTACAGAATAATGCGATCAAGGCCCAACCAAGACTTCTCACAAATCCTGTTGCCCTCTTCTCTGTCAAGACAGTAAAGGAAAAATTCAGATGCTGGCAATGAAATTCTTTTTATGATGCCCAGTAGGATGGGCAGGTTTTCACTGATTTGGTGAGCTGGGCTCACCCATTAGGTAATGACTAGAATAAGTACAAGGGGCGATGCCGAAATGATATGTGCCATAACAAAAAAAAAGTGGCTCTTCATTTCGAGTAGGTAACATAAAAATTCTTTAAAATAAATTGGATTAGCCCATGCTGGCAAGATCTGTGTATAATTAGTGGTTTACAATCATGACTATTTCACGATAAACTCAATTGTCTATTGTTTTTTAGTAGGCCTTAAGAATGCTCAGTTTACTGGCATTCATATTATATATCTCAAAAGGATGAGCATTTTGGGGCCAGATGTAGGGCTTGGCTAACACCACAATGGTTGTAGATGCACAATGCTTCTGCAGCACAGGAGTCTCTAAAAATATGAAATTATCCTAAAGAACTATTTTCTGCAAAGTTTGTAGTGTTGTCATAGCCTATGTGACACTTTAATTTTCGCTCACTCCTCTCCAGTCAGCCTCAGACCCACTCTATACTCACCACAAAGACTGCAGGCATTCACTTTGAGGTTTAGGTTGTCAGTCACAGATCCGGTCTTTGGGACAGCCATTGCTTGCATCAACTCACAGGTCTTTTAGTCTGAACAGCGTCAGGTGTGGCTGTGTACATGAGCCCACATCATCAGAACCAAAACAATGTGAGGGCCTACAATACACCATGTTGCCGGCTCCCACCCTCCACCTACTCTTACTCTTACTCATCACTCACTCTCACATCTCATATTCCTGCTCATTCCTACTCTTTTCAATGCTCACACTCCCACCCTCACACCTACCCCAAGCCAATCTCCCACCCTATACACACTTTTAATCCCAATTGCTATTTCTTCGGCTACACTTACTTTTGCTTCTTACTTGCCATACTTTTCTTCAATGCTCCATCACTCTTGCTATATGGACAAGAGGAGATCGCATTTTCCTGAAGTTTTTGGTCTTCTTTGGACCCCGTTTTATGCTATTTCCTAGGGTATCACAGTATATGCATCACCAATTAATTGAAACTCAGTTAAAGGAGTTGTCTGTTTGGGCCTGTTTGGGTTTCCAGGGGTATTAGACGAGCCCTATGTCACTTAATACCCCAGTTCCAGGCACCTGTTCATGAAATCAGATTCAGCTGAACAGAAGACAAAGAGCAAATCTTGAGGGCTGACTTCTAAGACTTCTTTTAAAAAAGGTTAATCAGTATAAAAAAGTCCTCAACATGGCATTACAATTTAAAAAATTTCCCCCAAAATGTGATACCATACTACTGTCAACTTTGCGCCAAAATGTATTTTGCAGCTTGATGTGTTTGTGCTTCTAACTAAATTCAATTTTTGCTTCAGAATGTGTCTCTGTACTGCTGTTGATTTTGCACCTAATTGTGATTTTGAACATGAACAAGTTATTTCTTGTATACTTCCTGCTTATATACCTCCAAGTCCACATTTGAAAACACACTGCCTTCACAAGCCCAAGCTCTTTATTTTCCACGAGGAAGGCAATATTTGAAATAGTCATGGGTATCACAACCACATTCTGCTCTTGACTATTCCATTACAACCATTAGAATTATAAACATAAACATAACAACGCAAGTGCGGCATGAGACAATGGTTGCTGATGGCACGCTCAAGTATGCAACACATCTTTCCCCTTATTTTTTTTTTAATGTTAAAACAAAATCCTGAAATGTCCTAGGTTTTGCGATGCATCCTCACGCTCCTGAAATTATCCTCGATATCATCTATTTTTGTAGTAATATTATCTTTATTTTTTCCTGCATTTTTGACACATTCCCGTTCAGTCACATC
Source organism: Pleurodeles waltl (assembly GCF_031143425.1). Classification (NCBI taxonomy): domain Eukaryota; kingdom Metazoa; phylum Chordata; class Amphibia; order Caudata; family Salamandridae; genus Pleurodeles; species Pleurodeles waltl. The sequence goes on from NC_090447.1 coordinate 892,568,278, forward strand.
CAAGAAAACATTACTTGCATGTCTGTCAGCAAAATTAGTTTTTCCCCTGAACAATGTAACTCTTTTGAGATTCCAGATACCTCCTCCATCAATTTGCACTACATTCTGTAAACCTTCAATAACTTGTATGTACTCTAACGAACATGCAGCCCCTTTACCATTAATGTAGATTTTCCTAGTAAGTTATGACGGAAAGTCTTAATTTTATTAAAGACACAGAGGCGAGTATTATGCTTCTCTATCTTGCTTTATTTTAACAGCAGCAGTCAAGAAACTACAACTCCCATGAGGCTTGAAAAAACAGGAAAGCCAATGGGAGGTCAAAATGCAATAACTACCGCACCAATCACGATGTCAGGACATACGTAATCACTAAGCTTGACTGCGACTAGCCCTCCTTCTTGATGCGAGAAGGTTATTCAGTGTGAGAAAACAACGGAAAAATAGCCAGAACAATTGCAACTGCTAAAATTAGTGAACAGAGTTCTTGGATAAAGTTCAGGTAAATGTGGAAAGGAGGAGAAATCCGGAGAGCGGTTGGAAGACTCTGCTGGAACAATGCTGGATATCCAGAAGAAACGTCTGGAACCGGTAGAACCATGGTCCGATCAGGTAGAAGGTTGAGAGGTCGTGGAGGTTGCTGTGAGGGAGGGAAAAAGGAGACAAAATCAGGAGATTGTCCTTCCTGAGGCAGGATAATACTCGCCTCCGTGTTTTTAATAAAATTAAGACTTACCGTCATAACTTACTAGGAAAATCTGCATTTTATGTCAAGACTGGAGGCTCGTATTATGCTAAGCATGTTAGTCACCACTGAAGTTGCAGTATGATCAGGCTTACAGTAGAATGTTCTGAAAACATTGTCATTAGACCAATCAGCCGATCTCAGAATGTCTTCCAATCTGGAACCAACCCAGAAAGCTTTGGAAGCCATAGCCCCTCTAGTGGAATGAGCCCCAAAAACAGAGGTATCTATACCCGCCAATGACATTACCCAGCGAACCCATCTGGCAAGAGTTGCTGAAGACACAGGCTTATGGGGTTTGCGAAAAGAAATAAGTAACTGGGAAAGAGAAGACGTTCTGAGATCGGCCGTGCGTTCCTCATAACATTTAAGACATTGTCCTACGCATAATTTAGGTTGATTGGGGAAATATGGATAAAAAACTATGCAAATTAGTTTTGGTACGTTTGTTAATGGAAAATAAAACTCCTGTAGGGGCTAACTGTCGAGAGGTAACATCTAAATCTTTAACATCAGATAATCGGTTAATGGAAACTAGACAAAGCAACATAGTAAGCTTGGCAGAAAAGCATTTTCAAAGAAATCTCAGAATTATCTTGCCAAGATAAGAACAAGTTCAATACCACATTGACGTCCCATAGCTTTGAGTATTTAGGCAACAGGGGAATAGAACATTTTACTCCCTTTAACAGGCGGCAAAGTAGAGGGTGTTCTCCCACGGGTTTCCCATTGACGTAAGCATGATGCATGGAAATAGCCGATCTATACAGATTGATCGTCCTGTATGACTTACCTGCACTAGCCTGTGCGTCCAAGAAATGAATTACATAGTTTATATCTGTTGAAACTGGATCGAGGTCCCTTCCCACACACCAGCTTGACCAAAGGGACCAGGCGGAATTGTATGCCTTCCTGGTACCTGGAGCCCAGGCCTTGCTGATGAGGTCCGCAGCTTCTTCCGAAATTGGGATGGGAGGTCGAGAAGTCCCGACACTTTCCAAGCAGAAAGATGGAGTGATTTGTTGATGACAAGGGGATGAGGGTTCCCTAGAGGGTCCCGAAGAAGGGAAGGGAAAAGGGGGAGAAGAATGGGGAAGTCGATTGTCAATTCCAAGAGAGGGGGAAACCAAATCTATGATTGCCAAAAGGGCACCACCAGCACTACGGTTGCCTTCTGGCGTCTGACCTGGGCCAAGACTCTGGTGATCATTATGAATGGAGGAAAGGCATAGTTGATCGCTTTGGACCAGTCCTGAAGAAAAGCATTCAAGGCTAATGCTGAAGGATCCAGGTGGCAACTGAAAAAGAGAGGTAGCTGAGAATTGAGGCGGGAAGCGAATAGGTCTATGCCAAAATGACCCCATTTGTGAAGAATAGAATGGAAAACCGAGCTTCCAATCGCTGTAATCTCTGAGGAAACGCGAGTGCCAATCCGCTGTTTGGTTGAGAGACCCTGGAAGATATTCTGCTGAAAGAGATATCTCGTTGAGAAGGCAAAACTCCCATAGGCTTTTTGCCAGGTCTGGTAACGGTTTCGATCTGGTTCCACCTAGATGGTTTATGTAACGGACAGCCGAAACATTGTCCATGCGGAGGAGGATGGTACACTGCACTCTATTCTTTGCCAGGCTTTTGATTGCAAAGGACCCCGCAAGCATCTCTAAATAATTGATGTGCAATTTGGACTCCTCTAATGACCATGTACCTCCATTCGAGATTGGACCACAGCGGGTGCCCCAACCCGTCAGGCTTGCATCTGACTCTAACACAAGATCAGGGGCTGATGGAAAAATAGCCCTGCCATTCCAGGCATCTAAAAGGTCTATCCACCATTGGAGTTCTAGACGAGATTCCTGATCGAGAACAATCATCTCTGAATAGGAAATCCCTCTTCTGAGATGACGGATTTTGAGCCTCTGAAGAGCCCGGTAATGCGGCGGACCGGGAAAAATGGCCTGAATCGAAGCAGACACATGACCCACTATCCTGGCCAGAGCTCTGAGAGAAATCTGAGATCTGCTGAGTTTTTTTAGAATCTCTGCCTTGATGGCATGTACTTTTTGTTGAGGGAGATGGAGAGTAGAGGAAGAGGAATCTATCTCGAACCCTAAGAAATCTATCCTTTGAGATGGGAGAGTGTTTGACTTTTCTTTGTTGAGAAGAAAACCTAGTTGGGAAAGAAGGGAGCAAGTTATTTGTAAATGAGATAGAAGAGTGGAATGATCCTGATGTAATATGAGAATGTCGTCCAGATAAATCTACAGTCTGATGCCCAAAGATCTGAGATGAGCTGTGACCGGTTTCATTAACTTGGTGAAACGCCAAGGTGCTGAAGACAGGCCGAACGGAAGGGAAGAAAACTGGTACGTCTGACCTAGCCATTGGAATTGAAGATACTTTCTGTGATTTGTATGAATGGGGACTGAAAGGTACGCATCCTGAAGGTCCAGACCAACCATGAAATCGAAGGGAAGAAAAATGTCTCTTAGATGTAGAATGGTCTCCATTTTGAAATGACGATATACGACAAACTGGTTGAAATTTCTGAGATTTATAACAGGTCTGAATTTCTTGTTTTTCTTCTGAACCAAGAAGAGAAAACTGAGAAAACCGGAAGGATCTAGGGGAGAGATTTAAATGGCTTGTTTTGTAAGAAGAGAGCCGACTTCCTCTGAGATCAGAGCAGACATTTCTGTAGAAAAACGTAGAGGAGGGGGAAGGTAAACCTGGTACGGATTTGAATAGAATTCTATTTGGTAACCTAGAATTGTGTCGAGAATGGAGGAAGGCCAGAAACAGGGCTTACCTTGATTGTTGTTGGACCGGAAGCTACGTTGACCACGACCCCTGTAACCTCTGCCTCTTTTGGGGTAAAACTGGGGTTTGTAGGATTGAGCCCCATAGGAGTAGTATGAGGAGCCTCTGCTTCCTTGGAAGGATCGGCCGGTATAGTGGCTCCTGCCTGTACCGGCCCTGGCAAAAACACGTTGGTTGAAGACCTTTTTGATATTTTGTTGCGCCTTGTCAATGGAGGCAAACGTGGAAACAAATTTTCCTAGATCCTTAATGAAAGAATCGCCAAACAGGCGTCCTTCGGCCTTAATTCCGGGATCCATGGTAGCCAGATTAAACAATTTGGGTTCTAATTTAAGGAGTATTTATTTTCTCCTTTCATGAATAATGGAGGCGTTTGCATTGCCTAGGAGACAAAAGGCTCTTTGAGTCCATAAGGAAAGTTTGCCAGGATCAATTTCTGCATCGTCCATTTTTGCAGATTCTGCCAGATCCAAAATACGGGCCAAGGGCCCAACTAAATCCAGGAGTTTATCCTGGCAGTTTGACCAGGCCTTGTCTACCCCTTTTCGAGGGTCTTTCCCAAATTTTGAGAAAAAAGTAAGAAGGGGTTGATCAATGGTTGGAGTTGAAGTGATACTGGAAAAAAGGGACGGTCTGGGACACTCCGATCTTAATTTGGCTCTCGTCTGCTTATCCTGGGGAAGCCTTAATCTGGAAGCAATGTATTGCCCACGTGGGACGAAGGGGTCCATTCTGTGGAATTGGGATAATGAAGGAGTGAGGGATCAAACATGGGGTTACCATCCGAAGCAAAAACAGTTTTGGCCAAAGAAGGGTCAGAAACCTCCAATTTAGGCTTTTTTGAAAGGGAAGCCAGAGATTGCGAACCCCAAATATCCGAGACGTCATCCGCCTCATCCGCGTCACCGATATCATCATCAGTATCCGAGATGTGAGAAATCACAATCTGTTTTGACGCAGAGACAGTATGCTTTGTCTTGGATTTACATTTCCCATAAATAACTTTTGAATTCCCCTCCTGGGAAGGAGGCCTGGGAGGAAACTCGTCCTCAGTCATGGGTGAAGAAACTTCACCAGTCAGAAAAGCGCCCTCGGATGGTTTTTGTGTAGACAAATCCTTTAATTTTCTTTTTCTGCTATTCCCAGCAGAATGGTCCAGAAAGGATTTGTAGACCATGTTATGGACAGTGGTCTCAATATTTTTTTACATTTTGGTCATAGTGGCTGAAACAACCTTGGCCACAGCCTCATTAATAAAGGCTCCAATCTCATTGGAATCAGGCAAGGTAGAAGAGTCCTGACGTTCCATTTTAACAAAGGAAACAAGAAAAAACAAAGCAGAATCTGTGAAAAACAATTCCCCGTATTGAAGGGGTTAAATAAACCAGGAAGTGCCGGCTAAAATTGAAGTACACGCCCCCCGAGGCGTGTCTGCCGAATGTGGAAGTGTTTCGGGGGCGGAGAATCCAACCAGAGGAGCAGCGTGGCTGACAGAAGAAAGCCAAGGCAGCCGGAGCAGAGAAAAACACAAGCGCTGAGATGAGGGCTAACGAACGGTAGGCAGCATTGCCGTTCGAACGCTAGACAAAGGCAGTTAAACTGCCTCAGGTAGTGCGTGAGCGCATGAAAGTAAACGGGGTTCGCGAACCCCCGGGGAACAGAGTAAACGCGCACAAGTGTTGTAGCCTGAAATAGAGAGACAAACTCACAGGTATAAAGAGAAACAGTCTAGTGGTAGAAAAAACGAAACCACAGTAATTAAAACATCACATGAATTGAGCATAAACATGAGAGAAAAATAAGACGTCACTTATCTTGACTGCGAGCAGCAAGAAAGAGGGCTGGTCGCAGTCAAGCTTAGTGATTACGTATGTCCTGACATCGTGATTGGTGCGTTAGTTATTGCATTTTGACCTCCCATTGGCTTTCCTGTTTTTTCAAGCCTCATGGGAGTTGTAGTTTTTTGACTGCTGCTGTTAAAATAAAGCAAGATAGAGAAGCATAATACGAGCCTCCGGTCTTGACATAAAATTCCCCCCTTCTTGATATGAACCATATCACTGACATTCACAATTTGCCTACTTACTGCACCCCATTTTTTAATCTTGTTTCATTTTTGCTTTGTATTTCTCCACCCTGCTGCAGATTTCCTTAAAATCCACTTCCGCAAATTCACCCACCATGTTTTTCAACAACCAAGGCACTAGCTTTGTGCTAGGTTTGCTTCCCCTCAAAAATTCAAAAGGGCTCACATTGGTCACAAAATGGAGAGTGGTCCTGTAAGCCAACAACATAGATTGCAAGGCATTCTCCTAATTCACACCACTTTCTATTGACAATTAAGTAGCTTCTTTGACCACACGATTGAATCTCTCAACTTGACCATTTGCTTCAGGATGGAACACAGCAATCTTCCTATGTATCACTCCAGTCTTCTTTTGGTAACTTTCCATATATTTAGTGACAAACTGCTGTCCAATGTCTGTCACTAATTCTTGGGGAATGCCTTCTCTGCAGAAGATTACATCAAAATTCTACTACACTGGCTGAAGTCATTTATTTTATCATTTTAATCTTAGGCCATTTCGAGTAAAAAGTCCACTAATACAATGCCAGAGGCCTCTTACATTGGTAACAATGTAAATGGTCCTATGATGTCTAAGCTTAGCTTCCACCATGGTGCTTCCGGGAATTCAACTGGCTGTGGTTCAGTTGATAATGCTTTGTCAAATTTATCTTTAGAAGCACACTTTCTGCACACTCTTACTTGGTGTTCAACAAAAGTATCAATCCCTGGCCACCAGAAGAAATTTGCTCTGACCCGCTTTCTAGTGTCTCAGATGTCCATGTGCCCTTCAAAAGCTATGTTCACTATTGTGCCTCTCAGGTTAAGAGAAGGTATGAATTCATCTCCCCACATTACAATGCCATTTTCTACCGCTAAATCCTCTCTTACTTTGAAGTAACTCACATGTTCCCCTCTGGCCATCCACTCATAATGAATTATAACACTCTATTGAGTTTGCAATCTTTCTTCATTTCCTCTTTCCATTTAGTTTCCTGAAAAACAGATTGCTCCACACCAACCAAATTAGTGTCCCACAACATGAATGCCACCTTACATTCTCCTGCATGAACTTCTTCTGTGTTGTCACTTGGTACTGGTAACCTGGACATACATTCAGCATGCACATTAGTCTTTCCAGGCACATACTCTAATTGATACTGGAAACTTTGCAGTCTAGATGCCCATTTGGCTAATCTTGAAGACATTGTCCGCCCCCCACCTGGTGCCATAATATGTATTAGGGGCTTATGGTCAATTTTGACACTGAAAGGTTCTAAAATGTTCTGATCCCCACACACAGGCTACCAACTCTTGCTTTATCACAGAGTAATTTGTCTCAGCATCATGTAAAGCTCTTGATGCATACGCCACAATCCATTATGGTTTTTTTATCTCTCTGCATCATCACTACTCCAAACCCACAGCTACCAGCATCAACAATAACCACGGTCTTCTTTCCAACAACGAAAGGTTTAAGGCAGGGTGCATTTACAAGAAACCCCTTTGAGACCTTGGAAGCTACTGTCATACTATCAGTCCATTCACATTTTACGTTTTTCTTTATTAAACACCTGAAAGGGTCCACTGTGGCAGCATAATTAGGAAGGAGCATAGAATTCCATGAGCTCAGGGAATGTCACTAACTGCTCTTTACATGTGGTAATTGGAGGATTAATAATCTTTTCTACACGATTCCACTTGGGTTTGATATCATTAACACTGATCAAACGCCCCAAATACTCCACTTTTCATTTTCTAAATATGCATTTGTCTGCTGTTAGAGTAAGACCTTTTGATGATAAAGCCTACAAAACTTTCATCAAATTGTCATCATTTTCTTCTGCAATTTTTCAAATGCAAGTATGTCATCTTAAAAGGCTATTGCCCTATTTTAACCCTCCATTGTATCTCTCATCAGTCTTTGAAAGACCAATACTGCGAGGGCTAGGTCAAACAGCATGCAATAAAACCTCTGGGGTAACAAATGCTGTGAGAGCTTTGGATTCTTCACACAGACACACTTTATGATATGCACTTGAAATATCTAAACCTGAGAAGCCTTGTGCTCTAGCTAGAGTGGTGACCATTTTGTGTAGATTAGAATGGGAATGTAATAGCATTATTAAGTCTGCATAAATCAAGACAGAGCTTCACTTCTCCAGAAGGTTTGACAGAAATTACAACCAGATACACTCACGGTGATGATTCTACAGGCTCAATGATGTTTGTCTCACACATATCTCAAAGCATCATCTTGAGTTTGCTCCTTTAAGACAACTGAACATTCAACTCTATGATTTGAAGGGATGGTATTGTCACACAATATAATACAATGCTTAAATTCTTTGTCTTCCCCTAGCTTGTTACTGAATACATTAGGAAATGGTAACTTTAACTTGTGAATGAAATTTGCGGCCTCATTGCTATCCATACTGGATGAATTTCCAATACTGTACACAGGAAGATCAGCTCTTGGGTCCAATCTAATACCAATTTCTTCCTGGTGTGGCCAACCCTACAACAATTGTCCACTTCAAGCCACATACACTTTTTTATTTGTGCAGTGTTTAGCAAGCTCTAAATTAGCTAAGAAATATCCCAATAAATCAATGTTATGACCTATACATCCACTGGGTGCTACATCAAGTAGCAGTAACACTTTATTGGGCCATTTCTCCTTAACTATATTGTATGATATGGTTGTGTACCAAGCACATTAATCTACTAACATCCATAATCTGATATCATCAATATCAATTTTACATGAAGGAAATTTGGTTGCACTTTTCTTCCATCAATTATCAGCACAGTGTTAATGTCTAGTTCACAACTGTCATATGTACTGTTTCAATCATCATGACTGCACAAGGTTCACCGTTCTAGGGGCTGACTTGCACACTCTACCACAATGTCCCTTCTTGGTATATATGGAACAGTATTTTTCTATCACAGGACACCATTTTGAATTGCCTAAATATCCATTACTGCCACATCTATAACACAAGATTATACATTTATTTCTTCTGGTCCTTGCCATTTAGACTTTGTTTCTGGTATGTGTGTCATTTGAACTTTTATTTGCTTATCCCCACTCTTTGATACTATATGTACCTCATTAGTTTCATTTCCTCCTATTTCCTGTACCAATGTTTCAGAATGTTCAATTGCTTTATCAATTTCAATGGCAGTATTGAGTGACATATCACTAGTGATCATAAGTCTTTCCTGTATCTTCTTGCTCTTAGTTCTCATCAAAATTTGATCTTTTATCACTTTGTAGTAATGTAGTAGTGGGTAAATATGGCATTCAATGAAATGTGGGGCTGTGCGTTCCATGAATTACTGTGGTTGCCTGGGGGTTTGTTGAATTCAACTGGTCTGACAGTTGGGTCCAGGGAGATTCATTTGCTCTGACCCCTTATTCTTTTGTGGGAGCCACTATTACATTCTTATTGGCAACAATATGAGCGGAGCTGTGGAAGAACCCACTGTATTGGCACCGACTTTGAAAGCACTGACTGACTCCAGGTAAGATCTTTGTATGTTTTTTGGTGCAGGGTGACTCTATATGTATATGCAGGGTATTATGGGACAGTAAATAAGCACTATTACAGCAGTTAAATAAGTGCTCAACTGACTCATAATTTTGATTGGGACTCACATGCCTAAGTCTGCATTCAGTAACGTCTATGCAGTTCAGCCAATGCGTTTCAACATATGCATCTGATGTCTGCGATTCAGCCTCTGCTTTCTAAGTCTCGCAAATCTCTTAGTGAAGCATTGCGATGTGATGCATTCTGTGCCTGTGGCATATATTCTATGTAAGTCATTGTAAATGGAGGCAAAGGAAACCCTTACTATGACTCATTTAAGCACAGATTCAAAGGGATCTAACTACCACACATTTGGCTCACATAAATATTTCACAGTGACACACACTAGTATATTCTCATCATCAAATAATACTTTATTCAATTGTATCTCACAATCATAAAAGCAGATACAATATACAAAGTAACACCAATCGACAACCTCATAGGATAAATAAGATAAAATAAATCAAGACATACAGCAATTGATACCATGTGATAAAATTCGCTACAAAAACTGAATCCAGTTATTCTTCTAAAAAACAGTATAAGATCAATAAAAACAGATATTTGGAGGGCAAGGAACTATTGTCCTAGCTAAAAACATTTAAAGATGGAAGGCCTCCACAATTTGCCTAGAAATATAATCTGGCCTTAATTACTGCACTTAAATATAGAGCTAGACCATTACATATTTTGATTGATGGAAGAGACAACAAGTAAATAAAAGCAGTGCGGCACTGTTTTAAATGCATAGAGTTTAAGAGTGGAATCACAAACACTTATCTTAATGTGCAAAAAAAAATTATATGCATTGTGCTTTGGGCTGACACTGAGTCACAAGGACATTTTCCCAAGACTGGGCTCCAGTCGTTGGTGAGCGGAAAACTGACAAGTCGGTGAAATGTCTCTAGTCTTAGGCGTGTGAGGACATATCGATGCCTCGGGTTCAATACATATTTTAAATATGGTTCCATGCCATCTGATTGCTGCAGCAGAAGATTCCTCCTTACACTAGATTTCTTTGACTCAGTAGCCCACCTCAAGTCAGCCAAGTAAGTAAGACAGATGTTTTTCAGATCTTTCCTGGAAAGTGTTTCAATTTTTTCTGGTGTAAAGTAAAACTCAGGATGGCCCAGGTCCGTAAAAATGTTCTTTATATAATCCAGCCATGGAATTTGCAGTGAATGACTTAATGATTGAGCATCTTCTATAATGGCCCTATTCAGGCTAGCAAAATCAGAGGTCCATACTTTATGCCAAAGTAAAATTGGTTGCATGTTTATGAGATCTGTGATGTATGTTACCCCCATTTCTGAATGGCACGCCAAGGTTGAGGTAGATTTTGGCACACTTGGGATGGACTTTAGGAAATCATTTTCAGCTGGCTGTAGGGTATTGCATTTCCTATATCCCCATAGGCCTGCCCCATTCAGTGCAACAGAGACACACTTTGTGTTATAAATTGTCATCATGTCTTTGGGAGTGGCCCTGCCGACCTTTCTAGAATTTTTTTTTACAGCCATAATAGTTTTTGTGAAAAGTAATTTCCTAGACCTAATGGCTTGCAGCCAGGTGCCTTTGTTATCAAACATAATACCAAGATATGAAAAGGTTTCTATGTCGTCTAGTTTGACACCCTTTAAAATGACATGGGATTTTTTTGCAGATTTTATACCACAGGTCATCGTGAAGGCTTTAGAGTGATTGATTTTAAGGCCTAGGTCTTCCATACAGTTGTCAAAAGTTGTCAGTAGTCGCTGCAAAGCTACTGGGGTAATTGCCATCAAAACAGCATCATTCGCATACATAAGTGCTGGAATTCTTTTGAAAGCCAACTTGTGGAAGATCTCTGCAATCAGTAGATAGAACAGCTTCTAGTTTATTAATGTATAGGGTAAACAATAGGGGAGCTAAAACACAGCCTTGGAGTACCCCCCGCTTTACAGGAAAGACGGAGGTACACCCCACTAGTATTTCATTTACAGAACAGTGATATGCATACTTGTACATTTACATATTCCTCCTGTCAAACAACGGTGATACGAACACTCATATTGAAACAGAGTTAGTGTGTCCATCACCAGTGATACGCATACTTGTATAACGTTTACATCGTGTGTCCATCAATGGTGGTATGCATATTTGTACATTTACATTACATAATCAGCATGTCAAACAACAGTGATATGCCCACTTGTATTGTCAGAGTCAGTGTGTCCATGAACACTGATATGCACACTCATGTACTTTTATAGAAAACGTAGCCAGCAACAGACACACACTTGTACAGTGATATGGAGCATGCCCACAAACAGTGACACGCACACTACATCTATGATACACTAATAGGATACTATCAGTGACACGCAAACATAGATATTTTAAAAGTGACATGCACATTCCAAGTAGGTGCTTTTGCAGGAGTGAGTCACACAGTTTCTTGTCCTGCATAATAAAACCAAGCAATATAAAATGGCACACTATGATCTCACATCTTTAAACATACAGTTGGTTAATCCACCACCTCCATTTTTAGAAAGCCCAAGTGAGCCACTTGTTACATGGAGGAACTGGCTGGACTCATTTGAAACATATTTGGGGCTAATCGTGCATCTATATTTCATGCAGAACTAAAGAAATATTTGTTACTACATTGAATTGGTTTTGAAGGACTCCATATTCAAACACTTACCTGAAATTCCAGAAGAGGGTAAACCAATTGATGAGTATATGAAAGCAATAACAATTTGGAGGAAAGATTTGATGTACAGCCTAGTATCATAGTTCTACACTATACATTTCTCAAGCGGAAACAATTACAGGGTGAAAAAGTGGATACCTATGTCTCTGCCTTATGGAGGCTGGTGGCAGAATACAGATTTGAAAAATGTATAGACCAGTTAGTTCATGATCAGGTTCTCAGCCATTACACAAACTAAACTATAAAGCTAAATTGTTGTCATTATGTGATCCCACGTTAGAAGAAATGTTACCTATTGAAAAAAGCATAGAGACATCTCAAATCTCTTTTTTTTAAAGTTAGAAGAAAAAAGAAATTGTTAATGTGATAAAAATAGGTACAACACTGTTTTAAAGGAAAATAGACTGAAAGACAATAGAGATGTGGGTTAAATGGGCAAAAGTAATTTCTTCAATAAAACAAATGTGGAAATTTGACATGTAGGGTTACAAATGTTGAAATTGTAATTGTAATAAGGTGGGGCATTTTGACAGAGTCTGCCAGAGTACTAAAACTAACTCAGGTGAAGGAGTTAATGTAGTTTTGGAGGAGTCAAAAGAAGAATCCAATAGGTGTTTTGAACAGATACAGAATGATTTGAAGGATGTGTTCTTGGTTGTTAGTGAAGAAGTCATTGCAACAGGTGATCCATCAGAATGTATAGACCTATATATTGATGTGATAGTAGGAATTAAGACAGTCAAATTACTGGTGGATTCGGGAGCCAGAATTACGATAATTAGAGAGGAACTTTTCCAGAGAGTTAGAACCCCCCATCAGGACTCTTGTCTCATATGAACGTAGAAGATTGGAACTTGCAGGGTTTGTTAAAGAAACAATGTTATACAGGGGAAGAATTGTGATTGGGAAAATGTATGTAGCTATAAAAGGGCTTTCAATTTTAGGTTGGTTCCATCAGAAACTATTCAAAATGGTTTTGAGACCAGGAACCAGAGATCAAGGCTCAGCCGTTAGTGTGGATCACGTAGAACAATTAAAAATGAAGTATCCATTAGTCGTCACTGAGGAGGTTGGTAACATCAAAGAGGTTTGCCATAAAATAAAAGACAAAGAAGGTTCTGTCCCCAATAAACATCAATTATGAAGTGTTCCTTTCTCTGTAAGGGATGAGCTAGAAAAAGGATTAAAAGGCTTGTGTAAGAAAGGAATAATAGAACCTATTGAGTCTTCCCTTTGGCTTTCCCCGCTTGTGGTTGCATGGAAATGGGATAGGAAGTTGAGGGTTTGTGTTGACCTGCTCAGCCTGAACTTAGCTATTTGAATAGATTCCCATCCACATCTCAAGATCAAAAATGTGTTAGCAATCAAATATGGAGTAAAATGGTTTAGCAAATTAGATCTCCCCTCTGCATACCATCAAGTTGTCGTTGAATAATCTTTATTCGATCAAATAAATAGACCATAAAAGAGTTACATAGAATACAAAATTTAAAAACATCTAACATATACAAAACATTATCCATAAAAACAGACACAGCCCCCTTCTTAAAAAATTAATCATCCTATCTTCTAAATAAAACAGCAACTTCTTATGCCAGGCTACCGCTCTTTTTAGGAAGTGGCCAACTGAGCAGCCTACATCATAATCATTTAACTGGCGAAGAAAGAGCAAAGCGACTCTACAATTAGTGAAGTTTTGTTTTCGTAACAGCGGTACCAAATACAATTTTCTGAAGGGCTTGTGATACTTACAAAAAAACATGAAGTGCAAGAATGTTTGTGGTGAGTACTCATCACAAGAACAGGTACAAATAACACTAGAGGAAAACTGTCCTTGGGGAATGGACAGCATCCAATGAAGATACCCCAACTTTAAAGCGGGTTAAGAGTATTCGCTCATATGCATTATGGACAAACAATAAATAAGGGGCTGCGCCCATGGACATTTCAGCCATACAATAATCTTTAACAGTTGCCTTGTCCACTTAATTTGTTTGTCAGGCCTCCTGTCTGAGCTCAAGAATGCGATCACAAACCCACGATTTATCTTTTTTAGTAATAAGATGCAGACTTGCGATCAAATGCGGGCAACTCACATCAGTCAGAGAGTCCTTAATGTATTTCAACAACGGGATTGAGCAGGCAAGATTACTAACAAGACGGTCTTCAATAATCAGCTGACTGAGGACGGCTTCCTTATTAAGCCAGATCGTGCACCATAGCTCCAGCAAAGTAGCGCCAATTCTATCCTGTAGGTATTCATGACCCAGATCCTGGTGAACAAGAAAATGTGGTGTAGAGGCGGGGTGCCTAGCATCCAGCGACAGACCCAATTTTCCTCTACCCGAAGGCTCCCTGCATCTTTGTAGCCCCACAGCCCCATACCATAGGTCACAGCAGGCAAGCATTTTCTCTTATAGACCTCCAGTATGGGGGCAATTGGCTTTCTCCCTATATTAGTGGCTAAGGACTAGGTGATGCCTACTGTGCTCAAAAAGCGTGAGACCCTATTTTTCAGGCAGGGGTGCCAGCTACATGCTTCATTAAATTCTAGCCCTACGGATGGAAAGGAGCCTACTTTTGTCAGAGTATGTTCTCCTATATGCATAGGGCTTGTCTTGGTATTTTCGAGGCCACAGACCATTACAAAGTGTCTTTGAACAGTTGGTTTCGAGGTCCAAGTTTTTCATAAACTCAACAAAACTATCAACTAGCTGTTTAAGCCCATTTGCTGTCCTCGCCAGTAAGACTGCATTGTCTGCATATAATAGAGCTGGAGTAGCATTGTTATGGATGTGGGAAACATCACTTCCTGTGGAGACCAGGGTTTTCTTTACATCATTTATATATGGGAGAAATAAGATAGGGTCGAGAACACACCCCTGGAAGACACCCCAACTGACACCAAAAGGAGAGATGGTCTCGCCATTTGGCCCATACCTTACTTTTGTCCTCTGCCCCTGGTGAAGAAGTCTCAGGAGATCTAATAGACCACCATCAAGACCCATGGACGATAAAATTGCTCAGAGTTTTTCCCTATAGACAGTCAAACGTGCTCTACAGGTCCATGAAGGCTAAGTGAATAGACACACCCTTCACATACTTATACTTGGCCTTGAGGAGGTAGAAGTTAAGACACTGTTCAATGGTGCCCAGACCTTTCCCAAATCCATATTGAACCTTGGATAGAATTTTTTTTCCTCCTGCACCCAAGAGATCAAGCATTTTAACACCACCCGCCCCATTTATTCTGAAGAGGAATCAAGCAACGAGATTGGTCGATAACACCTAGGATCTGAAATGTTGCCCTTTTTAAAGATTGAGACCACTACAGAAGTTCACCAAGATGTAGGGGGCCCAACCCTACATACCATATTAAAAATCATAGTTAAAGGAGGGGCCCAGAATTCTGGATATTTTATGGAGAGATACATCGGGATCCAATCTGGGCCAGGGGCCTTGTTAGGGAGGCTATCACTAAATGGCCTTTAAGACTTCAGACTCCAAAAAGGTGGAGCCCAAGTTCAGAGGCAAAATCATCTGTGCAGAATTGTCAATTACCTCATCAGCCCTGTAGATGCCAGAAAAATGGACGCACCAGGCTTGGGGGGGGGGGATATGCAATGTAACAACTTCTGGGGATTTAACATTTGAAAGATCAGCCCAGACTACCCACCAAAAAGCCTGGGAGTTCTTCTTTTGGTTGGCTATCACTATATTTTTCCATTGCTCTACCTTAATTTTGGCCTTCTGCTGTTTCAGGGCCTGGGCATATGTCTTTCTGACAGTAGCCTGATCTCTAGTAGTTTGACTAAGTGCCTGAGCTATCCTACATGATTTCTCAAACCACGAGCAGCCAGTCATGGGGCCATTTCTAATTGGTCTGCTTATGAGGTCCCTAATATGAGACAAAAGCTTAACAAAGCCTGCCAAAAAATTGGCAGGATCATCACTGCCCACTTGGCATAATATTGGCAGGAATGAACAGGCGCTCTGACCCTGATCCGTAATGAATGCCAGATTTGCAGAGAGCCAGACCACCCTCCTGCCATTGTCCTTTAGCCCTAATTTTTGTCTGGGACCAGACTCTCTCAGTCCTACCTGGGAAGGTGCAACCAAGGTATAGTGCCAGAGGGTTGTGATCACTAAAGACTGAAGGAATCACTTCTATCCCATAAGTCAGGGATAAAGGTTTCCGAGAAACAAATACATAATCAATAGTAGAGCTACAGCCCTGCCCAGTAAAGGTCTGTGCAACCATAGTATCTGAGCTAAATATAGGTCTAACCAAATCATGTGCCAAGAGGAAGGATGTAAACGCCGTCCCTTCGAGTTCAAACCCATTTGTTTCACTTCGCAACTGATGGGATCAAAGGGGGAGTCCACTAGATACAATGTATCTCCCAGTTTTGCATTACAATCCCCTACCAGGAGTATATTAAAAGGCCCACCTTTCGCCTGAGTTTATATCAGCCAAAGAACTAATAGCTGAAGAGCAGTCTTGAAAGGTGGGATTGTTAGTAGATGTAAAATCATTATTAAAATAGTTCACCATAAAAATGATTAATTACCAGCCCAGCTCCCATCAAATGCCTGAATCCCACCCAAATCTATTACTATTAGTCGAACCTT
The DNA here is from genome assembly GCF_031143425.1 of Pleurodeles waltl. Lineage (NCBI taxonomy): Eukaryota > Metazoa > Chordata > Amphibia > Caudata > Salamandridae > Pleurodeles > Pleurodeles waltl. Next base: position 892,584,834 of record NC_090447.1, read on the forward strand.
GTATCCAATATTAACCTTGAACCACGCCACCAAGCCCCCTTTAGCACAACCAGAGGCTGAGGGGGTGGCAAAGTTGCTAAAACTGGTGTACCCATCAAGAACCAGTTCCAAAACCACCCAGGTTTCCTGCATAAAAACCATATCAAAGTTTGATATAAACAACCGCCAGCCCTCAACCTCTAACTTTGGAGCCAAACCCAGCCACATTCCAGCTAAGAAATTTACAATGCAGTGTCTTGCTAGTAAGTAAAAGTGGATTAGATGGCAAAATAGCCAATTCCCCAGAGGCATTTATAGATGAATTAGTCTCAGACCCAGTTGGTGTGACAATGATATATCCCCCCCACTTCACCCCACCACCCACCAGCGGGTCCCCAGGGCACAATTAAAAGTGCAGGTGATTGACAGTCCACATCTTCCAATTCATTCAAAACTGAATAATGGTTACTGAGTGGGAGATGGTTAGGATAGCAACGACTCCCTGTGCCCTATAGGGAAGCATGGTGAGAAGTTTGAGTGTTTACAGTATCTCCGATGGGGGCGAAATGTTTATAAAAAAGTCCCAATGGTAGGATTTTGATCTACTTAAGTCTCATCATACTGATACTAGCTTCTGCAAACGCTAAACCTTCCCTAGCAACATTGGAATCACGGAAGTTGATAATTACAATGTCACTAGTTTATTGCCTCCTTAATGGACCTATGCCTCCCGACGTATGAACAAGATCTCTTTAAAAAGGTCCCACTTACAGCCATTTGTATTTAGCCAGAAAATTACTTTATTTTTAAGAGCTGAGGAAGATTCCATTATGGGGCTTTGAGACCTAGGCACATTGTCCAAGATAACCCCATATGGGCATGAGGCTGGTGGCAAGTCTATGACCGGGAGCTGGAGAGGGGGTTGCTCAGCCTGCTGTTGTCTACTTTGGCTTCCAAAATGTAACATTTTATTTGTAGTTTGGAGACAGGCTCCTGTGTATGGGAATTGACAGAGAGAGTGCCCAACTGATTAGCTGTGCTTCTTTCTCCACCCCCATTATGTAGGCCTAAAGTGGGGCTCTGTGTGACTACTCCAAGAGCGCGATTAGGTCCCAGGGCCATCACCCTAGTGGGGGGGAATCAGAGGTCCTTGACTGGGTTGCTATGGACTGTGCTGGCACTGGGCCCTTTTCTGCCATGGAGATTAAATTGTCCAAACTGGTTTCCACTAAGGCTAGGCAACTATGTATTTGTTGCTGTTATATCTCGGAACCATGGGTTCCTAAACCACCCATGGCTCAACAACAAGGTCGGAACAACGACCTCGTTCTAACCACTAATGCCTTTACCACAAATGCTTTTATAAAGATTTTACCGTTGTAAACGCATTACTGGTAAAGGAATTAGCAATCAGCATGCACGACCCAGCATGCTTCCACCCCAGCCCCCCACCACACCCCTTAAACCTAAACCCTGACCCCCCAAACCCTAATCACCCCAGCCCCTACCCCACCCCACCCCAAAAACTAAAAATACCCTGAGTCCCCACCCCACCCATAAAACCTAAACCCTGCCCCCCAAACCCTAATCACCCCCAGCCCCCCCAAAAACAGCCCCAGTCCCAGCCCAACTTTCCTCCTCCTTCACCGCGTCCACTCCGACTCCCTTCTGTACCTTAACCACGCATGTATGTTGTTCAGACATGTGTGGTTAAGGTACCAAAACCAGGAAGTTGTGGAAAACGAAAGCGTTGTTTCGCTTTCCTTTTTCACAACCTCGTGGTTTTGGACTCATTCATCTGGGTGTTTCCCATTTGTTGAAGCTTAGACTTGACTAAGTCATTTAATCAGATCTTAAGCGGTGCCCAAGAATCATTGTTTAGAGGGTATAAATGCGCAGTGCTAACAGGGGTGTCATGGCTCAAGAGCTGTGATTTTGAGGCTGCTTTAGATTTTAACTTAGCGACTCTCCTTCGCCTTTTCAATAGTGGGCCAGAGTCAAGGGAGCCACTCAGGGCATCTAGAGCACCAGGGCAATCAGCTGCATTCTGGCCTACATCCCCTACTAAATTTCCCATATTGACTTTATCTAAATCCAAACAAGAAGGTTGAGTGTCAGGAGCCGCAGAAGAAATATCATACAATGTTCTTTTGGCAGAACCAGTATTACATATAACAACGGGGCTCACGGGCTTAGTAGGGGGTCTGGATTAAATATCCTCCACTACAAGAGATAGGCTGTGCTCTGCCAACCTAATTTCATTTGACACCAAATCCACTGCACGTACCAAAAATTATCAATGGAGGACGAGGGGTGAGTTTGCGGAGTGGGCATAGAGCCCTGTGGTCACCTTCCTTTTCCCCATTGTGCCTCAACTTCCTCAGAAGGGTGGGAGCTGAAAGTACCTATAGCACAGATAGCCTAGGATTAAGCATACAAAATAAAAACTAAAGAGAGTGGGCCCAGCCTCTAACTGTTGCTGATGGGCCAAGACGGGCCTGGCTTGACCCAGTCTTTGCCCAGGCACGTGCCCGGGCGTGTCCTGCGCTGCAGGAAGTGCGGCCAAGTTCTATGCGCCTCTGGGCATGAAGGTCCGTGCTAGTGGCATCCTGCCGTGATGGAGTCTGCCCCTGGAAGTGTGTGGTCCCCCTTCACTGCGAGCCGGTGAGTGTTCCAGGCTGCAGGATTTGCGGGCGAGTTTTATGCCCCTTCGGGCACAAATGTCCGTGCTAGGGACATCCTGCTGCGATGGAGTCTGGCCCTACAAGTTCGTGGCCCCCCTTCAGTGTGAGCTGGTGAGTGTCCGCACTGTGGGAAGTGCGGCCGAGTTTTATGTGCCTCGGTCGTGGATGTCCATGCTAGGGGTGTCCTACTGCAGTGGAGTCTGGGCCTGGAAGTGTGTGGCCCCCCTTTAGTGCAAGCTGGTGAGCGTCCCATCAAGTTGTCCTTGAACCTGGTGCAAGACACTATATTGCATTTGTTTCACCTGTGTGCTTATTCCAATACTGCTGGATGCCATTTGGGTTGGCTTCAGCTGCCGCAGTTTTCAGGAGAGTAATGTACCAACTGTTAAAAGTAGCACAGGGTGTAGCGGCTTCCAAGATAATGTTCTGATATTTGCTAAATCTGTGGAAAAGTATACAAAATTCTCAATCAAATATTGGCAATTTTGTAGGAGAAAGGAGTAATGCTTAAAATGGCAAAGTGTGAGTTTCTTAAAGACAGAGTGGAATACCCTTGCCAAATTGTGTCGGGGAATGGTATTGAACCATGGCCAGGATTGTTTTAAACTGTCATAAATGCAGTACCACCCGCAGACAAGACAACCTTGAAGTTGTTTATGGGACTAAGGGAACTTCACTCAAGATTCATGCCAGATTATGCTTTTTATGTTAAGGTGCTCCGCGATTGAAAACAAAACGTGGTGTTTAACTGAGATGACAAGTGCCAGGAGGCATTTGATTGGATTAAGCAACAGTTAGTGAGTTCCAAAGTGTTAAAATCATTTGATCCTAAATTATCGTGCTACATAACTGTTGATGCCAGCAACCATGGATTGGGGCACTGCACACGCAAAATGAATTAGGGATGAAGCACACTATTGGGTATGCTTCTAGAGCACTTAGGGATCCTGAAACACATTACTTGATGATTGAAAAATAATTATTGGTGTGTTGGTGGGTCATCCAATAATTCTAATCTTATATGTTGGGGACCAAGTTCACAGATAAAATAGATCATAAGCCCTTAGTCACAATATTGAGTAGGGACAAGATTAAAGATCAAACCCCTCGTATAGCTAGGTTGTTCACAAAACATTTGCAACTCAACTTTAACATTGTACATATTCAGGGATCGAAAAACACAAAGGCTGATTTCTTGTCCCAGAGCTTGTTAACCATTAAGGATGATGTGGATGATGAAGAAGGTGAGGAAAGTTGTCTGATTGCGGCTATTGATGTACAGGAGATGAGTGCTATAACAGAAGTAGAATGGAGGATTGAAATGATGAAGTTATCAAGCAAACTATCAAATATGTCACTAAAGTGTGGCCAAAAGAAAAGAATGTAGAGGCAGGATGCCAGCCATTTTGGAAAGTGGCAGAGGAATTGTCAGTAGAAGATGGGTTGTTACTCAGACTGGAAAAGTTAGTACCTCCATGCAGGATTAAGAAACAGACATCCTATTGACCCATGAGGGTCATTTAGTAGGGGGTAAGTTTACAAAACATAAGTTGAGACAAACCTTTTGGTGGCCCTCAATAGAAAGGGAACTTGATGAGTATGTTAGCAGATGCATTATTTGTGCTAATTCAGATTAGGTTTTACATTAAGGTAAACCACATTTACAACCAATTGAGTGTCCTTTTTATTCGTGGAAAAGGTGGGAATAGATTTAGTTGGACTGTTTTAGGCCCTCCTGTACCAGTGCCTCTATGCATTGGTGTTGGTCGACCTATATTCAAAGTGGCCTGAAGTGGAATTTGTGCTGAGCCAAATGCTAAAACTGTGGTTGAGTTTTTAAAAAATATATTCATGAGGGAAGGACTTCCACTGTTCCTGTTGTCGGACAATGAGGTCCAGTTTATGAGTGAAGAGGTGGATTGTTTCTTGAAATCAGGAGATACACATCTCTATTCCATCCCCGTGCAATGGACAGGTAGAGCTTATGAATCGCGTAGTAGTACAGTGGGTAAGGTGGGCAATTGCAAATGAATATGTAGTTAAGTATGCAGTGAACTCTATGATTTGGTTCTATCATACCAGCCTGCACAGTTCAACATTGGTATCACCATTTGAAGTGCTGAGAGGAAAAAATTATTTCACTAAGATATACCCAAACTGGATAGGCAAATGGGTCAAGTTCAGTGTGTCAATGGAGGAGTGTGAAGCCATGGTTAAACAAAATATAGCTGTGCCCAAAGTTAAACAGAAGGAGAATTTTGACTGGAGATCAAGAGTAAATGAGGTTAAGATCAGAATCGGAGATGTAGTTTGCATTAAGAAAGGAACTGATGTGAAAAATGAGGAGGGAAGTTCAATGGTCCTGTTGTTGTTGATAAGGTTTGCAGAAACACAATCAGAGTGAGCAGTAACAGTTGCTGGAGTGTCAGAAGAGTTGCTAAGTGTAGTCGAGATCAGGAAGATGAGCATCCCCAGAGTTAAGTAATAGAGAGGATAAAAAATATGGGTGAGTCTAGTTCTACGGATGTTTCACTTGGTGGTAAGATGGGAGTTCGCAGGAGGAGAGGGTAAGGAGATTACTAATCAGATATAGATAAGTGGTCATCTTCCTGTCAGGATATTATAATCTAGGCCATTTATGCTAAGGTTGTGCTTTATTGATATTATACGTTGCCTTCCAACCTGGATGTTCTTTATTCAAGTCTTATTAGGATACAATTGTGATTTATTGGTATTTTACTTGTGGTTTTTGTTCTTTGTTTTTTGTTTACCTAAATGAGATCCTCTTATGTAAGTAAGTATTAGTTAAAATGTAACCTATTGCTTTGCTATGTTACTGTAGATAGACTTATTGCATGGGTGGGAGTCTTATTGTAAAACTTCTGCCTTGTGGGACTGTGCATTGCATGGAATCCTGCCGCCTAAGGGTTCATTGGATTCAACTGGTTTGACAGTTGGGTCCAGTGAGATTCATCAAGAGGCTAAATGTGTCGCAGCTCATTTTCCAAATAAACAAGCAGAATTCAAGACTTCGTTCTGACTCCTTATTCTTTTGTGGGAGTCACTACTACACACTTGCACATATGTGATGTGTTCAATATCACAAGTCAGTGCTAGTGATCTAAGTGTAGATAAATATTCCTCCTTTGACTCATCAGCATGTTTTTTTCTAGAGTAAAGGATGAACTTTTTCACCACTATGTTTGTTTTCCTGCCCTATCATAGACATACCTGTTTAGCTGCATACTGGTAAATATCAATATTACCAGGATTGACTAAGGCAGGTACATTTTTACATTTCTTTAACCATCCTAAGCAATGTTTTAAAAGTGCTAATATCCTTTCTGGTTCACACTCCTCCCCTCCAGAACTTCTAAATAGGCTAGGAATACTCCTTCCCATGTTTCCCAGTCTATGAGCAGTTCCCCAGGTGCTGTGAGAAAGGATGGAGGTGGAACAATACCTGACATAGGCCCTCATTATGAACACGGCGGTCGAAACCGCAGTGCTCATGCTGGCGGTCAAACCACTGACTGCCAGCGTCCCCTGATTCCCGCCGGCCGTATAATGTACATTCCTGTGGGCCGGCTTGGCCGGGACTTTCATGGCGGCTCCACATGGAGCCTCCGCCAATGCCTCTGTGCGGCGGGTGTAGCTGCACTCATCGCGCAGATCACTGCCCGAAATCGGGCAGTGACCTGCGGGAAGGGGCACTGCACAGGGGCCCCTGCACTGCCCATGCCAAGTGCACGGGAAGAGCAGGGGCCGCCAGGGGTACACCGGTGCACCCCTTCCGCCAGCCTTTCCCTGGCAGGAAAACCCAGGGAAAGGCTGGCCGATGGCGGCCCTCATGGTGTTCATAATGTGGCGGTGTGGCCCGCCATGCTGGCTGACAGGTTTACCCGCCACCGCCGGCATGGCGGGCCACACTGCCAAGTTAAAAATGACCACCATAGTGTGTGAAATAATAATTCACACTGTGACACTAATTATGCAACCTACAATGCAAGATATGATTAAATTATCTAGAATTATCAGTACGTAGAATTAGAACAGAAAAAGTAGTCACCGCTGTCTATAAGGTATGCTTATCACTGTGGGAGCGGACCTATACTTTACTAAAAGATTTCCATGAAGAGTTTCCTTTTGAAATGTTTGCAAGTGATATTTTGAATAAACACATGCCGAAAATCCTGCTGGTAGCGCTGAAAAAGTTTCTTCACACTCATGCGGTTACTGGCAATGGAGGGTCATTTTCCTTGGGTTTGCGATGATCATCACTTCCTGTCCTGCTGGTAGAGTACGTCACGCAACTGGGATCCCAGAGGATAACTTCGGAGACGCACCAATAAGGTGGCCTCCATCATGGCACGCAATGTCATCCAGCTGCCAGTGAGAAATTTCTTCCATGATGAGGCTCCAATCAGTGATTGGTCCCTAAACTGATGCTCCAATACCAGGCCAACATGGAGCTGAAAAACGGGTTTAGCCAATGACATCTGTTTATGAAAATCCACAACAGTTGCAACACGAAACTACAGAAAACAGCCTCAACATGAAAGGTCTGTGCACGCTGATCGACTGTGTAACATAAATTCAAGCGATTCTCCAATTGTATTAAGTATTCCAGCAGCCAAGAATATTATCAGCAACCAATTTATGGAGCAGCGTCCTGTAGGTTACATTTGTCAACCGCCTTCCTCTCGTATATATCTCTCCAAGTCCATATTTGAAAATACATCACCTTCGCATGCCTAAGCTCTTTATTTATCACGAGGAAGGCAATATTTGAAATAGTTACGAGCATTGCAACCACGTCCTGCTGTGACTATTCCATTACAGCCATTACAATTATAAACATAAACACAACGTGAGCGCGACATGAGTCAATGGTTGCCTATGTCATACTCAAGTATGCAACACTTTCAAATGCATTTTTGTTCCTACTTGTGAGTTGGGCTTCTAAGATTTTCATAATTCCTGTTAAAACTGCGCCATAAGTGATTTTGCATCTCAATCGGAGTTCTTGCTTATTAGAATTCCGTTCTCCTGAAGTTGCACCAAAGGTGATCTTGCACATAAATATTTATTTGTTCATAAATGTGTATTGTGCTCCTGAAGTGTTTGCATATACTTGCTGATATTGCACCAAGGGTGATTTTGCATTTAAATGTGATTTTACACTTGCATTTATTTGGGCTCATAAATGTATTTGAACCCCTGAAAGTATCTTTGTGTTGAATTTCCAACTAAATGTGATTTTGCACCTTAGTGGCTAATGTTCTGCACCCAGATATGCAGCTTTGACATTCTGAAATGGTTATGACAGTGAAAGACAGCCAGGTAGACATTGCCTTTCAGAGTATCACCACAAACTCTACTTCTTGATTATAATGCATAGGAACTTTCCTTTGACTGGTGCAATTGTTTATAACCTTTTTGTTGCATCAGACATGCCTCTAATATAAGCAAAGAAACAATGAGGAATGGAAGTGTGTCATAGCATACAGGTTTGTAGTTCCTGGAGGCGTTGGTCAAATGAAAAAATGGGCCACAATTGAGGGTCCTGTCTGGGTATCACCGATAACTGCTCTTTCGCATCTGGGGTACAAGCAGAACACTGCCCTGTCATATTTGTTTTCCTTTAGTCTGCAGCAGAAATTCCTCCATCTAGAATACTAGACTAGAAGGACTATATTGTAGTCATGCTACAAAACTTGGGCAAAAATAGAAATTGCTCTGTGCAAGCTACCCTACTTAACTGGCACCCACCTAGTTGATATGTACAAAAAGAATACAAACTTCGCAGGGAGCACAGCTCTCTAAGGGGCATATTTATACTCCGTTTGCGCCGAATTTGCGTCGTTTTTTTCGACGCAAATTCAACGCAAAACTAACTCCATATTTATACTTTGGCGTTAGACGCGTCTAGCGCCAAAGTTCATGGAGTTAGCGTCATTTTTTTGCGTGATCACCTTCCTTGCGTTAATGATATGCAAGGTAGGCGTTCCCGTCTTAAAAAATGACTCCGATGCATATGCGTCGTATTTATACTCCCGGGCAAAAATGACGCCTGGGAGTGGGCGGTACTAAAAAACCCGCATTTGCGCCGGATTTAAGTGCCTGGGTCAGGGCAGGCGTTAAGGGACCTGTGGGCTCAGAATGAGCCCAGAGGTGCCATCCCCTGCCCCAGGGACACCCCCTGCCACCCTTGCCCACCCCAGGAGGACACCCAAGGATGGAGGGACCCACCCCAGGGACATTAAGGTAAGTCCAGGTAAGTATTTTTTTTTTTTTTTTTTGTGGCATGGGGGGGCCTGATTTGTGCCCCCCTACATGCCACTATGGCCAATGACCATGCACAGGGGACAGAAGTCCCCTGGGCATGGCCATTGGGCAAGGGGGCATGACTCCTGTCTTTGCTAAGACAGGAGTCATTTCAATGGGGGATGGGCGTCGTAAAAAAATGGCGCAAATCGGGTTGTGGCGATTTTTTTGCCTCAGCCTGACTTGCACCATTTCTGGACGCCCATACGCCATTTTCCCCCTATGCCGGCGCAGCCTGGTGTACGTAGTTTTTTTTAACGCACACCAGACAGCGCCGCCGGCTAACGCTGGCTAACGTCATTCAATAAATACGGCGCCCGCATGGTGCTTCAGAATGGCGTTAGCCGGCGCAAATTTTTTTTACGCAAAACTGCGTTGGCGCAGTTTTGCATCAAAAAGTATAAATATGGGCCTAAATATTTTCACTTCATCAACTCAGTTATAGAAGCTCAAAAATTATATTCAATTCAACAGCTCATTTTATTCCAAATATTCAAAGACATGCATATATCTTTGGAATGGCTCCTTAGGATAGGCTTTCCAATTTTACATCAATTCTACATATTCCTATTACACCTGAATACATTTCCTTAACTGTTATTTTCAGCCTTTTTTCTAAATATGCAAAACCAAAGGCTTCCAGCATTTTTTTGGAAAGCCGCAGTTGTTATTGAATGCATAAAACCAAGAATTTCCAGCCAACAAATGTTTCGTGACAATGAATGCTGCTTCTTCAGCGCTGAAATCACAAACTAAAATACATCATGGAAATCATAGTTTCAACCATATAACAAGTACGGTCTTACTCTCTCTTCAAAACACCAATAAGCACACAATACCTTTACTAGAACAATAGTTCCATGTATTCCAACCAACCTTACTCAGTTTAAGTACAATCTACATGGTTAATTTCCCCAAGCATGTACAAATAGCCATGTTCTCTCCCCAAACCACAACTGGAACAATCATCTCATGTTATTGAGTTCACATACTATCATGATTTATTGTCACAGATGTGACATCCTAACTGCTTAAGTTCTCACGAACTTGCACTATTTTATTTTCATATATTGGAATCCCATGACATCGCATAGTTCCATCATCCCATACTACATAAATTCTCTCTACAAACAGCTCCATCCTCATAAATTATATTTCTCTTCTCACCTTAGACTGATTGATTGTCACCGCCACTTTATCACAAAGCCGAGTTATCCACTCCTGTCATTAAACTTTGCATGTCCTCTCATGAACTTATTTTTTCTATAAAGCAAAGGCAAAATCACACAAAGACAGAAAAAGACATTTCGGAGTTTTTCTTTCCGTGCCATGCATTCCATAGTTTCATGCACTACTTGTTAACCGTTGACAGAAGCACTTGCAGCTAAAACAAAACTCACTTTATTCTCAGGCTATAACACCTACTCTCAATTGGAATATGTAAATAATTTATCGAAGCACCATTCCACACATACAGAAAATCCTTTCACTTCATAACATACCACACACGTCTCTCTTGTTCTCTGTCCCCACTGTATAAGGTCCTCTAATTTTGAAACTTCAAAACTGTGAACTATTCTCCCATAAAAATTCTCCATAATAGAGTTCAAATTCTACCTCCCTTAACACATACTTTTCAACAGTTACAATCCTTTCACATTCCAGACACTATGCCATAAAATCACAATTACTCCGTATATTCATCAAACACCAGAACATTGTGCAAGAAAGAAAAAAACACAAACATAAATAAAATGAACATAAATAAAACGCAACCTCCAATTAAACCCCCGCCCCTTCCGCCAGGCAATAACTTGGAGGTAACTTTAAAACGTACCAAATTCCTAAGCATTGCCACTATTACTAAATTTTCACTCCAATGCTTTAATAATGGTCCCATTCTAAAACAAATAAAAAAGCATTATAAAACTGTCCCTAACCAGCTTCTCAGCATTTCCCTCGAGTTATATAAAACTTTTAACCCTTACCTGATGGTAATCTCGTTGCCACTCTCCATCCATTAAGCGTAATTGTCTCTGCCTCATGCTTCTACTTAAATACAAAATCTCTTATTAAGGTTGACCATCACTACCAAGCCATTGGTCCAATTTGGATCACAAAGTACATCCAAAATACCAAATGGATTTCCCTATCCTCTCTACCCCATTAGCTAACCAAAACACCTCTTCATCCTTAGCTCCAAGTCACCTCAAGTTACAACCTTTAAAAGACAAGAACTAAAACAAAAAACACAACTCACCCTCTCTGTTTAAAACTGCGTAATTCCATTAGACTACCTATATCTCGCTAACAGACAGGATCAAGGTGCCAAAGATGTCTCCTACCACTTCTCCTGAACTCACACTATGCTTAGATTTAGAACCTTGAGTCCAAACAAGATCGTCAAAATGCTCCATTTAATACATTTTGGGAAAAATAATCCCCAAATAACACCTTCCTTGCCATCTTTTGACAATCTAAAATAATCACTTCTTCCACAAACAAAATAAACTCCAGGGATAATAGCATCCTCTCCTTCCAATTACAACTTAGAGTTCCATCAAATTTCAAAAGTGTGTTCACATTCACTCTTTCCCACAAACACATCATCAGTCTCAGATCTTTCCATCCAACTGCACAATCTTTCTTTGTGCTCCCAATTTAGAGGTAAGACAGCTAAGTTTCCAGCTAATTGAGGTTCTATTTCTTCCTTTGTCCATTTATTTTGACTCTGGAAATTCTCATCTAACTGTGAGCTAGATTTTAACTATCTTCTTCTGTCCTCAACTAAATTCAGGAATGTCTTCTCAACATCTGATAATATTCAAGTTAAATTGTGTCAATGTGCACAAACTGTGTCTAGAGTAGAAACAGGTTTGTAAAATCTTGCAATTATTTTTTATTTCCAAGGGAGCTGGACATCTGTTCAAATGGTCATTTATAGGGATCTCTGAACGTACTAAATCATTGATTGAAAAATAATACTGATAAAGTCATGTCCCATAAAATAAACTTAATAAAAGAGTACATGAAATCCTGTAAGTCACAGGAATATGATGATAGGTAATGCCTTCTGAAACAGAAGAAGTCATTTGAGTGCATATATAGCAATCCTTCACTTCCACAGTCTCTACATATTCATATAATAAGCAGAAATATACATTTGCAGAATAATCTCCCCTAGATGCCTTTTAGTGTATTGCTTTCTCACCTAACTTGCTACCTTTCTTAGGATTTATAATTTGAGGGGGTCACTGGAAGATATCTACTCTTTTATAGAGCTGGTAGGAGAAAACAGTCCTACTAGCAAAACTATTAGGATTATAAAGGAAATGAGCAATAATGCATGAACTGTATTTACATCCATTTCTCTTGTTTAGCTCCATTACATCTTTAGAATCAGATCTATTACTAAGCAAATATGGCAGCAGCAAAATATTTATTTGTTGATTTCACCAAGGCAAGCAGCAAAAGAAAGTCCAAAGGTTTATTTATTAACAGTATAAAATCTTTGTGAGACTTCCCTAGCCCTACTCTGTGTTCTTCTAAGTGACAATCCTCTTTCTTCTACTGGGGTCTAGGAAATCTTCTAACCTCTTGATCCCACTCAATGTAAATGTCTCTAATGTACATGCAAACTAAACTCATTATATGACCATGAAAGTTTAACTTATCACAATGTTCACTTCATGGAGGTTCAGCCAAACCTGTATGTTGACTCCAGTACTCCAAGATTTCTTGATGTGTGTCATTTGCAAAGTAGGTCCACTCAGGTGAAGAATACCAACGACTAGGCACTCTTGTTCTTTTTTACTTTCTCAATGCCACACCTTCCTCTTCTGTTCCACTCAAATAGGAGTTCTCAGTTTCCTCAGCAATCGTCGGTGGAACGTGCGCTTTAGACAAACACACTTTTCCTCATTGTTGTCTTCTGGGCCAACTCGCTTTCTTCTAGCATTCGTTCCTTTTCGGAGGTCTGATTCTGAATTTGGCTCACTTCCAACAGAACAAGACTACTGTTTCAGCTTCAGAGTCAATTCCGACTTGCTCAAGACCCTCTTCAACTTGCTACTTCTGGCTCTGCTTGGTCCCTAATAGCTTGGCTGACCTGATCCAGATGTTTTTCTTGCACCACTGGCTACTCTGAGGCAGTCACTCTCATATCAAGGGGACACTCAACTCTGCAAGTATGGAAACTGTCAATCTGATTGGGAAGACCGCCACACTTCACTTCGAAGTCACTAGGATCATCTGGTAAGGTCAACACCATTGAGATTCCATACATGTTTTTCTGACATGTTTCTTGACCAAGACCCAGTCACCATGACTAAGGTCATGGCACTGTTCCTGTAGTGCAGAAGTAGTAGTCAATGCCATCTGATGAGATACAAAATACACCACATCAGCTAGTCCTTTGCAATAGTCTAGGACCATATCATCTGTTATATTCACAAGTGCATTTGCACGAATCGTTGTCAGTATCATCGTCCTCCCCATCAGGGGTTTGAGGGGGCCGATCCAGTCTTTCAATCAGGTATACTCCAAAGACACATCAATACAAGAAGCAAAGCATCAGGCTATTTCAAAGATGTTGAAGCACACACCTTTGCCAATCTTGATTTCAGCATGCTGTTCACTTGCTCAACAAAACCCAAAGCCTCAGGTGTAAAAGATGTGTTATAATTGGGCATCCCTAGAGCTGGGGCATGACAGAAACATTCTCTCAGTTCTAAAAACACGACAAGACAATTGTTGTGCCAGGGTACCAGATCAGACATATCCTTGTGTGTCAGCCTCTGTAAAGGCTTAGCCAGCAGGGAAAAGTTGGGTATCCACTGTTGACAGTAGCCCACCATTCCCAAAAACATTCTGGCTTCTCTCTGTGTAGTTGGCAGACCCACTTTCAGTATTGCTGAAATCCTTTCTCAATCCTTTCTCAATGTGGTGTCCAAGATATTCGACGTGTTTTTGAGAAAATTGCAACTTTCCTGAGGATACTTTATGTCCATTCTAAACCAGGTAGTTCAGTAATGAAATGGCATCCTGTTTACAACCTTTTTGAATATTCAGCACCATTATGAGGTCATCAATAAACTGAATCAGGACCAAATCGCATGGCATGACCAAGGATTCAATATTTTTCTTTACGGTCTAATTGAAAATCAAGAGTGACTCAGTATACCCCTGTGGAACTCAGCACCATGCCAAAACCCTGTTTCTTAGCCAGAAAGCGAAGAGGAATTGACTATCCTCATGCAATAATATCGAAAAGAGGACCGGACACAGTGAACCTCATAAGGAATCTAAAACAATATTACCCCTTGACTTGGTACCACAGGGCAACAAGGGACAACAATATTGTTTATTTTTCTAAGGTCCTCTGCAAGTCTGAAGGCCCATGATGAGAGAGTTACAAGGACTTTCCCATGATCTCTTTCAAACTATATGGTGGAGTTTTCGGAAATTCAGCATTTTGTTTAACAGTAAACCCGGCAGGTTCTATGCCTTTTATCAGTCTGATATTTTTTCCTGAAAATCCCACACTTCAATTCCAACTATTTCTCTAAAATCTGGAGGCACATCGTCAACTGTTAACAAAGTCAATAGGTGCAATGTGTTTCACTTTTCATCATCTTAAAGACAGCATCCTCATCTTGGGTATGAACTTCTGTTCTTGCTTGAGTACAATAGAAGACACAATTCAGTTTTGACAGTAAATCTCTTCCCAAGAGATTCACTGGACTGCGATTACATATTATAAACTTGTGCTTGTCTTCAAAAGATCCTATTTGTACTCTGACTTTGGCAGTTTCTTGAGTTGTCATTTGTTTATTCTCCACACCAACCTGGTCTGTTTTTCCAGAGAGGGGTAGGTTTAGGCTTCCTACAGTTCTCAGAGTATGACAGGTAGCACCAGTGTCAACCAAAAATGACACAGGACAGCCATCCACTTCACTATATATGAATGTTCCTCTCTGATCTACCTCAAAGGCTATGCCAAGTACGCGGTCTTCTTTTCCTCTCTGGCACTGTCAGGCTGACTCATCAGAGCTGTTGAAACAGATTATTATCCTGTACCCATTCACATTCATTCTCATGCCCTGAATTACATTCTGGTGCAATCAAAGAGCATTTTCCTGTGGCATCGGTGGTTGAGGTACTTACATCACCGGAGCTTGGGGCACATTAAAAAAATGGCACCTGGGTCTTTGGACACCCTGCATCTGGTTAGGATTGTTATTTAAAGATGGCACAAATCCTGCATTTTGGACCTGATTAGCCAGATTTAAATGACATCCCGCCTCATATGTCCCAGCTCATTGCAGTGGTAACAAGGAGTTGACATTTTTAGGCTATTTGTATGTATTCCTGTACTAAGGTCTATTGGGACTCCTCGACCTCTAACTTGCATTGGATTCTGTGGCTGTTGATATACACACCTTACATTTTCCCGGCATTATTTACAGCTCTGGGCATCTGGCTAGATCTTTAAGCAGCTTTCATTTGGGGAAGAATCACATTTTCCTTCAACTTTCTTTTCCTCATTTCTATTTCATCATGGAAATATTTAGCATAATGCAAAATCTCATCACTGGACTTATTCTGTCAACATACTAAATGCTGCTGAATCATAAGACTTATCTCTGTTCTCAACCCTGTCATTAACCTCGACACAAAATGACCCATATCCTTTGCCTCTAAAGTCTCCATACCACTATACTGTTTAAATACTTGTAATGGCCTTTCATAGTAAGCATGGATCAACTCCTTTGGTTCTTGAGTTACTGTATCAATCTTGACCCAACCAAAATCTTGAGGAGGCACCTTCCCTTTCAGGAATGTCATGACCTCCTGATATTTTTTCATCACCAACAGCGAAGGACCCTTAGTCACTATGTTCCTAGTCAGGTCTATCTCAAGCCATCAAACAGCTACCTTGCACTCAGTCCACAAGTCACTC
Organism: Pleurodeles waltl; assembly: GCF_031143425.1. NCBI lineage: Eukaryota > Metazoa > Chordata > Amphibia > Caudata > Salamandridae > Pleurodeles > Pleurodeles waltl. Next base: position 892,600,785 of record NC_090447.1, read on the forward strand.
AGAACAACAGTGTCAAACAATGTATTCAAATCAATCCTCTGCACCTGTGAAATATTCACAAATTGTTAAAACTGTACATATCATTACCCTGGCTTCTCTCACAATTTTGGGAAATCATTACTAAATGATGCAAGATCACTTCGACTCTATAGCACATGAACATATCCTCCAACAGGAACTTCTCTAAAGGGGAAGGTTGTAACACTTCGCTCTGCTCAAATTGGTGGTGGTTCACCCAAAGGTTTCATCAACTGTTTCTTTTTCACCCATTTGGCATCCCACTTATCTAATCCACTCCAATGTTCTGAATCAGTTCTTTAATCTGAGTTTTTAATCCTGAAGTTCTCATATCAGCAATGTCTTTTTCACAGAAGTGAACTAGAAAGCTCCTTTCCAAAGCCTTGTTTTATTTAGGTCTACCTCATATTTTTTAGCCATTTCTGCCAATTTATCATGAACCTGGCCCGCTTGCTTAGTAATATCTCTACACATAAATGCAAGCTCATCTTCTTCATAAGTCTCCAGCTGATTCAAGCCAAGACCAAAGTCTTCTCTCTCTGTGTTGATGGAAATGTTCTCTCACTCACTTCTGAACTAGTACTCTCCTTAGATTTAGTGTTTCTATTAAATAATTGTACCCAAAAATCTATCTCCTTTGCACTAATGGATCGTGTCACCACAGGAATTTTAGGTGTGAAATCATTTCCCTAAGCACCATTTCCACCGGTGGCTCCTCCACTAAAGTAGAGGAGCGTCGCCCCACTGCTTTGAGCAGTGCAAAACAAGGAAAATAAAATGATAATAACACATTGCTATTATCATTTTATTTTGCAGTGCTGGAGCCACGTTAGGGTGGGGCTTGGCTACGTCAGAGAGAGGAGGAGTGGAGTGTATCATAAGTGCGGGTGACGGTTTGGCTGGCCGTGTTGGGCCGGCCAAGCAGACATGCTCACTTAGCATTCCTCCACCTGGCTGTATTGCATAGCTGGGTGGAGAATGCGCATAGGCTTCCCAATCCTTGTTTGAGCATTGAACCAGGCCACTCAGACCAAACAAAATGCTACTGTCATGCTGGTGACAGCAGCGTCGTGATTGGCTTAGGGAAGTTTGGGAGCCTGTGTGCTTCTGAGAACCAGGAAGAGGATAAGGACAGGAGAGAAAGAAACCTGTCTCCTGACAGAGCAGGTAAGTGTTCTTTTTTTTAACACCCCTGCCCTGCCACCCCCATTCAGTAGGAGCCGCCACTGACCATTTCCCAAATTCAAAGGTGGTTCCCATACAAAAGGATTATGTGTGGGTATCTTCTGATACGTTCCCGTCAAAGTGCATCCTGACATATTCAAAGTTGTATCTAACTAAAGGAACAAACTCCCTAATGTCCTAAGTATTTGGAACTCCACTCTACCTTTCAGCATTGTTGGGTATAATCAAATTGTGCTTATGTCTCCTGGAACCTCCTGTTTTACACATAGGAACCACCAGGCCTATAGTAACTGGGACTGAAGGGGCATCAGCAGCACTCATTGTAGTATCAACTGGGGCACATTCTCTTAAATCTTCACTTCTTAATTCACAGGGTACACTAGTGGCAGTAACTTCCACAGTACTAATTCGAGCATTTGTGATGTTAGTTGGACCATTAAAAACCTAATTTTCACTGCCATCCCTAACTTCATTATATGGAGGTGGACGTTCAGAAAGTAACACATCCAAAAGAATATCTCCGGAGCCTTCATCACTGTCCATGCTCATATCATCAGACTCTTTTTATTTCCTCTTTTTTGATTTCTGGGATGTTTTCCTTTCCCCTTCTGCCTTAACCGCATGTGTTGTTAAAGCTGGATACAATCTAACTCCTTCTATTATGTCGGTTCCCCACCTTCTCTGCCCAGCACCCCATCTAGCATCTGCATAAGTATGCATAGCTTTCTTCACTCTGCCCTGATATTTCTCTTTTTCTCTCACATCAGCAGCACCAAACCTAGCATTAAATGCTTCACATTGTGTGGATCTAGGAGGTGGCTTCATGTCATATAACACTCTCCTCAAATTTTAAATAGTTGTCAAGTTAAATGTGCCATATTGTGAGAATCTCAATGGACCGTTCTTTTCTATGATTTTGTACCATTGACCAAACTAAACACACGTATTAAGCCCTACATTAATCAGTGACCTGGGTTACCTTCCATAGGTACTACTTCTCCCTCCCTATTCGGAGTATGAACATATCCTCTAAACATATATGATATAACTTTAAAACATTTCATGTTTCTAAACTTTTCACAATATTCCAATTTGGTTAAAAATAAAGCTGTATCCACAATCCTTTGCTCTGACACAACAACCAACCAAGGCACGGCACCTTATGACATTGCCCAGTAATAGCTTCAGAGTACCACAACAACCAACCTATACCAGTGCAGCACACTGTGACGTAGAGCTCGCTCCTCACAGCAGTCCCCCCTCCTTTAAAATCTGCATGCACACTTAGTCCAAAACATCACACACATACAAAATACAATACAATAACCTTTGTCTGCTTTTCTAAATAATGAACAGTTTCAATCACACAAGAATATTGACAACCACATCTAATGAGACCTCTATCTGTCGGGTAACATTTAAATCAGTACAGTTTCTCCCTGCGCATTAAGCTCCACTATACCAATTTGTCTCACACTCACACAAAGTAAGTTCCTATTTTACCTGTGCTGTTGATGACATCTCACAATGAACACAACCAGTTAGCAGACAGTATAAAAAGTGTCTTCTACACCTTTTAAACTATCCCAGGACCTTAGGCGACGTCGGACTTGAAAACCATTTAAACGTCTCTATAAATCACCACACACACAACTTGCAAACATCTCTGCTAAACATCATCAGATTTCACAATTACCGCAAGCTAAATGCAAATTTCTGCATTAATCAACCCTATTAATACCCACTCTTTCGCTGCCAGTACAACTCTCTTCTGATCTTCTGCAACTTTGCCAATTCTCCAACTCTGGGCATGGACACTAGGGTTTGGACTCTGGAGACTAACTATTCTAGAGCGTAATTCTGGTTCTCCTCAATTGGGAAAGAGAACCATCTTTGTTTGCTATTATTTGATGGAGCCTGAGTCTCTATTTTTTCCACTAGGGTCCAATGAATCCTGTCTTCTCTGCTCCGAGGGCTGAAGAGACAATTTTACCAAATCATTCAAATCAATTTCAGTGCAACTCAATAGTCACACATTGAACCTCAAACTCCAAATTAAAGATTCAAAGTGCTTTATTACAGACTTAAGGGCACAGTTATATAGGTGAATCTCAAAACCATAGTATAGATATACAAAATCACCAATGGAGAATTAAGGGGTTACACAATATTAAATCAAAACAACATATGAAAGACCAAGACTTAAATAACAACAATGCAGTAAATCAAGAAAAGTATGTGGCATCTGGATTCTAAAATCAAGTTATCTTGCCTAACTATTGAATCTAGCTCCTAAACTAAACTAAAGGAATATCTGAAAAAGGTTAGCAGACAGAATTTCAGTAGAAGATTCTGTCTAAGTGAGGTGTGGTAGCATAAAGCCACATAGAAAATATGAGGTCTGTACCTCAAAAAGTATGCTCTGAGCAAGGGGCAGAGAGAGTCTGAATTTCTTGCCAGCTAAACCACACTTAAATCTTGTATGTTCCAGGTGTGATGACATCATGACAAAAATTCTTATTTGAAAAACAAAATTGTAAGTCAAGTTTAAGTAACAATTCAGTCTTCCAAAGTCTTCAACGCGCGACTTTGATACACCCTCGCATTCGGGAATCTCAAAAGCTATAGCTGCCAGTGCCGGGATACTCCTTTTGTCCAGTAGCGTTTCCCTTAGACCCTCTCATCTCTTGTGCACAACAAACGCTTTAATAACTTCACCACCTGCAGCTTTGCAAAAACAAGCTTTCACGTAGATTTGAACATACAAAAAGAAAACAACCTTCACTCTGTCCAACTAGAAAGAACACAAATATACTTTTAGTTCAAATATGTTTTAAATGTCTAACTTGTTGAATATAAGTTGATTATAAGTAATGATATTTCTAGAATACTATAACATTGATATTTGCATACATGTTCTCTTACATAAACAAATACATTTCATTGTGCACTTTTTCTAATATACTTCAGTGCACCATGTTTGACAATTTGTTTACATGTTCCAAAAAGAGAAATAACACCCTTTCTTCTCATGTTTTAGGAAGCCTAATGATGCAGCCAGCCTATGTTCCTTCACAAGCTACATGGTTATGATTTTTGAGCCTTCTGTTCAGTACTAAGTTACAATAACCTTTTATCATTATCGCCTTTAAGGCTCTCACTCACTTCTGAACTAGTACTCTCCTTAGATTGAGTGCTTCTATTAAATAATTGTACCCAATAATCTATCTCCTTTGCACTAATGGATTGTGTCACCACAGGAATTGTAGGTGTGAAATCATTTCCCTAAGCACAACTGTTCTGTTAATGGAACTGGTAATTCATGACCCCAAAGTTATTGTTGATGGCTGGTGTGAACACTCCAGAGTTAGGAAAACTGTGGCAATATGAATTTGGCCCATGGGGTCACCAAGAAAAGATGGACTAAATGGAGAATTAGATTCAATACAGTAGGTTTCAAAGTTATTCCTCATTCTTGGCCACATTTTTGTGAAGAGATTGTAGCTACTTTGAGCATCCTGAGTTTCCCTTAGGAAACTGTTGTGCACAGAGGTTTACCATGTTACTAATTGTCCTTGAGGGCCCGGTGACTCCTGTTACCTGACCGATCGGGGTTTCAGGAGCAATTCGCATGGGGGCATACGCATTATTGTGAAATGCAGAATCTTACAGACGTTTGGTTTTAAATACATTTAGGGACTTATTTATAAGCCCCTGTGGGCCACCCGAGCATCACTTTTTTGATACTCCTACGGCACACAGTGCAGACTCATATCTACAAGGTCACGCAAAGCCACCTTGTGTGGCTTTACATGGCCATGTAGATATGTTGTAAGTTAACGCAGTGCAAGTTGCTGCATTGCCTTATACTCCATAAGAGAAGCATGCCAGGGGCCTTGCTGTGGGTGTTGCCACTCAACACACATGGTTTTTGACACTGCCCAGAGTTACAACATAGCGTAAATCTCGGGCACGCCAAAATCATGCACCTCCCCAGAGCTGGCGTACCAAGGAGAAATGTTTATATTTCTCTTTGCTTTTTCCACTTTCCACATGTGCTGCAGAATGAGGAAAATGCTTTTCATAATTGTTTTTGTGCAGGAAAGTGCCCCTCGTGTGACTCAGCATGACTTTGTAAATAGTAACACAAGGTAGCGCAAATCACTACCATGCGTTACTTTGCATTGAGAATGTGTTCCATGGGTGGAACATGAGCATTCCCATACTTCCACCAATGGAATTTTACCCAATAACAGATTTACTTAGGGTAGTAAGCCTGGGATTGCATCAAAATGGTACGCCTTCCCAACAGAGGGGTAACATGGAGAAATATATTTATTTCTGCTAGTTATTCCCTCCATCTACATGTGCTGCATCCAGCAGCACATATAGAAAGAGGACATGCGTCTAAGGATCGTTTTGTGCAGGAGGGACACCTTCCTCCACAAAAACAATCCTGCCTGTAATGCAGCCGCTATGGTGCAAGGATGCCTGCATTGGCACTCAGAGAGAATAAATGTGTCATATCTTAGTAGATATATCACATTTCTGCACTGTCTCTGTCATGCAGCGCAGCAAGTTGTTGTGCTGCATTGCATGCATGACATTTTGATACAACTGACCCATCATCTCAACTGTAAATGCTAATCTGAAGATAAGCAGAAAATCTAAGGAACAACACTGCTTTAAAAATGCATGAAACTTTAGATTTAGGTAAGTTCAAGTACAACAAAGGATCAGTACATCCGTTTTAATACTTGATTTAAAAAGTGTGTGTGCTTTTTCTTGTCCAGTAATTGTACTAGTTCTTCTGCAACAAAGCTATGGGTACTTTCACATACAGCGTGTTTCTAAGTACAGAATCATTTAACATCATTTACCTACCTTCTCCATTCTGAATAGCACTTAAACTGTCAATATTAACTGCAATATGGATAGTAAGGCCCATATTTATACTTTTTTAGCGCCATATTTGCACCGCTTTTTGACGCAAAAGTGGTGCAAACTTCCAAAATACAATTGTATTTTCGAAGTTTGCACCGCTTTTGCGTAAAAAAATGACACAAATGCGGTGCTAAAAAAGTATAAAATGGGCCTAAGAGTAGAATTTAGAGAACTTCTAAGGCTCGAAGTACTGAAGGATTGTACTCTTTTTGAGAGATTTCCATGAAGATTCAAACATCGCAATGGAATTCATGGAACCAAGATGCTTTATCCTAGAACTAAACATTTAAATACAATACTATTTTATTCTCATCCTAACTAAATGGTGATGGGAGATAGTATATTATTCAGATAAGCTCCAGGCTTGCAACATCATTAAAATGAATCCATACAAAACCTTCAATATACCAGTTTTATTAATGTGAGCTATTACTTGTGCAGGATGTAACGCTTGCACAAGTAGCAGGTATACAATTGTCTACTCACTGGGAACCAACCACACAATTGTATCTCTTGACTCAGGTAGTAAAGCAGAGGAGTCCAATGCCTACTCAGCGGAAGTAGTGTTGGCTTGTAAACTCCATCCACTGGCATACAAGAGTCAATCTTGTGGTTGTATGCCAGCGGATGGAGATTGTACAGTCAGTGCTTTATCTTTGGAAAAAGAAAAGTATATTTATTACACACACTAATAAACACTACACAATAATACAGAAATATATACATGGCATTGGTGAAAATACCTTTGGTAACAATATGAAATCATATTTGAACCCTTCTGTGTCATGACCATGCATAATCAGCCTACCACCCTCACCAATACTAAATGAAACATCACAAAATTTGTGGGTGCCATTTGTTAGAAAACAGGCCTATTAGCTTTGTCACTGGGTCACCAAATCAATATATGAGGCAAGCCTATAAGCTTTATAAAGCGGTCATTCCATTGAAATATAATGCATAATTCCTAGGATTTATTGTTAAAATCAGTGGACTAACCGTGTTCAAATACATTCACTATTAATAAACATTACACTGTTCATCAAGAAAGGTTTTCAGTAAAGTCTTTGTATTCCATGCAACATTAAGGGCCTCATTACGACCCTGGCGGTCATAGACCGCCAGGGTGAAGGCCGGATGTAGCACCGCCAACAGGCTGGCGGTGCTACATCAGGTATTCGGACCGCAGCTGTGAAGCCGCGGTCGCCCAGCCGGGTCCGGCGGTTTCCTGCCGGATTTCCCCCGGCTGGGGGAATCCTCCATGGCGGCGCTGCATGCAGCGCCACCATGGGGATTCCGACCCCCTTCCCGCCAGCCTGTTCCTGGCGGTGTACACCGCCAGGAAGAGGCTGGCGGGAACGGGTGTCGTGGGGACCCTGGGGGCCCCTGCACTGCCCATGCCACTGGTATGGGCAGTGCAGGGGCCCCCTAACAGGGCCCCATAATGATTTTCAGTGTCTGCTTTGCAGACACTGAAAATCGCGACGGGTGCCACTGCACCCGTCGCACCCCTGCAAATCCGCCGGCTCCATTCGGAGACGGCTTCCTCTTTGCAGGGGCTTTCCCGCTGGGCCGGCGGGCGATCTTTTGAAGATCGCCCGCCGGCCCAGCGGGAAAGTTGCAATGGTCCCCACGGTCATTTGACCGTGGGCGGTGTTTGGGCGGTTTCCGCCCGGCGGGCGGCGCCCACCTCCCGCCGGGGTCGGAATGACACCCTAAATGTTTTGGGGTTTATTTCTTATGGCCACTGTAGGCCACATCAAATGCAGCCATAAGACCAACTAGAAAATATCCAACCACTTTCACACTTGTGAGGGGAGCCTCAAGGCCCCTGCACCCCTGCCAGCATTCCACTGTCACTGATTTCTTCAGCTGTCCTACAGCAATGGAACATGTCTCCTCTCCACTTGCTCTCCAGCCCACATTGGCCTCTTGCAGGCGAGCAGTGCACACTGATTCCTGTGTCCTGTGTCCCAGGGACCCAGGAATGGGAAATGGGGTCCCCTGTCCAGGAAGGAGTACGGGAAAGGTGACCAATGCACCCCTGTCCCTAGGCAAATATAATAGTTACAGTTGTGCTGACCCCCAGGGGCTTCATTCATCCTATGGGAAATCTTGAAAACATAGCATAGCGCCACATGCTCTTTACGCTGTTTGGAACTTTAAAATGAGCAAAATATTCAGATGTGGCATGACTTGGGCCCCTTTGGGTCAATTTCCTCAATCTTGGGATCGTTGTGCTCCTAGTGGTGAGCTCTATGTACCTGGAGCATTTTCAGCAGATGTCCTGCCCTCACAATCTATTCTACTTAGCTCCCCAGACACTCCATGACCTCCTGCCCTTTTACAAGGCTTCTGTGGGGACAATGGAGTCCAGATATTCCCCAAACTGTTCCTCAGGGGGCATAAAGTGCCAGAATCACTGGTCCTAGAGACACCCACCCAATCCTGTTCTTAATCCATCATGCACAATGGTTGTCTTGTCCTTCCAGCTGTCCATGGTGTTGCTGCTGTTACTGTCCAGGTCCAGAGTCTTTCTCACTGTCTCTCTCTTGTCCTAGGGTTTTTAAGTGTGAGTGGAAGGAACTAGAAGAGAGGTACCACATTATCATTCTACTCCTGTCTCAAACCTCTTGCATGGTATTCAGGACAATCCAATATGGTACTGTCAAGTTTTGGATGTGAATAGCTCATATGGAGGCCTCGGCCTACCTAGCTGACATCACTGCTAGATACTTTCCTATGTTAACTTCAAAGAGGAGACTATCCTGTGTTGTGTCCAAATGTTTGGACTATCTCCATTGCTCAGTGGGCCTAGGCTGTCCCAGGCAAGGTGCAGTGTGCCAGCTAATTAACGGAGACAGATTTTCCCCATACCCCTTACTGATAATTGCAGATTTGTATGGGCAGAACTTTATTCCTTCTACCGGGGAGCAGAGTAATTAACTTGGTCTAGCAGAAAGGCAAAAGACCTGGGATCTAATTCTGAGCTGAGCCAGAGAAATATGACAATTCTGAACAACCAATAAGATGTACATGTTTGTTATTAGGACATGCATATTCAAAACTGCCATGCATGTTTCACTCCAGTTTGACACTTCACTAGACTGTGTAGGCCTAAGTGGAGCAGCTCTGCACTTTAAAGCAGATTTCACCTATGTGTGTAAAACAAGGATACTATAGATCATCCAGTAAACCCTACTGACATAACTATAAATGACCACTAATATTCAAAAGCCTACCGTGGGTCAGCCACTACCTTGGCTGGGTCGCTTCTACACTAGGCTACTTATGCACAATTACTAGGCTGTACACATTGGTAGCCTCACATGTGGAGCCCACACATGTGCACACACGTTTGCACACATGTTCATGTATAACCTACCTACTCTTCCTTACACTAACTGCGCCACAGCAGTCTTATCTTGAAAGATGGACAACGGTGGTAAATATGGTCAGTCCAATTACAGAGAAATTTCAGTGATTGTGACTCAGGTGGAGATACTTACTCATAGTAAAGGTCCAAAAAGTATGTGATCTAAAAGAGAAAAATCTAGTTGGACTAAATGACTGAAACCTATTTTGCTACACCAGTAAAACACAATTTTTGTCAATGCATGTAAACAAAAATAGACAGTCATAGTCCCTAATGGAGTGATTTGTGAGTATGTGTCAAAGACCCCCACCCACACATCAGCTGCCTTATCCAGGAAGACCACAACACGTAATAATGGCACTACTCTTGTTAGATAAAAAATTATTTAAGTAATGTTACCCTCAGACTAACTCTTAGTAGATATGACACAAAGCAGACAGGCTTTTCCTAAGAAAATGTGTAAGCATTAGAAGTACTAAAACAGTTAAGCCAAAAACACAGCATGATAAAAAGCCCACTCCAATTTATAGAAAATAGAGAATATCTTAATGACCACAATGATAATAATCCAATAAAGCGAACCAGAGATGTGAATTGTTGAAGTTTTAAATAAAAATAGCATGGAAAAACACAAAGCACAAACAAAGAGCAACTGATTGTGCTACCTCGAGCAAAGTCAAGCGTTAAGTTTGACCGTGGTGCATTGCTGGCTGGATAAAGGGACTGGGTTCATCCTAGTCAAAGAGTTACCTTCTTTTCTTTGAAACAGTTATAGGCATTCTGAATCGGATGAGATCCCGAAGCAGTAGTCTGTGCAGGTGGGAGAAGCTCAGGTTTCCATGCCCTGGATGTTGATCGAGACCTCTTCAAATCTGTGGGTTTGGGTCGAAGTGAAGTAAAACAGAAAATGTAGCAGGAGCTTTCAGTGAAGCCAGGCCCACCAGCAATGCCCTCTCTGTGAATCGGCTTTGCAGGTTGCTCACAGTCTTCTGTTGGTTCTCGGGCAAAAATTCTTGAAAAGCTGTCAAAGTCCCACTGTTTAGGTATGGGGCAAGAGGAGTACACTCTGACACCAGCTAAGGTTTACAAGACCTCAGGAACAGCACTTGGGGGTCAGGACTCACTCTAACAGAAGCCACTGGCAGGGTCCAGGAGAGGTCTATTGGGAACTGGTCCACTGGGCTCTCCCAGGAAGGTTGGGTTCTCACAGCTTTTGTGTCACTGTAGGTTAACAGGGGTTAGCCAACTGACCTTTAAAGTCGGCTTCTTAGTCCTGAGCACAAGGGTGTTGGAAATCAAGCTGTTAGTTTTGTGGCCACCACAAGTAACTGATCCACAATTGTCCATACTGGGAACCAAACACCCTTATTGTAGCACTTGACTCTCACAGGGTAGTGAAGCGGAGCAGTCCAAGGTCTACTCAAGGGAGGTGGTGTGGGCCAGTACTCAACAATCACTGACACACAATAATAATACCCAATAAAGGATTACCCAGTCAATACTTTTTCTTTAGGAAAGGGAGAAGTACATTTATTACACACACTACTAAATATTATGCAGTAATCTGCAAATATATACATTGGCAAATGGAACATACTATAGATGACTGGGTCACCGGAACATATCAAGTGAGTTTAAACAGCTGTTTTGTACTGAACACCTTACTTTTATCAGTAAGAAACTAGGGGTGGATGGAATTCTGCCAGGGGGTGGAGTTGCTCGATGTGTCTGTTTGTGTTATGTTTTTCACATTCTGTTGTGTGATTTGCATTCTCATGTTGCAAATATTGTGTGGACGGCACCATGCCGTTTACATGGATGCAGCCATTTTGCTTTTGCTGTCTTTCTGTCCATGGTGCTCGGTCTAACTTTACTCCACCCTTGATCTTTCCAAACCCACCCTTTTCTAAATTACCCACCCCTCATTTTCCTTTATTTCATCAGTGTGTGGCTTTGTGTTTGTATGTTTTGTTTTTGCGACTTTTTGAATACTTTATTTATATATGCTTTTCCCTTTACTTCTTAAAATTATTTTCGTTCTTCCTTCCATCTATTTCTTCCACTTTCTGTTTCCCACCCAGCACCATGGGACAGGGCGACAGAGGGAGTGGAGGTGCTGGTGCAGCTGCTAGCTGCTTACCTTGTTTGCATCAGCACCACCAAGGGGTGCTGGCCTGCCCTATTTTCACCAAGGCAGAGGTGGCAGCACTTGTGTTTTTGTGCAGCACCACCTCCCCTCCATGCTGGCAGCAGGAGGGGAGCAGTTATGCCCTTTGGAAGTATCAGCACATCGAGCGAGAACAGGATCTTCTCGACGTGCTGGGTGTTGAGGTGTCAGGGCTCAGTGAGTAATAGTTATTTATTTTCTGTGTGTGTTTGACAATGCAATTTTTTTTCTAATAGTAGTGCTGACTCTCAGAGGAAAGTTAAGTTTACATTACGATGAATATTCATTGTGTGATCATGTTTGAGCTAGCCAGGTGCTCAGTCAGCGCTTCCTAATTGTTCTCATCAGTGCACATTTGGGCTGAATATTTAAAAAGCCATGCCGACTGAGCCACCTCCTGTCACCAAGAATACCTCCTGTCACCAAGAATAAGATAGTGATAGTAGTAAGATGTAATTTAAGTGAGTTAGCATTCCTTTCTCAGTTCCTTTCTTCATGTAGTTGATGCAATCCCTACCAATTGAATATCCCGGTGATGTGTAGTATGATATCATCGTAGTATACATCTATGCATGGAAAAAAATAGAGGTTGAATTGCCCCATCAAAGCTGGTTGAGAAGCAACGATCATTTTTTGCAATATGAATGCATTGTTAGTGGTACATAGTTGTAAATGTAGTGCCATATTTACAAGGCCCTTTGCACCACCAGAATGTCAATTTTAGTGACGATCTTGTGGCGCACACTGCAGGGCCATATTTACAGGGCCACATAAAGCCACCCTGTACTTTTTGTGGCCTTGTAAATATGGACTGAGTCGACAAATTGCAATTTGCTGCGTTGACTCACCCTGCGACAGGGATGCATGCCATGAGTGCTACAGTCAATGTTCCCATGTAACACCCATGGCATTTGACACATTCCCAGATTTACAATGGTTTGAAAACCTGGGAAAGCGTCAAAACCCATTGCCTCCTCACGGAAGGCGTTAGGGAGAAGCAACAAGGAGAAAAACCTTTATTTTTACTTGTTTCCTTTTTTCTATGTGTCCAGCACACATAGAAAAAGGAAAACGCCCCTTAAACAATCATCCCCGCAATGCTGGTACCCTTGCACCATGGTGCAAGGGTGCCTGTGTTGGCACAATGCACCCCATTGTGTGCTAGCGCAGGGGACAAAGACAGGATTGTGTCATATCTTGCAGATACACCACATCCCTGCCTTTTTCTCTAGACACAGGGCAGTGCAGCAAGAAAGCTTGCAGCGCAGCCCGGCATCAAATGTTTGTAAAAATGGACCATAGTTCAGGAAATTTGGAGTTGGGCTTGGGTGTAGGAATTATGGAAATAAAAGTAATAGGTCAACTTGAGTCAAGTTGATCAATACTAGGCAATCTGATTTAGAAAAGTCAAATTTTTATGTGTTTGCCTCTGCCTGTCAAAATATTTTTGGGGAGATTAACAGTACTACTAATCTTTTTTTTATCTTCTTTATTTCTTACCTCAGCACCAAAGGGGAAGAAGAGGGCAACAACTGAGGCGGGACCAGGAGGAGATAGGGGTGCCATTGCCACCACCGTGCAGATGCTGGAAGATCTGCTGGCCCCAGTAAGTCTTCCTGTATTATTAATATTATTTCCCTAAGTTTCACCTCTCCTTGTTTTGAATATTTTTTCTTTTATTTTTACTGTGCCTGTCTACCTTTTATTTTACGTATTTGCACTCTATGCAAGCTTTGCTAAATTCTTGTTATCCCTGCATGTATCTATTTTTCATGTTTCTGTACCTGACTTTCCCCTGTCTGTACTAGCTTTCTAATACTTTGTTACTAAGCTTAGCTTTCCCTTCTCACCTTCTATATCTTGCTGACTGCTATTTTAATACTAAGAGGACAGATTTTTAGGACAGGTACTCTACCAATAAGATTGCACGCCCAAGTCAGCTTTTCTGCACGTGTTTGTGAAGGTTTTTTTTGTAGTACTCATGCCCATTGCATTTGCCAATCAAGACCTCACCATGGGTTCTCCTCGATTGACCAAAGTGGTCCACCCCTTTATTGTGCTTCAGTGACTTAGCTTTGCCCCTCCATTAGGAATCATTTGTGGTTGATTTGTCTACCTGTCTTTTCTAACAACTGACAAAATTCCTAAAGTGAATGATAGAAAAAGATAGAACTGCTGTGATCTATTGCAGTTGTATTTGGTTGGAATCTCAAATGTGTAGCGTTTTATCCAGCCGCATGACCACCAGTGCAGGGGCCAGCGGGAGCACCAGGGTGCCAGATGTGGCAGTGGTTGGAGGGGGAGGACCGGTGGCAGCAGGGACAGACATTGATAAGTCATATTGCTCTTGCTCATTGATAATTACTAGTATACACACTGCAAAGGCATTGCTTGTGAAGGCTCTGGTCTAGCAGCTACTGTGGGAGTTGAGTTCTTAACCCCTTCCCTGCCATGTACGTAATGGTTACGTCCGTGGCTGCGGTGCTCAGACGCCACGGACGTAACCATTATGTCCAGGGACCGGCCCTCAGGGGAAGGGCTAGCACTCCCCGAGAGCCAAGGTCAGAGTTGGAAGGGGAATCGCTTCCCCTTCCACCCCCTGCCCCCCCAATGACATCAGCATGCGATCACACGCTGACATCATCAGAAGGTGCCAGACGCACTAGAAGCCATTTGCTTTCAGCGCGTCTTCAGAGGAGGAGGTGAGTTTCTCCTCCGGCCAGGGGGGATTGCTGCAAAAGAGTCATTGGGGGAAAGGAAAGGGTTTTCCTTTCCCTCGATGTCTCTTTCAGCATTCAGACAGCAGGAATGCCAACTAGACACCAGGATTTGTTTATGTGTGTGTTTACTGTGTGGGGGAGCGACCCTTTGGGCAAAGGTCATTCCCCTTGGTGGGGTCAATGTGTTTATCGGCATTTCTGCCCGCCTCGGGGGCAGATCGGCCTTTTATTTTTAGGCCGATCTGCCCACAAGGGGGGCAGAAGCCACTAGAAACCAGGGATTGTTTTTCTATGATTTTTTGTGGGGGACGGCCCCTTGGGCAAGGGTTGCCCCCAAAGGGCAAAAAGCATTTTTGGGAAGTTCGGACCCCCTTGGGGGCATATCGGCCTTTTTCTTTTAGGCCCATCAGCCCCCAAGGGGGGGCAGAATCCAATTAGTGCCAGGGATCATGTGTGTGTGCTCTGTGTGAGAGCCAGGCCCCTTGGGCAAGGGTCGCCCCTCCAAAGGGGGCAATATATTTAATGCCATTTCTGCCCCCGTGGGCAGATTGGCCTATTTTTTTAGACCCATCTGCCTCCGGGGGGCAGAAGCCACCAAGACGCCAGGGATTATTTTTCTTTCCTTTGTTTTTTTTGTGTTGGGGGGGGTGGCCCCTTTTGCAAGGGTCGCCCCCCAAAGGGGGCAAAGCACTGTTGGGTAGTTCTGCCCCTCTTGAGGGCAGATCGGCCTATTTATTTTAGGCCGAATCCACTTAGCACCAGGGATCATGGTGTGTTCTTTGTGTGGGGGGCTGGCCCCTTGGGCAGGGGTCGCCTCTCAAAGGGGGCAATATATTCTATGCCTTTTCTGCCCCCTTTGGGGCAAATTGGCTGGGTTTTTTTAGGCCCATCTGCCCCCAAGCAGAATCCACTAAGTGCCAGGGATCATGTGTGTGTGTGCTTTGTGTGGGGGGGTGGCACCGTGGGCAAGGGTCGCCAGCCCAAAAGGGGGCAATATATTATATGCCATTTCTGCCCCCCTTGGGGGCAGATTGGCCTATTTCTTTTAGGGGGGTCAGAAGCCACCAAGATGCCAGGGATTTTTTTTCTTTCCTTTGTTTTTTTGTGTTGGGGGTGTCTTCTTTGGCTAGGGTTGCCCCCTTTGGGGGCAGATCAGCCTGTGTTTTTAGGGCAGAGAACACTAGACATCAGGGAAAATTTCTAAATGTTTGGTGGCGGGATGTTTGTCAACTGGTGAAGTATTTGCATTTGTGATTACAGTATAACAGTTTATTTCTCCTTTCTGTTCTAGTTCAAAGCTTCCTTTGCTGTGGCTTGTTGTGGTTTTGGCAGTAGTTGTCCTGCGGTTTGCACAGTTGCATGTTTTAGGTAAGTAAATACATTTACGCCAAAAGAGTATTGTTGACATGCATGAATGACATGTTTGTAGGTGGGGTAATAAATGCAGGATTGTGTGTGAAATTACCCTTAGATTTATGCACAATGATATTTGTGTTGTCTTATGTCTAATTTGCTTTTCTTTTTTTCTTTTTTAGTGGGAGTTCATTGGTGATTGTTGTGGCTGTGCAGTGTAGTTGCTGGTGAGTTTAGCTTTTTTCAGGCAAGTGAGTGGTATAGTTTTTGAGTTTTTAACTCTTAGTGATAAAACCATACTTTGTTTATTACTTATGTTACACAGTGCTGATTGTTGGTGGTGTATTTGTCCAGTTACTTTTCACAGGAAGGATCATGGCTAGCCGTGGGATGACCACTCAGCAGGTTGTTGGTGTGCTTTTTGAGTCGTCTTCTGACCATGATTATGAGACTGACTCTGCATCTGGGGCAGAGGAGGAAGTGCAAGATTCTGGAAGTGAATTTTCTGTCAGAGAGGAATCATCTGATAATGAAGCCACTCTCAGTGCTGATGAAGGGCCTGTTTTAGAGGAGGATACTGATGTGCCAATGGTGCAGCAGCCAGCGACTGAAAGGCTTCCCATTGGAAGACCTGATCTCTGGGTTGCCCCAAACATGGAGCAGCCACAGTTGCCTGCCTTTACTGGTCTCCCAGGGTGTAGAGTAAATACGGAAAACTTTTTGCCTGTCAATTTCTTTGAGTTGTTTATGGACAATGTATTTTTGGAAGAGATTGTTGAACAGACTAATTTGTATACAGAGCAGTAGTTGAGGGACAACGCTGCCAAACTTGGCCTCACTCTAGAGCTAGCCGGTGGATTCCCACTAATCTGGAAGAGTTGAAAAAGTACTTGGGTTTAACTTTTTGATGTGGTTGATAAGGAAGCCATCACTGTCTTCATATTGGTCAACTAGTCCCTTGATGGTAACTGCTATATTTCCTGCAACCATGAGTCATAACTGGTATGAGCTTCTTCAGATGTTGCCTTTTGTTGATAATGCTTTAGCCTTGCCACGAGATCACCCTGATTCTGACCATCTTTTTTAAGATTAGAATTGTCCTTCATCATTTTGCAGATCGGTTTTCAGAGATCTAGGTTCCAGGCAAAGAAATATCTGTAGATGAGTCTTTAGTCCTGTTCAAGGGTCGTTTGGTTTTTAGGCAGTACATTCCTAGCAAGAGGACACGGTATGGAATTAAGTTGTATATGCTGTCTGAAAGTAGTACAGGATATGTTTATAATTTCTGGGTCTACTCTGGTAGGGATTCCCGTAGTGACCCCCTTGGTTGTCTGCCCACTTTTGGAGCTAGTGAGAAAATTGTGTGGGAACTTGGTAGATGACTTTTTAACAAAGGTCACCATTTGTATGTAGATAAATTCTACACTGGAGTTCAGTTATTCAAGGAATTGTTCAGAGTGGACACTGTTGCTTGTGGCACAATCTGCTCTTATCAGAAAGGCTATCCAAGAGAGCTTGTCTATAAAAAAACTTGAAAAGGGACAGTGCAGTGCCTTGCAGAGTGATGAGCTGCTAGCTCTGAAATTTGTAGACAGAGGGATGTGTACATGCTAATTACCATCCATGATGAGAGTACTTCACCTGTGGGTGCTTGGGGTCAAGTTGCTGTAGTGAGCAAACATTTGTACATTTTATACTACAATAAGCACCTGAGTGGTATTGATAGAGTAAATCAGAGGTTGGAAGCTTACACTGCTGCTCGAGTCTTACATATGGTATAAGAAATTAGCAGATCACCTGCTCCACTTGCCAACTTCTAAGGCTTTTGTTATGTTCAAGAATAGTTCTCCAGAGTCAAGGATGACATTTGTGAAATTTTAGGAGTCTGTCATAGCGAGCCTTGTTGTGCTGGAACAGGCAAGAGTTCCTAGAGAAGCAGTGATGGAGGATGTGGCTAGATTGAAAGATAGTCACTTTGCTGAGCAAATTCCTCCCACGGCCAAAAATTACTTTCCTGCTAAGAGATGTAGAGTCTGTGCTCGAAGAGGTATCAGGAAGAAGACTAGGATGTACTGCCCTGATTGTCCTTCAAAGGCTAGGCTGTGAGTGGATGGCTGTTTCAGGAGCTACCACACACAAAAGAATTATTGAGAAATACACTGACCGTAAACTGCTGTTTCATATTTTCATATGTTCAGTTTCACGGTTGGCATACCTGTCATGTATTCAGTTAGAGCTTTTGTGTTTGTAGATTTGTACTTATTTATAATTAGTGGTTTCTTTGTTGTTTAAAAACAAAAAAAAGTGATGGCGGTGTGCATGGACTGCAGCTTGGCTGGCGGTGTGCATGGAGTGACGCTTGGCTGGCGGTGTGTGTGGAGTGGCGAATGGCTGGTGGTGTGTGTGGGGTGGCGTTTGGCTGGCGGTGTGCGTGTAGTGACGCTTGGCTTGTGGTGTTTGTGGAGTGGCGCTTTGCTGGCACTGTGTTTGGGGTGGCACTTGGCTAGTGGTGTGCATGGAGTGGCGCTTTGCTGGTGGTGTGTGTGGAGGTGCATTTTCCTGGTGGTGTGTGTGAGGTGGCGCTTGGCTGGTGGTGTGCGTGGAGTGGCGCTTAAGCTGGCGGTGCCATCCAAATGTTAGTCCACACACTCCCATCAGCTGGTGTGATTTCTGTATCAGGCATGCGGGCGTATGAAAGTGATGGGCCCTTAAATGGCGCAGTCTGTTGATGCAAGTGTTGTAATGTGGTGGGCCCGTGGCTGGCGGCGTGAATGGTCTTGTGCATGTCATGTATGAAAGGTGTGTGAATGGACTATAAAGTGGTTGGTGCCTTGACGTGGGTTTACAGCTCACGAGCTGTGAGTCACTGGTTCAGTTTTTTGGCCTTTCAGTTATTAACAGTGCATTTCACTTTTGTAAAATCTCTTGCTAATAAGACTTGATCTACTGAACCATCAATCACCCTCATGCCAAATCCAACCAGTATGTGTGGTAAAAATGACAAAACCTGTTCTGCTGTAATCAGGCATCGCAGCACTCCTGTGACACGCTAGGTGTCTCGGGTGGGACCCCAATGATGAAGCATGCCACCAACTTGGTTTGTGGATGGGGGTCTTTTTAATATAACCTTAGTGCATTTCTTTTCACAATTATAGTGTTTGGAACCTCACTTAAGTATGTGGACACATCAAAATAATCCATGTCAAAACTACCTGTGTTGGGGGGGTTATGTTTTTGGTCCCAGGTGCAGCCTTCATCTAGGGAAACCTACCAAACCCATACATTTCTTTTAACTAGACACCCCAAAGTGTCCAGGGAGGTGTGGCTTGCGTGGATCCCACAACATTTTCTTACCCATTCTCCTCTGCAAACCTCAAAATTTGCTTAAAAGCACATATTTTCCTCACTTTTCTTTGTAGGATCACCGCTCTGGCACAAATTTACTACCACCCAGTATTCCCCTCAGTCGCCTAGGTAAAATTATTTCACTTGCGTGGGTTCCAAAAGCAGAGTCAGCATAAAGATGTATAAAAGAAAGATATGTGCTTATCAACTCACTGTGCTATCCCCTCAATCTCTACAGGTTTTTGGCATTTTTCTGTTGGAGGCACCTGGGCCACCCACACAAGTGAGGTAACATTTTTATTGGGAGACTTGGGGGAACACTGGGTGGAAGAAAATGTGTGGCTCTTCTCAGATTCAGGAACTTTCTGTCACCGAAATGTGAGGAAAAAGTGTGTTTTGGGCCACATTTTGAGGATTGCTGAGGATTCTGGTAAGAAAACACTGAGGGATCCACCCAAGTCACACCTCCCTAGACTCTCTCGGGTGTCTAGTTTTCAGAAATGTTTGGGTTTGGTAGGTTTTCCTTTATGGCTGCTGAGCCCAGGACCAAAATCGCAGGAGCCCCTCACCCCGCAAAAACAGGTTGTTTTGTAGATGATAATTTTGGTGTGTCTTGGGGGATTTCCTGTCACCGGCACTAGGTCTACCCACACAAATGAGGCATCATTTTATCAGGAGATTTTGGGGAAAGCTAGGTGGAAGGAAATTTGTGGCTTCTCTCAGATTCCAAAACAGTCTGTCACCGAAATGTGAGGAAAAAGTGTTGTTTGGGCCAAATTGTGAGGTTTGCTCAGGATTCTGGGTAACAGAACCTGGTGAGAGCCCCACAAGTCACCCCATCTTGGATTCCCCTAGGTGTCTACGTTTCAAAAATGCACAGGTTTGGTAGGTTTCCCTAGGTGCCGGCTGAGCTAGAGGCCAAAATCCACAGCTAGACACTTTGCAAAAAACAGCTCTGTTTTCTTTGGGAAAATGTGGTGTCCACGTTGTGTTTTGGGGTATTTCCTGTCGCTGGCACTAGGCCTATCCACACAAGTTAGGTACCATTTTTATCTGGAGACTTGGGGGAACGCTGGGTGGAAGGAAATGTGTGGCACCTCTCAGATTCCAGAACTTTCTGTCACCGAAATGAGAGGAAAAAGTGTTTTTTTGGCCAAACTTTGAGGTTTCCACAGGATTCTGGGTCACAGAACCTGGTGAGAGCCCCACAAGTCACCCCATCTTGGATTCCTCTTCGTGTCTAGTTTAAAATAATTAAGAGGTTTGGTAGGTTTCCCTAGGTGGAGGCTGAGCTAGAGGCCAAAATCCACAGCTAGGCACTTTGCGAAAAACACCTGTTTTCTTTGGGAAAATGTGGTGTCCATGTTGTGTTTTTGGGCATTTCCTGTCGCTGGCAGTAGGCGTACCCACAGAAGTGAGGTACCATTTTTATGGGGAGACTTGGGGAAAAGCCGGGTGAAAGCTTGCAGCTCCTTTTAAATTTCAGAACTTTCTGTCACCAAAATATGAGGAAAAAGTATAATTTTGGCAAAATTTTGAGGTTTCCACAGGATTCTGGGTCACAGAACCTGGTGAGAGCCCCACAAGTCACCCCATCTTGGATTCCCCTTGGTGTCTAGTTTTGACAAATGCAGAGGTTTGGTAGCTCTCCCTCGATGCCGGCTCAGCTAGAGGCCAAAATCCACAGCTAGGCACTTTTCAAAAAACAGCTCTGTTTTCTTTTGGAAAATGTGATGTTCCCACATAGAGGGTCATTCCAACCCTGCCGCCGCGGTCAGAAAAGGGGATCCGGCGGATTCCCGCCAGATTTCCCCTGTCTGGGCTGAATCTCCATGGCGGCGCTGCAAGCAGCGCCGCCATGGAGATTCCGACCCCCTTCCCGCCACCCTGTTTCTGGTGGTTTTTACTGCCAGGAACAGGATGGCGGGAACGGTGTTGTGGGGCCCCTGGGGGCCCCTGCACCTCCCATGCCACTGGCATGGGCAGTGCAGGGGCCCCCTAACAGGGCCCCAGCATGATTTTCACTGTCTGCTTAGCAGACAGTGAAAATCGCGACGGGTGCAACTGCACCCGTCGCACACCTACAACACCGCCGGCTCCATTCGGAGCCGGCTTCTGGGTTGCAGGGCCTTTCCCGCTGGGCCGGCGGGCGCTCCCTTGGCGGGTGCCCGCCGGCCCAGCGGGAAAGCCAGAATGGCCTCCGTGGTCTTTTGACCGCGGAGCGGCCATATGGTGGTGACCGCATGGCGGGCGGCTACTGCCGCCCGCCGCTGTCAGAATGACCGCCATAGTGTTTTGGGGCATTTCTTGTTGCGGGCACTAGGCCTACCCACACAAGTGAGGTACCATTTTTATAGGGAGACTTGGGGGAATGCTGGGTGGAAGAAAATGTGTGGCTCCTCTCAGATTCCAGAACGTTCTGTCACCGAAATGTGAGGACAAAGGTGGTCATTCCAACCCTGGCGGTCGGTGTTAAACCTGTGGTCAAACCGCAAACAGGCCGGCGGGGTAAAAAATGGAATTCCGACCCTGGCGGAAACAGCCAACAGAGACCGCTACATTACCACACCGCCCACCACGGCGGCACAAACAAACAGCGCGGCGGTCACGGCCAACAGACAGGCGGGAGACAATGTACCGCCCACTGTATCACAACCTACCAATCCGCCACCTTTTCCGGGGCGGTAGCCCCGCCGATAAAAACACGGCAGAAACAGCCATTTCGAAGGGAAAACGCCCACCTCCATATACCCCACGAGAATCAGGACAGCATGGAACCCGAAGTCCACATACTTCCAGCGATAGTGTTCCTACTCCTCTACGAGGAGCACGAACGCCGGCGCAGAAGACAACAGTGAGTACTGCACCTACGACACAGGGGAGGGGGGAGAAGAACATATTACGGGTACACACATACGCGACACACCCACCCTCACCCTCACCCACTACAACAAACACGTCAATGCATAGCAACACATCAGAGTGACACCCCCCAAACCCCCCGGAAGAATGCAAATACAAAAGGAAATGATTCTAAACATTGGATTATATTGTATAACTGGCTTAAAAATATATCTACACATCAAAAAATCTGAGATACATAAATGTACAAGTCCGAGCATTGTAGCATGCATTGTCCGTGGACCACTGGGCCCAAATCACATGGGCAAAGCCCACACAAGATACCTGACTCCAACGGAGAGAACACTGCAGGGGCATCAGATAGCAAAACTACAGGCACCTCAGGGGGAAGGGAATGGGGGGCACCTCAGCCAGATGAGTGAACGACGCCAGATCCACAAGGGGCCTCCATGGCCACTGTTCAATCCTGGGGAGTGCAAAGCCACAGTCTCACAAGTCTCTGCAGTGGGTGGTTTGCCCACTGGACCATCCTGGGGAGTGCAATGCCACAGTCTCACAAGTCTCTGCAGTGGGTGGTTTGCCCACTGGACCATCCTGGGGAGTGCAAAGCCACAGTCTCACAAGTGGATAACAGTCTCCACTGGTTCTGGAGGGGGCTTTGTGCCCAGAGTGCTTCGTGCAGCCCTGCCCAACACAGATGCGGGCCAGCCCCTGCCGCTCATGGGGAAGCGGTGCTTGAGACGGCGGTGCCCAGTTCAGCGGTGCTTGAGATGAAGGGCCCAGTTCAGCGGTGCTTGAGATGAAGGGCCCAGTTCAGCGGTGCTTGAGATGAAGGGCCCAGTTCATCGGTGCTTGAGATGAAGGGCCCAGTGCAGCGGTGCTTGAAATGAAGGGCCCAGTTCAGCGGTGCTTGAGACGGCGGTGCCCAGTTCAGCGGTGCTTGAGATGAAAGGCCCAGTTCTGCGGTGCTTGAGATGAAAGGCCCAGTTCAGCGGTGCTTGAGACGGCGGTGCCCATTTCAGCGGTGCTTGAGACGGCGGTGCCCAGTTCAGCGGTGCTTGAGATGAAGGGCCCAGTGCAGCGGTGCTTGAGATGAAGGGCCCAGTTCAGCGGTGCTTGAGACGGCGGTGGCCAGTTCAGCGGTGCTTGAGATGAAGGGCCCAGTTCTGCGGTGCTTCAGACGGCGGTGCCCAGTTCAGCGGTGCTTGAGACGGCGGTGCCCAGTTCAGCGGTGCTTGAGACGGCGGTGCCCAGTTCAGCGGTGCTTGAGACGGCGGTGCCCAGTTCAGCGGTGCTTGAGATGAAGGGCCCAGTTCAGCGGTGCTTGAGACGGCAGTGCCCAGTTCAGCGGTGCTTGAGACGGCGGTGCCCAGTTCAGCGGTGCTTGAGACGGCGGTGCCCAGTTCAGCGGTGCTTGAGATGGCGGTGCCCAGTTCAGCGGTGCTTGAGATGAAGGGCCCAGTTCAGCGGTGCTTGAGACGGCGGTGCCCAGTTCAGCGGTGCTTGAGATGAAGGGCCCAGTTCAGCGGTGCTTGAGATGAAGGGCCCAGTTCAGCAGTGCTTGAGATGAAGGGGCCAGTTCAGCGGTGCTTGAGATGAAGGGCCCAGTGCAGCAGTGCTTGAGATGAAGGGCCCAGTTCAGCGGTGCTTGAGACGGCAGTGCCCAGTTCAGCGTTGCTTGAGACGGCGGTGCCCAGTTCAGCGGTGCTTGAAATGAAGGGCCCAGTGCAGTGGTGCTTGAGATGAAGGGCCCAGTTCAGCGATGCTTGAGATGAAGGGCCCAGTTCTGCGGTGCTTGAGACGGCGGTGCCCAGTTCAGCGGTGCTTGAGACGGCGGTGCCCAGTTCAGCGGTGCTTGAGACGGCGGTGCCCAGTTCAGCGGTGCTTGAGATGAAGGGCCCAGTTCAGCGGTGCTTGAGACGGCGGTGCCCAGTTCAGCGGTGCTTGAGATGAAGGGCCCAGTTCAGCGGTGCTTGAGACGGCGGTGCCCAGTTCAGCGGTGCTTGAGATGAAGGGCCCAGTTCAGCGGTGCTTGAGATGAAGGGCCCAGTTCAGCGGTGCTTGAGATGAAGGGCCCAGTGCAGCAGTGCTTGAGATGAAGGGCCCAGTTCAGCGGTGCTTGAGACGGCGGTGCCCAGTTCAGCGGTGCTTGAGACGGCGGTGCCCAGTTCAGCGGTGCTTTAGACAGTGGTGCCCAGTTCAGCGGTGCTTGAGATGAAGGGCCCAGTGCAGCGGTGCTTGAGACGGTGGTGCCCAGTTCAGCGGTGCTTGAGACGGCGGTGCCCAGTTCAGCTGTGCCTGAGATGAAGGGCCCAGTGCAGAGGTGCTTGAGACGGCGGTGCCCAGTTCAGCAGTGCTTGAGACGGCGGTGCCCAGTTCAGCGGTGCTTGAGACGGCGTGCCCAGTTCAGCGGTGCTTGAGACGGCGGTGCCCAGTTCAGCGGTGCTTGAGACGGCGGTGCCCAGTTCAGCGGTGCTTGAGACGGCGGTGCCCAGTTCAGCGGTGCTTGAGACAGGGGTGCCCAGTTCAGCGGTGCTTGAGATGAAGAGCCCAGTTCAGCGGTGCTTGATACGGCGGTGCCCAGTTCAGCGGTGCTTGAGACGGCGGTGCCCAGTTCAGCGGTGCTTGAGATGAAGGGCCCAGTTCAGCGGTGCTTGAGACGGCGGTGCCCAGTTGAGCGGTGCTTGAGATGAAGGGCCCAGTTCAGCGGTGCTTGAGATGAAGTGCCCAGTGCAGCGGTGCTTGAGACGGCGGTGCCCAGTGCAGCGGATCTGGCCATGGCGTGGAGGTCATTTGCCACCTGTCCTGTGGCTGGCGGAGCCTTCCTGCCCATCTGTCCTGTGGCTGGAGGGACCCTCCTGGGCTCTAGTGCCGGGCCTGTTGGTGGCCTCCTGCCCACCTGGGATGGGGCTGGCGGGGCCCTCCTGCCCACCTGGGATGGGGCTGGCGGGGCCCTCCTGGCCAGCTGGTCTGATGGCGGTGTTGTCGGGCGTGCTGCCCTTCCCAGCCTTCCCTGATCGCCTGTGTCCCTTCCTCACCTTGGGCGGTGTGCCAGCTGTCTCCACACTTCCTGCCGGAGCCATGGTAGGGGTTTGAGTCCCTGCTGTCTTCACCCTCTCACGCCGGCCACTGCCTATCTTTGGATGTTTCTCCGGGGGTGGGCTGCCCATGCCTTGGCTCCGTACTGAACTTGCTGCCCTGGAGGGTGTGGGACTCCACAGTCCATGGCAGACTGTCATGACAGGGCCCGGCTTTGTCCTGGCTGAGGTGCTGCCTATAGTCCTATGACATGGACGGGGTGGGGGAGTTGGTGGAAAGAGGTTGAGTTTGGATAGGAAAAACTCCTTAGGAGCAGTGGGACGGGTAGGTGTAGTGGGTATGGGAGTGGAGGAAGAGGTTGTGGTTGTAGGAGTATGAAGTCTGGTGTCTTTGGGTGCAGGTGCTTTGGCTGGAGGCTGTCGTGAGGTGGATGGCTGTTGGGCGGGTGGCTGCCTGCGTTTGTGTATCTTGGAAGAGGGTGTCACAGACACACTGGGAGAGGACACAGGGGACGTGTAAATGGTAGTGGGGGTGGTGACTGCACATGTGCGGGGGGTTCTGGTGTGTGAGCTGGTGATGGACGTAGTGGCTGAAGATGTTGTGCATGCAGGTGTGAGTGGAGACGTGACAGGGAGGGAGGAGGGAGACGAGGAGGACACAGTGGAGGCAGTGGGTGTTGGTATGTCTGTATGTGGATGTTGCTTGGGTGAATGCCTGTGTGATCTGTGGTGCTTATGTCTGCCTGAGCTTCCCTTGGGTGTTGAGGTGTGTGCAGGCTGGTCTGATGGTGTGTCAGGGATAGGCAGAGGTACAGGTGATAGGGTCTGGGTGGAGGAAGTTGGAGGGGGGAGGCTAGAGACAGGGACAATGGCTGCCATCAGTGCTGAGGCCAGAGTGTTGAACGATCACTGTAGGGCAGCCTGACCAGAATGAATGCCCTCCAGCTATGCATTACTCTGGTGCACCTCTCTTTTTACACCCTGGATGGCATTCAAAATGGTAGACTTCCCAACAGTGAGCGTCCTCAGGAGGTCAATGACCTCCTCACTGAGGGCAGCAGGGGTGACTGGGGCAGGGCCTGAGGTGCCTGGGGTGAAGGAGATGCCCACCTTCCTGGGTGAGCAGGCCCGGGGCAAACGCTGAGGGGCTTCTGGGAGGGCGGTGCTGGTGCGGTGGGTGGCGGCTGTACCTGTTGTTGCGGGGGCACAGATGTTGCCGCCACCACAAGGGAGGTCCCTTCAGACGACGAGTCCGTGTCGCTGATGTCTGCCCGAGTCCCCGCTGTGGAGCTCCCCTCGCCCTCCGTCCCACTGGTGAATTCGGAGTCCGTTGCATGGCCCTCCATGGCCATGTGGGATGCAGCTCCCTCGTGCTCCGATGTCACTTCTCCTCCGCCTGATGATGCTAATGCACACATGAACAGGAAGACCACAAAAAAGGGGGGTGGAGAATATAAAGACATGTCGAGTGCATGCATTGGCGACACCGTTGGCGGACAGGACAGACACAGAAGCCCCCTGCACTACGCCGCGCACTTGGGGTCGACTACTCAATCCGTGGAACATGGCCTGCAAGCCTATGGACGACATCTGCACACATAGATGACACACGGCCTTGATTAGCTGTACTTGGCACCCTACAGAGGTGGGGGGCAGGGGCACAGGGCCATGCCTTACGGAGGGGCCTAGCCTACAGAAATCGTCCTGGCCTAGGGATACCCACAGCCCTCCTCCCCCACCCAGACACCTCCACTGCGCGCAAAGTCAACAGAATGAGAGTTTACTCACCCCCTTGTGTCTGCTGTGATGTCCTCACGCGCCCCTCCAAATCGGGGTAGGCCACCGCCAGGATCCGGGACATCAGGGGGGTCAAAGTCCGACTGGCACCCCTCCCACGTTGGGAGGCCATCCCCAGCTGAGCCTCCGCCGTCTTCCTGCTCCAGCGTCGGATGTCCTCCCATCTCTTCCGGCAGTGGGTGCCCCGTCTCTGGTGGACCCCCAGGGTCCGGACGTCCTTGGCAATGGCACGCCAAATATCGATCTTCTGGTGGGCGCTGACCTATGTGAAATGTACAGGGGGGGAAAAATAGTCATTACCATCTGCATGCTCAATGTGAGTGGCCCCCCATCCCTACCCTTGCCATGTGGCACATGCTCTCACCGTCGTTTGATGCATGCCTCAATCGCTCCAATCCCCACCATCATTCATCCACCCCACTCAACACAGGTATTGCCCACAAAGCATGGTCCCAGTGTTCTTACCTGTTGGTCTGGAGGACCGTAGAGTTGCGCATACTGGGGGAGGACCCCATTCACAAGTTTCTCCAATTCCTGAGCAGTGAAGGCAGGGGCCCTTTCCCCAGTCGCATGAACCATTGTCTCTTCCAGACCGAGGTCTCAGCAGCACTTGCAGTGTAGGTCCTCTCCTGTTGAAGATCAGGTATCGAGTGATTAGGCTGATAGAAAATGGCGGTCACGCCCGCGGCAGTGCGACCGCCGGCGCACATCTCCATTGGCTCCTGAGACCCATAGGGTTCAATGTTAACCAATGCTGCTTTGCGCCGCAGTCTTCGACCGCCTACCGCCACGGTGTGCCACGCCAGTGCATTTACCTCACATCCCATTGTCGCACTTCACAGGTCAGGCAGCTGCCATTTCAGGGGCCCACATGGCTTTCTTTCTACTGCGTCACACATACCTAGGCCTTGCATCAACACTCATACAAGCCATTCAATGCATTGGGAATCGTGTTATGTGCAAGCTGTGGTTACGTACCTGTGGGTTGATTGACTCTGTGCTCACTGTTGTCCTTCAAAGGCACCGTCTGCTGGGACATGCGAGGAGATGGAGGAATCTTCCCGTGTACAGACCGCTGGTGGACCTGTCGACAATGGAGGAAAGACATGTCATACTGACATACAGGCTTGACCGAGCCACTATCCATGAACTGTGTGCCCAGCTGGAGACAGACCTGATGTCACCAATCCGCCAACCCACAGGGATCCCCCCTCTAGTGCAGGTGCTGTCAGTGCTCCATTTCTTTGCAAGTGGGTCATTTCAAACAACAGTGGCCATATCATCAGCACAGCTACATCGTTTTCCCTGAGGTGGGGGATTTGCCTACAGTGAAAGGTGACTTCTATGCCCTTGGACATATCCCCAACATCATAGGTGCCATTGTTG
The DNA here is from genome assembly GCF_031143425.1 of Pleurodeles waltl. NCBI lineage: Eukaryota > Metazoa > Chordata > Amphibia > Caudata > Salamandridae > Pleurodeles > Pleurodeles waltl. Next base: position 892,628,976 of record NC_090447.1, read on the forward strand.
GGACACATGTGGCTTTGGTACCCCCCAGCAGGAGTGAACGGGTGTACAGAAACAGGAAGAGTTATCATTCGATGAATGTACAGATGGTGTGTTTGGCAGACCAGTACATCTCCCATGTGAATGCCAAGTTCCCTGGCTCAGTGCATGACGCGTACATCATGCGGAATAGCAGCATCCCTTACGTGATGGGTCAACTCCAGAGGCACCGTGTGTGGCTAATTGGTGACTCTGGTTACCCCAACCTGTCATGGCTACTGACCCCAGTGAGGAATCCCAGGACAAGGGCAGAGGAACGCTACAATGAGGCAAATGGGCGTACTAGGAGGGTGATCGAGCGGACCTTCGGCCTCCTGAAGGTCAGGTGCCTCCATATGACAGGTGGTTCTCTCTACTACTCACCAAAGAAGGTGTGCCAGATCATCGTGGCCTGCTGTATGCTTCACAACCTGGCTTTGCCACGCCAGGTGCCTTTTCTGCAGGAGGATGGTCCAGATGGTAGTATTGTAGCAGCTCTGGAGCCTGTGGAGAGTGAAGACGATTAAGCCGAAGAGGACGACATAGACAACAGGAACACAGTAATACAGCAGTATTTTCAGTGACACACAGGTAAGAATCCACACCGGCATATTACATATACTTAACCACTACTACGTCTCTACTGTCTGTCCTTTTCCCCCAGTGTATGGTAACTGAGTTGTGACTTTCCCTTCCGATTTCAGAGATGTGGGCCCCACTGCGTGACATCTGCTTTGTTTCCCCATGGACTACACCTGTGTGACAGTGGTATGTTGGCATCACTATGTAAATATGCATTTTGGCACAGTAATATCTAATACATTTGTACTAAATCACAGCCAGACTCCAGAATATTTTGTGCAATGACTGTGTTTATTTCTGTGCTCTATATTGGTGGGTGGTTGCAAATCGGTGAGGGGTGATGGTGGAGGATTGCCCATGGCAGAGTCCAGACTAGTATTATCACAGGTGCATTGTCCAAATGGCTGTGGGAAGTGGAGCAGGGGCAGTTTAAGGATGGACAGGGTGACAATGTGGGTCAGTGGGATGACAACCAGGGAGGTATCCTTTGCTGGCGGGGGTCTTGGCATCTTACTCTGTCTTCTTCCTGGATCTCAGGGCCCGCTTGCAGGGTGGTTCTCCTTCTGCAGGGGGTGGGGTGCTGGTGGCCTGTTGGTCCTGTGGCAGGGCCTCCTGTCCACTAGCGCCGGCAGAGGTGGTAGGCAGTTCTTGGTCCATGCTAGTGTCAGGGGCCCTTTGTGGTGCCACAGTGTCCCGCAATGTGGTGACTACCTGATTCAGAGCCCCTACAATGGTGCCCAGGGCGGAACTGATGGTTCGTAGTTCCTCCCTGAACCCCAAATACTGTTCCTCCTGCAGGAGCTGGATCTCCTGAAACCTGGCCAGGACCGTCGCCATCGTCTCCTGGGAATGGTGGTAGGCTCCCATGATGGAGGAGAGGGCCTCGTGGAGAGTGGGTTCCCTGGCCCTGTCCCCCCCCTGTCGCACAGCAGCCCTCCCAGTTCCCCTGTTTCCCTGGGCCTCTGTCCCCTGGACCGTGTGCCCACTACCACTGCCCCCAGGTCCCTGTTGTTGTTGGGGTGGTGGGTTAACCTGGGTGCCCTGTAGTGGTGGACACACCGCTGATTGACGTGTCCTGGGGACAGAGGTATGGGCCCGCTGGGTGGGTGCTGTGCTGGTGTTCCCAGAGGGGGGAAGGTCTGCTGTGGCCTGTGGCTGTCTGAGGGGAACCGACTGTCCCGAGGTCCCCGATGGGCCGGGCTGGTCATCTAGATCCAGGTTGACAGAGGTGCTGTCATCACTGTGGGCCTCTTCTGGGGGTGGAGTGGACATTTGTGGACCCTCCTGCGCGGTGATGTGGCGTTCGGGTCCTGCAGGGGTATAAATGGATGGTTATTGCATCTGTGTGTGCCATAGCGTGCAATGGGTGGGTGCCCGTGTACCCCAGTGCTGGCATTCCTGTGTGGGGGCTTTTGTGACGGTGGTTTGGGGGGGGGATGTGCAGTGGGCATGCTTTGGTGATGGTTGTCCATGCTTTGTGGTCGCATGCAGGGCTTGGGGTTGGGATGGGTGGGTTGTGATGGTGAGACATTTGCAAGGAGTAGGTGTGACGGGGGTGAGGGTGAGGGTGAGGGTGGGGGTATGAGTTGGCATGCTGGTGGGGTGGGGGGATGAAGTAGTGAAGATGAGACTTACCAGAGTCCATTCCTCCAGATACTCCGCCGAAGCCCTCAGGATGCAGGATCGCCAAGACCTGCTCCTCCCATGTTGTAAATTCTGGGGGAGGAGGTGGGGGTCCGCCGCCAGTCCGCTGCACCACAATGTTGTGCCTGAATACCATTGAACGCACCTTCCCCCGTAGGTCGTTCCACCGCTTCCTGATGTCGTCCCTATTTCTTGGGTGCTGTCCCACTGCATTTACCCTGTCGACTATTCTGCTCCATAGCTCCATCTTCCTGGCAATGGAGGTGTGCTGCACCTGTGGTCCGAAGAGCTGTGGCTCTACCCGTGCGATTTCCTCCACCATGACCCTGAGTTCATCCTCAGAAAACCTGGGGTGTCTTTGCGGTGCCATGGGGTGGTGTGGGTGATGTGTGGGGTGGATTGTGTGGTGCTAAGTGTGGTGATGTGTATTGGTGTGTTGTGTGAAGTGCGTGGTAATATTGCTGGGTGAAAGTAAAATGCGCGTCTGGGTGCTCAGATCTCTATTTCTCTGTGCGTGGTCCCGATTCTGGAGGAGTGGGGGTTTGAGGGTGATGTGGGTGTGTGTTTTATATTGTCTTGGGTGTGTGGGAGTGGTGTTTGTATGTGTATCAGGTGTGTGTATTTTGATTTGTCCAATGTGGTTGTATTTTGTAAGTGTGTGTGTATTTTGAGCGCGGCGGTGTGTACCGCCAATAGAATACCGCGGTTGAAAGACCGCCGCGTGGATTCGTGTGTCGTGATAGTGTGGGCGTATTTCTGTTGGCGTGACGGTGGAGGTTTGGTCATCGCCAGTTTCTCGCTGGCCTTTGGTGTGGCGGACTTTTGTGGATGTCGGTATTTTGGCGGTTTGCCTGTTGTGGGTCAGAAAGACCGTGGCGGTTTGCCGCGGCGGTATGTTGGCAGTCTTCTGACAGCGGTAAGCTGATATTACCGCCAAGGTTGGAATGACCCCCAAAGTGTTTTTTGGGGTAAATTTTGAGGTTTGCACAGGATTCTGAGTAACAGAACCTGGTGAGAGCCCCACAAGTCACCCTCATGTTGGATTCCCGTAGGTGTCTAGTTTTTAAAAATGCCCAGGTTTCATAAGTTTCCCTAGATGTCAGCTGAGCTAGAGGCCAAAATCCACAGCTCGGCACCTTGCAAAAAACAGCTCTGTTTTCTTTGGGGAAAAAAGTAATGTGTCCACGTTGTGTTTTGGGGCATTTTCTGTCGCGGGCACTAGGCCTACACACACAAGTGAGGTACCATTTTTATAGGAAGACTTGGGGGAATGCTGGGTGGATGAAAATTTGTGGATCCTTTCAGATTGCAGACCTTTCTGTCACCAAAATGTGAGGAAAAAGTGTTTTTTTGGCCAAATTCTGAAGTTTGCACAAGATTCTGGGTAACAGAACCTGCTGAGAGCCCCACAAGTAACCCCATTTTGGATTCCCCTAGGTGTCTACTTTTATAAAATGCACAGGTTTGGTAGGTTTCCCTCTGTGCCGGCTGAGCTAGAGGCCAAAATCCACAGGTAGGCAATTTCCAAAAAACAGCTCTTTTTTCTTTGGGGAAATGTTGTGCCCACGTTGTGTTTTGGGGCATTTCCTGTTGCGGGCACTGGGCCTACCCACACAAGTGAGGTACTATTTTTATCAGGAGACTTGAAGGAATGCTGGGTGGAAGCAAATTTGTGGCTCTTCTCAAATTCCAGAACTTTCTGTCACTAAAATTTGAAGAAAAAGTGTTTTTTGGGCCAAATGTTGAGGTTTCCATAGGATTCTGTGTCACAGAACCTGGTGAGAGCCCCACAAGTCACCCCATTTTGGACTCCCCTTGGTGTCTAGTTTTAAAAAATTTAGAGGTTTGGTAGTTTCCCTAGGTGGAGGCTCAGCTAGAGGCCAAAATCCACAGCTAGGCACTTTGCGAAAAACAGCTCTGTTTTCTTTGGGAAAATGTGGTGTCCATGTTGTGTTTTGGGGCATTTCCTGTCGCTGGCACTAGGCCTACCCACACAAGTGAGGTACTATTTTTATCGGGAGATTTGGGGAAACACTGGTTGGATGAAAATTTGTGGCTCCTTTCAGATTCCAGAACTTTCTGTCACCGAACTATCAGGAAAAAGTATTTTTTTGGCCAAATTTTGAGGTTTCCACAGGATTCTAGAACACAGAACCTGGTGAGAGCCCCACAAGACACCCCATCTTGGATTCCCCTTGGTGTCTAGTTTTGAAAAATGCAGAGGTTTGGTCGCTTTCCCTATGTGCAGGCTCAGCTAGAGGCCAAAATCCACAGCTAGGCAGTTTGCAAAAAACAGCTCTGTTTTCTTTTGGAAAATGTGAGGTGCCCACATTGTGTTTTGGGGCATTTCCTGTTGCGGGCACTAGGCCTACCCACACAAGTGAGGTACCATTTTATAGGGAGACTTGGGGGAATGCTGGGTGGAAGGAAATTTATGGCTCCTCTCTGATTCCAGAATGTTCTGTCCCCGAAATGTGAGGAAAAAGTGTTTTTTGGGCTAAATTTTGAGGTTTGCACAGGATTCTGAGTAACAGAAACTGGTGAGAGCCCCACAAGTCACCCTCATGTTGGATTCCCGTAGGTGTCTAGTTTTTAAAAATGCCCAGGTTTGGTAGGTTTCCCTAGATGTCAGCTGAGCTAGAAGCCAAAATCCACAGCTCAGCAATTTGCAAAAAACAGCTCTGTTTTCTTTGGGAAAAAGTAATGTGTGCATGTTGTGTTTTGGGGCATTTTCTGTCACGGGCAGTAGGCCTACCCACACAAGTGAGGTACTATTTTTATCAGGAGACTGGAGGGAAAGCTGGGTGGAAGGAAATTTGTGGCTCCTCTCAGATTCCAGACCTTTCTGTCACCAAAATGTGAGGAAAAAGTATTTTGTTGACCAAATTGTGAAGTTTGCACATTCTTCTGGGTAACAGAACCTGGTGAGAGCCCCACAAGTCACCCCATCTTGGATTCCCCTAGGTGTCTACATTTAAAAAATGCACAGGTTTGGTAGATTTCCCTAGCTGGAGGCTGAGCTAGAGGCCAAAATCCACAATTAGGCACTTTGCAAAAAACAGCTCTGTTTTCTTTGGGAAAATGTGGTTTTCACGTTGTGTTTTGGGGCAGTTTCCTGTCCCGGGCACTAGGCCTCCCACACAAGGGAGGTACATTTTTATCGGGATACTTGGGGGAATGCTGGGTGGATGAAAATTTGTGGCTCCTTTCAGATTTCAGAACTTTCTGTCACCGAAATATGAGGAAAAAGTGTTTTTTTTCCTAAATTTTGAGGTTTCCACAGGATTCTGGGTAACAGACCCTGGTGTGAGCCCCACAAGTCAAACCATCTTGGATTCCCCATGGTGTCTAGTTTTGAAAAATGCAAAGGTTTCATAGGTTTCCCTCGGTGCCGGCTGAGCTAGAGTCCAAAACTCACAGCTAGGCACTTAGCAAGAAATCTGCTATTTTCTTTTGGAAAACATGATGTGCCCAAATTGTGTTTTGGGGGCATTTCCTGTCGCGGGCACTAGGCCTACCCACACAAGTGAGGTACCATTTGTGTAGGGAGACTTGGGGGAATGCTGGGTGGAAGGAAATTTGTGGCTCCTCTCTGATTCCAGAACGTTCTGTCACCGAAATGTGAGGAAAAAGTGTTTTTTTGGCTAAATTTTGAGGTTTGCACAGGATTCTGAGTAATAGAACCTAGTGAGAGCCCCATAAGTCACCCTCATGTTGGATTCCCATAGGTGTCTACTTTTAAAAAATGTCCAGGTTTGGTAGGTTTCCCTAGGTGCCGGCTGAGCTAGAGGCCAAAATCCACAGCTAGGCACTTTGCAAAAAACAGCTCTGTTTTCTTTAGGAAACAGTAATGTGTCCACGTTGTGTTTTGGGGCATTTTCTGTCGCGGGCACTAGGCCTACCCACACAAGTGAGGTACCATTGTTATCAGGAGACTTGAGGGAACGCTGGGTGGAAGGAAATGTGTGGCTCCTCCCAGATTCCAGACCTTTCTGTCACCAAAATGTGAGGAAAAAGTGTATTTTGGCCAAATTGTGAAGTTTGCACAGGGTTCTGAGTGACACAACCTAGTGAGAGCCCCACAAGTCACCCCATCTTGGATTTCCCTATGTGTCTATGTTTAAAAAATGCACTGGTTTGGTTGGTTTCCCTAGGTACCGGCTGAGCTAGAGGCCAAAATCCATAGCTAGGCACTTTGCAAAAAACAGCTCTGTTTTCTTTGGGAAAATGTGGTGACCACATTGTGTTTTGGGGCATTTCCTGTCGAGGGCACTAGGCCTACCCACACAAGTGAGGTACCATTTTTATCGGGAGACTTGGGGAAACACTGGGTGGATGAAAATTTGTAGCTCTTTTCAGATTCCAGAACTTTCTGCCACCGAAATATGAGGAAAAAGTGTTTTTTGGCAACATTTTGAGGTTTCCACAGGATTCTGGGTAACAGAACATGGTGAGAACCCCACAAGTCACCCCATCTTGGATTCCCCTTGGTGCAGGGGTTTGGTAGGTTTCCCTAGGTACCAGCTGAGCTAGAGGCTAAAATCCACAGCTAGGCACTTTGTAAAAAACAGTTCTGTTTTCTTTTAGAAAATGTGATGTGCCCACATTGTGTTTTGGGGCATTTCCTGTCACGGGCAATAGGCCTACCCACACAAGTGAGGTAGCATTTTTATCAGGAGATCTGAGGGAACGCTGTGTGGAAGGAAATTTGTGGCTCCTCTCAGATTCCAGACCTTTCTATCACCGAAATGTGAGGAAAAAGTATTTTTTTGGCCAAATTGTGAAGTTTGCACACAGTTCTGGGTAACAGAACCTGGTGAGAGTTCCACAAGTCACCCCATCTTGGATTCCCCTATGTGTCTACGTTAAAAAAATGCACAGGTTTGGTAGGTTTCCCTCTGTGCCGGCTGAGCGAGAGGCCAAAATTCACAGCTAGGCACTTTACAAAAAACAGCTCTGTTTTCTTTGGGAAAATGTGGCATCCACGTGGTGTTTTGGGGCATTTCCATGTCGCGGGCACTAGGCCTACCCACACAAGTGAGGTACCATTTTTATTGGGAGACTTGGGGAAACGCTGGGTGGATGAAAATGTGTGGCTCCTTTCAGATTCCAGAACTTTCTGTCACCGAAACATGAGGAAAAAGTGTTTTTTGGCCAAATGTTGAGGTTTCCACAGGATTCTGGGTACCAGAACATGGAGAGAGCCCCACAAGTCACCCCATCTTGGATTCCCCTTGGTGTTTAGTTTTAAAAAATGCAGAGGTTTGGTAGGTTTCCCTAGGTGCCAGCTGAGCCTGAGGCCAAAATTCACAGCTAGGCACTTTGTAAAAAACAGCTCTGTTTTCTTTTAGAAAATGTGATGTACCCACATTGTGTTTTGGGGCATTTCCTGTTGCGGGCACTAGGCCTACCCACACAAGTGAGGTACCATTTTTATAGGGAGAATTGGGGGAACGCTGGGTGGAAGAAAATTTGTGGCTCCTTTCTTATTCCAGAACTTTCTGTCACCGAAATGTGAGGAAAATGTGTTTTTTTGGCTAAATTTTGAGGTTTGCGCCGGATTCTGAGTAACAGAACCTGGTGAGAGCCCCACAAGTCACCCACATGTTGGATTCCTGTAGGTGTCTAGTTTTTAAAAATGCACAGGTTTGGTAGGTTTCCCTAGGTTCCGGCTGAGCTAGAGGCCAAAATCCACAGCTAGGCTCTTTGCAAAAAACAGCTCTGTTTTCTTTGGGAAAAAGTGATGTGTCCACATCGTGTTTTGGGGCATTTCCTGTCATGGGCACTAGGCCTACCCACACAAGTGAGGTACCATTTTTATCAGGAGACTTGAGGAAATCCTGGGTGGAAGGAAATTTGTGGCGCCTCTCAGATTCCAGAACTTTCTGTCACCAAAATGTGAGGAAAAAGTGTTTTTTAGGCCAAATGTTGAGGTTTCCATAGGATTCTGGTTAACAGACCTGGTGGGAGCCCCACAAGTCACCCTATCTTGGATTCCCGTAGGTGTCTAGCTTTTAAAAATGCACAGGTTTGGTAGGTTTCCCTATGGTCCAGCTGAGCTAGAGGCCAAAATCCAGAACTAGGCACTTTGCAAAAAATAGCTCTATTTTCAATGTCATAATGTGATGTGTCCATGTTGTGTTTGCTGTTGCGGGCATTAGGCCTATGCACACAGGTGAGATATTATTTTTTTCGGGAGACTTAGGGGAATACAGAATAGCAGAACAAGTTTTATTACCCATTGTCTTTCTCTACATTTTTTCCTTCCAAATAGAAGACAGTGTGTAAAAAATACATCTATTTGAAAAATGCCCTGTAATTCACATGCTAGTATGCGGACCCCGGAATTCAGAGATGTAAAATAACCACTGCTTTTCAACACCTTATCTTGTGCCCATTTTGGAAATACAAAGGTTTCCTTGATATCTGTTTTTCATTCTTTATATTTCAGCAAATCAATTGCTGTATACCTGGTATAGAATGAAAACCCTTTGCAAGGTGCAGCTCATTTATTGGCTCTGTGTACCTAAGGTTCTTGATGGACACACAAGCCCTATGTATTCCCACAACCACAGGAGTCCAGCAGACGTAACAATATATTGCTTTAAAAAATCTGAAATGGCTGGAAAAAGTTACAGAGTAAAACGTGGAGAGAAATGGCTGTTTTTTCACCTGAATTTCAATATTTTTTAATTTTTATTTTAGCTGGTATTTTCTGTGGGAAAACCTTGAAGGATCTACACAAAAATCACCTTGGTAAATTCAAAATGTTGACTACTTTTCAGAAATGTTTAGCTTTCCGAGGATATAGCATTGATTTTATACTCATTTCTGTCACTAGCTGGAAGGAGGTCAAAAGCACAAAAAATAGTAAAAATGGGGTATGTCCCAGTGAAATGCCAAAATTGTGTTGAAAAATGTGTTTTTCAGATTCAAGTCGGCATGTTCCTGAAAGCTGGGAAGATGGTAATGTTAGCACTACAAACCCTTTATTGATGCCATTTTCAGGGAAAAAACCACAAGCCTTCTTCTGCAGCCCTTTTATCCCATTTGTAAAAAAAAAAAAATAATAATAACTTTTTGCTGTATTTTGGGTAATTTCTTTGTCTCCTCCAGGGGAACCCACAAACTGTGGGTACCTCTAGAATCCTTAGGATGTTGGCAAAAAAAGGACACAAATTTGGTGTGGGTAGCCTATGTAGACAAAAAGTTATGAGGTCCTAATCGCGAACTGCTCCAAATAGCCAAAAAAAGGCTTGGCACCTGATGGGAAAAAGGCCTGGCAGCAAATGGGTTCATGGCCTTTTCTCTCTGCAAATCAGCTGACAAATCCTCATAATGAATGGATGCTACAAACAATGTCCTTGATGAAAAGCAAGTGAAGGATAGACGGCTAAATGAAAAAATGGGTGAAATGGTTTTTGGGTGAAACGATGTGTGGGTGAAAGTAAAGGGCACATAGGTGAGTGATAGGAGATGCATGGTTGGGTGAAAGGATGAATGAAAGTGGTGAAAGGACGCCATAGTGGGTGAAGGGTTGATGGATAAAAGGATGGTCGGTGGGGATAGGTGGATGGGAACGGTTAATGTATGGGTAAATGGATGGATATTTGAATGTGTGGATACTGGATATGTGAGTGCATGGATGGATGGGTAGATATATGGATGGCTAGATAGAAATGTTGGAAGAGAAAGTGTAAAGGTGGAATGGTGGATATCAAAGGATTAATAGAGTAGATGAATGAAAAAATGAATGTATAATTGCTTGGATCAAGAAATAAGGTTGCTCTCCTGGAAAGTGACATGTCTGTTCACCTACTTTCCCTGTTTTGCCTGGTTATTAAAGCTTTGGTTCAAAGTGGGGGTATTTTAATTTTCAGTTTTCTCCCTTAACTCACTGTAGTTGAAAGAAGGCAGATATGTACCCTCCCAAGAATCCTTATACCTCCACTCCCGTTAGTTACCCATGCTCTTATGCGATAACTGCAGCATGGTTCATTTTGGCAGTACAATAGTGCTGTCTGTGCAAACAGCATATGCTTCAGTTAATACAGCATTTACAAAATTGTCAAATCAGTGAAAACTTAAAACAAGGTGTGTTTCCCTTCCCTCCCAATGCCCACTCTGTCACCTCCTGGTACTTCAGTTCTTTATTCTTTCCAAAGTTCTATCTCAGCCATCCAAAAGAAATTGAAAAATCCCTTTTGCCATGCACCACATTATGTACATGTGATTCATATTTCATGGTTTTCATAGCAAATTCGTGCCAGTTCAAATGTTACCATTTTGACATTTGACAATTACCGTGAGGCATGTGTGGGTAAACATATGGCCCTGTGACTGTCGTAATCAGCCACATCAAATTCCAATGGCACTAGGGGCCAACATTTTACTGCTACTGTGCCACTCTACTTTTTATAAAAAAAATTCACAGAGCGCTATTTATAAATTGCCATTTTCCTTTTTCTTTCCTGCTATAAATCCTGGTGGACATCCAGCTCCACAGGAGATAGCAGCCTGGCAACAGATGATAGAGGGCATCTGTCATGAATGTCAGCAGCTAGTGGTCCTTCAGGAGGAGGAAGAGGATTGGGCCCATGGAGCCACCAATATACCCGCCGGTCCTAGCTCCTCCAACCATCCACCAGCGGCTCCAGCTTCCCAGCAGCACTGTCAGTGCTGCTGCCAGCTGGCATCAGTCTATCCCTGTTCCCACTGCTGCCCCCTCCTCACGTTCCGTCCACAACTTCCACTGCCAAGTCCTACAACAATCTGCGTGCCTGTCCTGCTGGATGGCACACATCGAGGCATTCCTGGACGATCTCTGGACCGAGTGGAGAACGCCCTCTTCTGACTCTTTTTTAAATTTGTTGTTTTGGTGGGAGGGACACTTCTGAGTGGAGAAGGTAGGAAAGGGATTTGGGACCGGGTTTTTTTATACTTTGGGCTTTCATTGTGGACTTTTGATGTGGACTTTCTTTGGACTTTTGGGGTCGGGCCATTTGGTTGGGGAGAAGGATGGGTCTGTTGTGGGTGGAAAGGGTGGGGTTTCAGTTTGTTAAAAATAAAAGAGGATAATTTGTTTTACTTCATTTATTCCTCTAATCTTTATTTTGGTGTTGTAGTTTGCACTGCTGTCTTTTAGTGTAGCCTGTTTTATAAATCTGCTAAAAAATGTATGTCAGGTATTTATGCCGTTGCTCTACTGCCACTAGGGGATGATTGCCTTTGCCTATTTTGCCTACAAAAACCGAGATACACACAAACAACATCTTCTTTAGGGGACGTTAATTACTAACTAAACAATTTCACTTTCATCCATAGTTCTTCTCTTATCTGAATAGATGAAGGGAGGGCTGATACCTCAGTCTTCTTACTGCAGGGTTTTCCCAAGGTGGCAACTTATCCTGAGAGGGTGATAGTACTAGTAGCAGGCTAGCATGCAAAGGGGGAAAACACAAGCTACCACTCCGACCTTTGCGAACTCCAACTGCAGAATTATTCAAAGGGTTATCCATCACTGTCAACTAAATTGAAAGAAAACAGAGAGTTAGCGGGTTATATATTATATCATAACTTTATAAAGTCTGGTACCACTCTACCTTGATGACAGTGTTTGACACACAACAAAGAAAACCTGATATAATAATAAAAAAAGCAATACCAACTTCTTCTCAGCAATGGGGATCTAGTATTTAATGAAAACTAAACTTAGGAAATGAAATCCTAGAACTTAGAAGTGGGCTAAAAGTCAGGAGTGATTATATAAGGGTAAGCATTTACGCAACACACAACACACGGCCTTAATGATGATGTTGATGGGGCCGGTGTCGAAAATTGCTCAGGTAATAGAAGGTCATGCAGTGAGTTGGTGTCAGTTTCCCCACATCTGACTCAGCAAATGTGTGATCCATTTAATAGTGTGAAATGAAGTCACACAACTCAATAAATCACACAGACTGGGGAAAGAGAGGGTTAGGGGCTCAATGAATCGATAAGAAAGGGGATTTGGGGAATAGAGTGACAAAGACAAACATAAAACCGAAGAAACAACAACAGTATTCAAGGGGGAGCTGAGCAGCACATCATCCTCATCAATCTTTTGTGAAAGGAAATGATGACAGGATAGGTATGACACATTCAGTCAGAGGGATTGCACACAGTCCTTAAGCCCCAGAGAGACCCAGAAGAGTAAATCTCTAAATGTTCTGTCTTCTAGGTTAGAAAAATACAAATTATGGAGGATAGACGCTAACTCACCCAGTTCTAAAAATTATGATTGTTAAAAAGAAAATGATATTGTATTGCCAAATTAGATGGTGCATCTCCATTCTTCTCAGATTGTCCATCACTCATGGGTGCCTGGCTGAACCTGTCCAGTAGGTAAGCTGGAGTGTTGAACCTTTACCACTTTTTCATTAGTGGAGGAGAGGACTAGGAGAAGGCCTACATATTGAAAAACAGTAACTGTATTGTAAGGTAAAGAAGAAGGACAAAAGGAAGCAAGGTAAGCTTTATGAGGAGTCAGGAGTGTACCGAGAAGACTAAGTGGCAGTGCAAAAACATAGAGAGGAGTTTCACGTTTGAGTCAGCAGTGCAGCAAACATACACTCAGCAGCATTTCCAAAATCAATGCACTTTTCTCCAGTCCACAGAGCTGAATGAGTACTAGGCCTCAGTCTCTTTGAAATACATAACTTTTGCCTTCTATCTGTTGAGGTAGTCCCTCCCTGAGTCCTCCCATCCTCCTCCTCCTGATTCTGAGTACTCCGTCCCAGTCCCAAACCAAGTGAGGTAGACCTGTGTGGTCCAATGCTGTTGAAGAACAAATAGAGAAATATAATTGGAGTATTTTGTGTAGATTTGTGTTTGGTAACTAAAGTAACTGGTCTGGTCTCTGAGGAATCAGAAAAGAAACAGTGGACCCTGTAGTTAAACTTCACTAAGTTTGAAAGGCCAATCACTTTCAGGACAAAATGATCACCCGTCAGCCCCCAAAATTACAAATCATTGAAATCAAGTTTACAAAATGTGTTGAACTCCCTCCCTCACTGTCAACCACCACATACATCATCAATCATCAGTCGCAATCACTCAATATATCTCCATTCATTTGTGCAATAGTTAGTAGTTGCCTCTTCCAATCCAAGCATTGTGGGCCATAGAAAATATTATCCCCTCTTTGATGGTAGCAAAACTTTGGAATTTAGCACTGGCACTGGTGGTCTTTCAATCAATGATCTTCTGGGGTGGCATTGTTAAGAGATGCAAAAATGGATAGACAATGACATGTGAGAGAGGCAGGCATTGTCTCCAATGTCCCGAAGGGAATATGGGGGCTTCTTCACTGCACACGGATCCAGCTCTAATCCAGCCATATATGTGACTAGAAACTGATGGGGCACCATAAACCCGATACAAACATAATGTTCCACTAGCTATCTATTTGGGCAAAGAAAGAAAGAAAGAAACAAGTTCAACGTTAAATAATTTAAAAAGTTCTATGGTGGCACTGGCATACTCAATCTGGGTATTAGAGTTTGTCCTTCAACTTATGTGTATCACCAAGATGTTGGTCAGCTAACAGACTTGATTCTGACCAATCGTTCTCTTCCTCCGCCTCTGGTGTTTTGGGAACTGTGTAATCAGGTGGTTTAAATGTTGGTTAATTTTGACCATGGTAAAACTCTTCACGTTTTGAGGTGAGAGATTGGTTCTTCTCATTGTAACAACTGCACCAGCTGCACTGAACAGACATTCAGCAAACAGGCTGGCTGCCGGAAAAGCCAGATACTTTATTGCCAGCCTGCCAAACTCTGGCCATTGCTGCATTTTCTCACACTAATACCATTGGGTTTGATCCACAAACACCTCTGTTAGGTTATTCAGATACTTCTGGAACATCCTCTGAATGAGCATTGGTGCTGCCACTTGCTCAATATCGTTTGCCTTTGCCTTTACACTGGACTTAAGACCTGGCACTTGAAACCAAGCCAATGCAGAGGTTGGGTTAGATTCTTCAGTTGCTGTTGTTGCCCGTGCTCTTATTGCTGGTGTTGGCTCCTGTAAGAAAAGGCTGCCCTCTCTGGAAGTTGAAGGCAGCATCCCAGAACTGCAGAGTGGGACTGTATGTTCTAGCCATTCTTCTTCCAGTTCTCTGGCTTTCTCAACAATCCACCTCTTGTGTTTTGAAACATCCCCTTCAGAAAAAGAAATTAACGTGGGAAGAATTTGTTTGTAGTGTGGATCAAGTAGGGTGGCACAGATGTACGCTTTTGCTAAGATAATGTAATTTTGCAGCCCTGCATTACAAGTCAAGTGACAGCTTAGGATCTCAACCAAGGCATGCACTTCTGGGTTTTCATTCATACCTGAGAGTACAAACCTTTCAGACACCTTCTTGAGCTGCTCCTCTAGCAGATGCAACAACGGGATAGCTTGGCCCAGTGTACTGTCCTCCTTGCTAACTTCCCACATGAAAACCTCAAAAGGGAGCACCATCTGTGTCAAGCATTTGACTAGGCCCCATTTGTACTCATCCATGGTCATAGCTTTCCCAATTGCATCACCTCCTCTTAGAATGACATAGCCGTTGATCTGTCTGTACTGCTTAGGCAGATGTTGCAACATACATTAGGTTGAGTTCCAATGTGTTGGCATCTCCTGTATCAGGGCTTCAACTGCTACTCTGTTAGCATGCTGAATAATCTGCAACTGCTTCCGGGCTTTAAAAGAATGGCTGAAATGAGGGCAGATGTGTCAACAGGTGGTCAGTATGTTGCTGACCAGGGGTCTGATTACGACCTTGGCAGATGGGATACTTCATCACAAATGTGACGAATATCCCGCCCGCCATTTTACAAGTTCCTTAGCATTTAATGGAAATTGTAAAATGGCGGACGGGATATCCGTCATGTTTGTGACAGAGTATCAATCAATCAATCAAAGCACTTATAAAGCGCGCTATGTACCCGTTAGGGTTTCAAGGCGCTGAGGGGGGGTGGCGGGGTAGCTGCTATCGGTTGAAGATCCATGTCTTGAGGAGTCTCCTGAAGGTGAGGAGGTCCTGGGTCTGGCGCAGGGAGGTGGGGAGTGAGTTCCAGGTCTTGGCGGCGAGGTAGGAGAAGGATCTGCCGCCGGAGGTCTTGCGCTGGATTCGGGGAACGGTGGCGAGTGAGAGGTTGGTGGAGCGGAGTTGGCGGGGGGGGCGTAGAAGTTGAGTCTGTTGTTCAGGTAGGCGGGTCCGGCGTTGTGTAGTGCTTTGTGCGCGTGAGTGAGAAGTTTGAAGGTGATCCTCTTGTCCACGGGGAGCCAGTGGAGGTCCTTCAGGTGGTGGGAGATGTGGCAACGGCAGGGTATGTCGAGGATCAATCGGGCGGATGCGTTCAGGATGCGTTGGAGTCGTTGGATGTCTTTTTTTGGGATGCCTGTGTAGAGTGCGTTGCCATAGTCAAGTCTGCTGCTGACGAGGGCTTGGGTCACCGTTTTTCTGGTTTCCGTAGGGATCCACTTGTAGATTCTGCGGAGCATGCAGAGGGTATTGAAGCAGGAGGAGGAGACTGCGTTGACTTGTTTGGACATGGTGAGAGCGGAGTCGAGGATAAATCCGAGGTTGCGTGCCTGGTTGGTTGGTTTTGGAGGGTGCCCCAGCGCGGAGGGCCACCAGGAGTCGTCCCATGCCGAGGGGGAGCGACCGAGGATGAGGACTTCCGTCTTGTTGGAGTTTAGTTTCAGGCAGCTGTTTCTCATCCATTCGGTGATAGATTTCAGTCCTTCGTGGAGGTTGGTTTTGGTGATGTGTGGATCTTTAGTAAGGGAGAGGACGAGCTGGGTGTCTTCGGCATAGGAGAGGATGCTGAGGCTGTGCTGGCGGGCCAGTTGTGCGAGGGGTGCCATGTATACGTTGAACAGCGTTGGGCTTAGCGAGGAGCCTTGGGGGACGCCGCAGATGAGGTTGGTGGTTTTGGATCGGTAGGGTGAGAGTCGGATTCTCTGGGTTCTATCGGAGAGAAAAGAGGAGATCCACTTGAGGGCTTTGTCTTGAATTCCGGCTTTGTGGAGTCGAGATAGTAGGGCGCGGTGGCAGACCGTATCGAAAGCGGCGGATAGGTCTAAGAGGATGAGGGCTGAAGTTTCGCCGTTGTCCATTTGTTGTCTGATGTCGTCTGTGGCGGCGAGGAGTGCAGTCTCGGTGCTGTGGTTGCGTCTGAATCCGGATTGGGAGGGGTCCAGGATGGAGTTGTCTTCGAGGTAGTGGGTGAGCTGTGCGTTGACGATCTTTTCGATGACCTTCACTGGGAAGGGGAGGAGGGAGATCGGTCTGAAGTTTTTGAGGTCGTTGAGGTCAGCCTTGGGTTTCTTGAGGAGGGGTTGGATATCGGCGTGCTTCCAGCTGTCTGGTAAGATTGCGGTGTCGAAGGATAGGTTGATGATCTTGCGGAGTTGGGGGGCAATGGGGGAGTTGGCTTTTTTGAAGACGTGTTGTGGGCAGGGGTCAGAGGGAGATCCAGAGTGTATGGAGTTCATGGTCTTTAGGGTTTCGGCGTCATCTACGTGGGTCCAGGTGGTGAGGCGGTCGGCGTGGGGGGTTGTTGGGGGTGGGGTCTGGCGAAGGTGTGGTGTTGAAGCTGTCGTGGATGGCGGCGATTTTCTGGTAGAAAAAGGTGGAGAGTTCGTCGCAGAGTTTCTGGGATGGTGGGACGTCGTTGATGTTGGCGTTGGGGTTGGAGAGCTCCTTCACGATGCAGAAGAGTTCCTTGCTGTCGTGTGCGTTGTTGTTAAGGCGTTCTGTGAAGTGGGAGCGTTTGGCGAGTCGGATAAGTTGGTGGTGTTTGCGGTTGGCTTCTTTGTGGGTTGCTGGGCTGTCTGGTGTGCGTTCGAGAATCCATTTTTTCTTGAGTTTCTGGCAGGTGCGTTTGGAGGTGATCAGTTCTTCTGTGAACCAGGCTGCTTTTTTCTTTTCTTGGTTGACAGTGGGCCTCTTGAGTGGTGCGAGGGAGTTGGCGCCGTTGAGGATCCACTGTTGGAGGTTGATGGCGGCAGAGTCCGGGTCGGTGGGGTTGGGCGGTGGGTTCTTGGCGAGGGCGCTGGTTAGTTGGTCTTTGGTTACTTTTCCCCAGCGGCGGTATGGCGGTAGCGGGTTGCGGTGGTGTTCGGTGATTTTCTTGAATGTGAAATGGACGCAGTGGTGGTCCGTCCAGTGGAGTTCGGTGGTGTGGTTGAATACGATGTTGTTGCTTGCAGTGAAGAGTGGGTTTAGGGTGTGACCGGCGACGTGGGTGGGTGTGTTGACCAGTTGACGGAGTCCGAGGTTGGAGAGGTTGGTGGTCAGTGATGCGGTGTTGGCGTCATTGTTGTTCTCCAGGTGGAAGTTGAGGTCTCCCAGGAGGATGTAGTCTGAAGAGGCGAGGACGTGGGTGCTTGCGAGGTCGGAGATGGTGTCGCTGAAGGGGGCTCTTGGTCCTGGAGGTCGGTATATGAGGGTTCCTCTGAGGGTAGTGTTGGGGTCCGTGTGGATCTGGAAGTGAAGGTGTTCGGCTGTCTTGAGGGTGTCGTCCATGTGGGTGTGGATCTTGAGGGTGGATTTGTGGGCGATGGCTATTCCTCCGCCGATTCCGTTGGTGCGATCTCTTCTGGTGATCTTGTAGCCGTCAGGGATGGCGATGGCGATGTCTGGGGCCGAGGAGTTGTTCCACCAGGTTTCGGTTAGGAAGGCTACATCTGGGGTGGTGGTGTCGAGCAGGTCCCAGAGCTCGATGGCGTGCTTTCGTGCAGAGCGTGTGTTGAGGAGGATGCAGTGTAGGTGGTTTGTGTTGGTTGTTGCAGGCTTCGTTGTTCTGTTGCAGGTGAAGTTGCAGGTGCGGCAGGAAAAGGGTCCTTTGGTGTGCTTCGTGGTGGCCTGGAAGCATTTTGTGGAGGGTCCAGGGTTGAGGGCGAGGAGTTCGCTGGCCGAGTAGCGAAGGATGGGGATGCGGGGGGCGTGAGTAACAGGGGGGGTGGCGCTGGGCGCGGTCCAGGCGCGGACGGGCGCAGACGGGCTTGCCCCTGGCGCGCCTCCGGGGCGCCAGCGACACGGACGCGCAGCACCAGCCATTAAGAATGTTTGTGACAGAGTATCCCATCCACCAAGGTCATAATCGGGCTCCATGTCTGTTTTCTTGAGAAACTCTTGAACTACAAGGTTGATGCCTTACACCAAATACATGACCCTGAAATAGCCAACATCTGACATGGCCTTGACTATGTTACTGCCTTTGTCCATGGCAACAAATCCAATTCGGAGACCTCTAGGCTGCAGCCATTCCAATACCTTGCAATTAAATTCATCCAAGATGTTTGCAGCTATATGTGATTTCTCCATGGCAAACATGGCTACTGTTGCATGCTGCCAAACGCTCTTAAAAATGTCTTCAGGGCCAAGACCTGTAGATAGCTTTGCTTTACACCTGCAAAAGAGAACCAGTGTGCAGTGATGCACATGTAATCAGTCACCTGACAACTGGTCCGCGTGTCTGTTGTCAGGTTGATAGTGTGGACAACATTTTGCTGCAAGGGTTGTCCAACCAATTGTGGCACATCGTGATGCAGCACTGGAACAGCAACTCTGGCATAAAAGGCCTGACGTGGAACCTTCTATTTCAAGCAGATAGCTGCCACAAATTCTAAGAATCTTACTCCTTCCAGAAAAGAAAAAGAGAAGAGGTCCAGCGCTAACATTTTTCCCAGCTTCCCATTGTACTAAAGTGCCATTGGGTGGTTGCAGTTGTGGGTTCCCTCCTGCCTCACCATGTCTATAATAGTAGCCTTAATTTTCTTCTTTTCTGGGGCCACTGATGCAGGTGTCTTCAGAGAAGTAGGTGGTGGTAGACTCAATGTCTGTGGTCTCTCCATCATAGTCGTTCTGTGCCATTGTGAGGTTGCTACGCTGGTTATTCTGGCCCATTACTGGGGACAGGGCTGTTTTGCGTGAGGATGTCACCCTCTTCTTCCTCACCTTTCAATGTGATTAGATTGGGACTGACGTTTCCCGGCTCTCCTCACCTTCACCATCACAACCAGGTTCAACACTGGATTGCATGATGTTTTTTCATATGGGTTGTCTGGCCTCCAGTATCATAATGTGAACCAGGCATACATCAAAGAGACATCCACATGGCAAATTGAGCATATTGCAGTGTTCTCCTCCTGTTTGCTAATCCTAAAAATGTCCCAAACTAGGGAGAAGTACGTTCTTACTGGGCCACTGCCAATGCCTGAAGAAGAACTGTAGGTAGGTGGGTGTGTCAATTGTCTCTTTGCAGTGCATACTTCTACAGAGGAAGAGCTTGGTGCAGGTCTCAGCTGGGACCTTACAAATATGGGAACTTGTGGTGCTGCCTGTGCCACATCTCTCATTGCATGTTGGATAGTACTATCAGACTCCTCTGTACCAGCTTCAACAATGACTGGCTTGTCATCATCCTCCTCCTCCTCATCATCCCCTTTCATGATTCTAAGGCTTTCTGGAACTTTTATTTTCCCTTTCCTCTCCAGGCATCTCACAGACTCTGCCAGGGTCCACTCTATGTCGCTATAATCATCTTCATCAGAAGCGGTGCTTGGAAAAGATGGTAGAGTAGTACCATTCCATTTTCTTGCTGGTGATTTGGAGGCAATGATTCTAAAAGAGAAGGTCCTTGCTCGGCAGGAAGCGCGACCTCCTGTTCTGCGCCAACTTCAGGAAGATCTACTAGTGCTGGCTGTGGCTGCTGTCCACTTTGCTGTGTTACCTGAAATGATTTGGTACTACCTTGTGAAAGGGACAAATCCAATTCAGCATCACTGCTCATCTGTGTCGACATGATTGTAGTGGCCATCTCAGTGACAGACATGGTCTTTGGCTTAAGTTGGTGTGGTGCTGTTAATGCGAGAGTGCTGCTCCCAAGTTCCTCCCACGAGGCCGATTTGGGAGGCAGACGTCTCCCTCAAAGGTTGCGGTCGGTTCGCCACTGTTGGAAAGCTACTTCTTCCCACTGACCACTTTGTTGGGAGCAACTTCCTTTGGGGCCATCCTAAAGTTCTCAGTTGGCAGTGGCACTAAGCTGCACAAGTGGAAGAAATTGGAGGACTGAAACAACTGTACAGGCCTTCTCTTTGGCAGTATTGCAGGTAATATGATGTCTCTTCTATTGTGCACCTAAAAGCAACCAAGCAAGAAAAACACGTAGTTAGTGAAATGTGGCATTGTTGCAGGTTGAAACTGTACAGACAAATGCAATATTAGTGCAGTTGGTTACTTATGTAATAAATACCAATTTATTCAAACATCGTAAAGTCAAACCACACCACCACACCATAAAATTTAATTTCATATCCGGCAACACAACATGCAGATATAGCTCTTTGCTTCATCTCTATCTGTTTTAAAAGAGACACTTGTGGTAGTAAGAGAGAGGTGCATGGGTAATTGGAATACTCGTTAAAAAATCGATGGCAGCAAGGTGGTCCTGAGGAAATGGAATAATCATTTAAAAGAACGAATTATACAGCTGATGTGTCTGCAGGAGGAAATTGAATTATTACACACCTAAAGAAACCAAATGCTGTAATGTGCCTGGCACCTATAGTGGATGGATGGATGGAGGAATGGATGGATGGATCAGGGCAAAATGTACAATTAAATGAATTGAAAGAATAATTATTATTTTTTTTAAATTGAAAACAATTTAAAAAAAAAAGAAATCAATAGAAATGTGAATAAAAAAAGAAATTAAAAAATAAAAATTGAAATAAAATAAAAAATACAATTAAAAATTTAAAAACAAATTAAAATAAAAACTTAAAATATAGACTTCAATTTACCAATTGATCAATAATTGCCGATGTTTGTATGGGAGTACAAAAAGTCAAAAATCTATTGTGAGGAAAGGACAAAGGAGTCGTAAAACAAAAATGCAAGAACAAGAAAGGAAATAATATAAGCAATGTTCACCAGAATATTATCATTTTGATATGCATATGTTACAATGATCCCCAAACATATCAATATTTAACTGTCATCACATCAATCCATGCAAGCCTATGACAAAGGCTCACTGGGTGCATGCACAAAATGGCCGGCAGCCACATGGTCAAACAACAAAAACAAGGAGCAAGGAAGCATGGGGAACAAAGAACACATGTAAGCCTATGGAAAGACATACTGACTGAATGCACAAAATGGCCTCCAGGCACATACTCAAACAACAACAACAAGGAGCATGGAGGCATGGGGAACAAAGAACACATTCAAGCCTATGGCAAAGGCGCACTCGATGCATGCAGAAAATGACTGCCAGCCACATGGTAGAACAATAACAACAAGGAGCAGGACGGCATGGCAAGCAAAGAACACATGCAAGCTTATGACAAAGGCATACTGGCTGCATGCACAAAATAGCTGGCAGCCATATGGCCAAACAAGAAGAAGAAGAAGAAGAAGCAAGGAGGCATGGGGAATAAAGAACACATGCAAGCCTATGGCAACGGCACACTGGGTAGATGTACAAAATGGCTGCCAGTCACATGGTCAAACAACAAAAAGGAGCAAGGAGAGTAAAGAACAGATATAAGCCTATGGCAAAAACATACTGGCCGGATACACAAAATGGCTGCCAGATACATGGGCAAACAACAACAAGGAGCAAGAAGGCATAGCAAACAAAAAACACATGTAAGCCTATGGCAAAGGCACACTGGCTGGATGCACAAAATGGCTGCTAGCCACATGGTGAAACAACAACAACAAGGAACAAGTAGGTATGGGGAACAAAGAACACATGCAAGCCTATGACAAAGGCACACTGGCTGGATGCACAAAATGGCTGCCAGTTTCATGGTCAAAAAATAACAAGGAGCAAAGAGGCATGGTAAACAACAAACACATTCAAGCCTATGGCAAAGGCACACTAGCTGGATACACAAAATGACAGCCTGTCACATGGTCAAATAACAACAACAGGGAGCAAGAAGACATGGGGAATAAAGAACACATGCAGGTCTAATGCAAAGGCACACTGGCTGGATGCATAAAATGGCCACCAGCCACATGGTCAAACAACAACAAGGAGCAAGGAGAACAAAGAACACATGCAATCTTATGTCAAGGACTCATTGGCTGGATGCACAAAATGACCGTCAGCCATATGGTCAAACAACAACTGTGAACAAGGAGGCATGGAGAACAAAGAACACATGCAAGCCTGTGGACATAGACTACACAGAATGGCCCTTGGGCACATGGCATGGAGAACAAAGACAAATGGTAGACAATGACAAACACACACACACACATACACACACAAACACAGGCCATACAGAGGCATGGTGGTAATGCTGAAGAAAACATTAACATTAATTAAGCAATGTAAAACACGAAAATTGACTCAGCTATTAAAATTTCTCAACAGCACACATCCTCCTATGCCATCAAATATTATCTCACAACATATCCACTTTTTGTAAATAAATGAAATGTAAACAAAAGTCAACATTTTTAATTTGATCCAATGATATATCTGCCCTAAATGAAGGTTCAAAAACATGTACCACTAAAATATTTATTTAATACACTAATGACCACTAGTACTGGGCCTACTGGCTAGATGGCCCCTTGGAAATCTAGGCTGCATAGTAAAATAATAGTGCAAATGTTACAAACATGTAGAAAAGGTACTGAGCTGTGTGCCAATTGTCCTTTACAAAAGATGAAAAATCCATGAAATGCAAATAAAATAATAACGAGGCTCATACTTAAACTCCAGGCCACTGAGCAATATAAAATTTAAAAATCATACTAAAGTACAAAGAAATACTAGTGCATGCCCAAGCAAACAAACAAAACCATTATACAATAGATTTTGAACCTACTTTTGTGAATTCACAAAAACGAAGTCCTTAAATCCAAAGGTATAGCCGGGATTCAAAGAGAGGGAAACTTCCACCTCAAAATCCAAATAAAAAGTGGCCAGGAGATGGACAAAGCACTGGGTGGAGCCTGCTGGACATGTAAAGGAAGTTGGAGTCTCTGGGGTACTTCCTTCTTGTTTGGAAAAACAAAGGCTTCTCACAATAAAAAACAACTCGAAGGGTCCATTAAAGAAGAAAATCCACTCCCAATTTTTTTGTGGACTAGATTTAGATGCATCTTAAGTAGAAATCTACTCTAGGTGCATTCGCGCTACAGTGTTTTGGCTACCGTTGCGACCCGAAGCAGCGTGAGAGTATTGTGGTACTCACAAGCAAGCACCAAAAACAATTCTCGCGCTTGCAAATGAACTCCGCTCCATGCAAATGTTGGAACTTGGGAACTCCATGCTAGTCCGCATAGCCCAAAGTCTGAAACTCTGCCAGTGGAGGGGAGTTTTGTGCCTAGGCCTAGAATAAACCTAGGCCCATATTTATACTTTTTGACGCTGATCTGCGCTAACGCAGGTCAGCATCAAAAAGTTTACCACCGGCTAGCGCCATACCAAGATGCTGGCCGGGCGTCATATTTCTGGTATGACGCTAGCCGACACTAAGGTCCGGCTAGCATATTAGAAAAGGACACTAGCTGGATGCGGGAGGCAGAGGGGGAACAGGGAGTTTAGCTTCAAAGGATGACGCTAGTATGGGCAGAGGCAAAAAAATTGCCTCTGCCCAGACTAGCATCATTTTTCGATGTTAAAACCCCATGGACATGACTCCTGTCTCAGTTAAGATAGGAGTCATGCCCCCCAGCCCAATGGCGATGCCCTGGGGACTTATGACATAAGTCCCCAGGGCATGGCCATTGGGCACGGTGCCACATAGGGGGGCCCCAAATTAGGCCCTCTATGGCACTTTGAAAAAAATAAAAGATACCTACCTGGACTTACCTGGGATGGGTCCCCTTATCCTTAGGTGTCCTCCAGGTGTATGTGTGGGTGGGTGGGGGTGTTCCTGGGGGCAGGGAAGGGTACCTATGGGCTGTTGCCCACAGGTCCCCTAACACCTGCCCATACCGAGGCGTTAAATAATGGCGCTAAGCTTAGTGCCATTATTTAAGGCCCTCCTCCTCCTCCTGTGCATGATTTTTGCGTGGGAGGATAAATAAGGCACTAGGGCCTTAAAGTCATTTTTTGCCAGGGAATGCATACCTTGCATCTCATTTACGCAAGTTAGTTTTCTGTAGGCAAAATACATGTCTAGCGCCAAAATAAAAAATATGGAGTTAAGTTTGTGCTGGATTTGCGCAAAAAAAATGACGCAAATCCGGTGCCTAGTGTTTCTGTCTTTTTTCATGTATTTGACATTAAACTGTAAATGTAAAAACAGCCCATAGAGGGCATCACATTGAAAATGCATTGCATTATAACCATACAGTTAGACCCTAAGGGGTATAATAACATGAACATTACATTTGTATATTTTTAGGTCTTCCTGAATGGTACCTTACACATGGCCCCTAAAGACCACAACACTCCCAGCAGTAGAGCAAAATTTCCAGCTACAGAACTGCTTGAAAAGGCATTGAAAAGCCAGGGGAGGTGATAATTTTGGAATCACCCCTGTTGGAAATGGCCTCTCTGCAGGGTCACCCCCAAACTTTTTGCCTTCCTCCTCTTCTTTTTCTGACCTCTTTTCTGCTGGCATTAGGACTCTGGACACTTTACTACTGCCAACCAGTGCTAAAGTGCATGTGCTCTCTCCCCACAAAAATATGGTAACATTGACTCATACCCAATTGGCATATTTGATTTCCCTGTAAGTCCCGAGTAAAATGCACCACATGTGCCCAGGTCTTGTAAATGTAATGCTACTAGTGGGCCTGAAGCACTGGTAGTGCCACCCACATAAGTAGGTAATTAACCACATCTCAAGCCTGCCATTGCAAGGCCTGTGTGTGCAGTTTCACTGCCATTTCAATTTGCCATTTAAATGTACTTGTCAAGCCTTAAACTCCCCTTTTTCTACATATAAGACACCTCTAAGGTAGGCACTAGGTAACCCATGGGGCAGGGTGCTATATAGTTAAAAGCCAGGACATGTACATGTGTGTTTTGTATGTCTTGGTAGTGGAAAACTCCTAAATAAGTTTTCCACTATTATGAGGCTTGCTCCTTTAATAGGATAGCATTAGAGCTACCCTCGTATACTGTTTGAGTGGTAGATTCTGATCAGAAAAGGGTAACCAGGTCATATTTAGTATGGCCAGAATGGTAATAGAAAATCCTGCTTATTGGTGAGGTTGGATTTTATATTACTATTTTAGAAATGCCACTTTTAGACAGTGAGCATTTTTCTGTACTTAAAATCCATCTGTGCCTTACAGCCTGTCTCCAGTTAATGTCTGGGCTGGGCTAGTCAACAGCTTCCTTGTGCATTTCACCCAGACAACGATAAATACAGGATACTGTCACACCTGCACTCATCTGCATACTGGATGGGTCTTCCTGGGCCATAAAGGTAGAAGACCTGACACTTACATTTCAAAGGCTAGTAGCCTACCCTCACACAATGCACTGCCTAATCCCCTACTGGGACCCTGGCAGACAGATCTATTCTGAAAGGGGACCTTGAGCACTTCAAAACCACTCTGTGAAGTCTCCCCCATTTAGAAGGCATTTTTGGGTACATAAACTGGGTCCCTGACCCCACTAACTCAGACACTTCTGGACCTGAACCTGCAACCTGTCAAGAGGAAATGCCTGGCTGCCCAAAGGACTCATCTGGACTGCTTTTCTGAGAAGGACTGCTGCCCTGCTGTTGCCCTGCTGCCCTCTGACTTTGCTGAGAAGTGCTCTTCAAGGGCTTGGATTGAGCTTGCCTCCTGTTTTCTGAAGTCTCAGGGTCAAAAAGATTTAATCTCTTCAGGAACCTCCATGCGCACCAAAAATCATCAAACAGCCTGCCGGATATGATGCACAGCCATTTTGCAACTGAGAAATCACAGCACAGCCGAACCAGAATGACAGAGCCTGACTTCCTGAGTGAAGAATTGAAGCAGCGCCTGCCTTGCGGCCTTAAATTAGATGCACAGCCTACTGGATCGACACACAGTCAAACCGGAACAACGCAGTCCAACTTCCCAATTGAAAAATCGATGCAGTGCCTGCTCCCTGCATCACCCCCTGGACATCAAAATGATCCCCCCATCGCAGTGAGCAACCAAGACTACGCGCTGGAAATTGATGCAAAGTCACTTGGAGCGCAGAAAGAAACAGCGCACCGTCTGTGCCGCATCGGAAAATCCGACACACACCCTATTTTTCCACACATCTCCTCCTCTGCGGTCTCCATTCATGCAAGTTTTTACACAAACCAGGTACTTGGTGCAAACAAGAGACAACTGTTGATTTCTAAGACTTAAGACTGTTTTTAATCTTGTAAAAGTGATATCTCAACTTGTGCTTATGGAATCTTTATCGTTTTGACCTTACTTTAACCACATAAATCATATATACTTTTTAAACTGTGTGGTGTATCTTTGTGGTGTTTTCACTTTTTTCACTTTACACATTGCCTTCTAAGTTAAGCCTGACTGCTCAGTGCCAAGCTACCAGAGGGCAGGCACAGAATAATTTGGATTGTGTGTGACTTACCCTGACTAGGATTGTGGTCCCTACTTGGAGAATGGTGTATACCTCTGCCAACTAGAGACCCCATTTCTAATGCCCCCAACTTATTGTGAGGACTCAGAAAATACCCTTAGAAAAAGGCTGTGTTGTCGTGAGTTAATTGGTGGTGTCCCATCGTCCTAGGACAACCAGAGACAGAGCTATGAGCAAACAAATGTTGAAATCAAAAGGTCCTGCAAGGCATTGTAGGTCTAGTTGTTCCAAAGTGGTGAATGATATAGTAGCAGATGTCCCACTGTGCTGGGGGGAGCTGCACACCACGTTTGCATTTTTTTTTTTTCTTGCTTATAAGGACTTGTGCCGTGCTTTCTTTTTGGATTAGGGTGCTCAGTCCCACCCAGGAAACCAATTTACTGTTCTCTTGGAGGGCAGCTCAGGGATCCCAGTCCAGGCTGCCATCGCTGGCTCCCAACATCTGCAGCACGAACCACATGCATCCATGGGAGTTGGCTGCCTCCATTGGTTTCTGCCTGCAGCATCCAAAACTTTAGGGAAGTGAGACAGTGCTTCCCTGCATCTTCAGGCACTTAGTGGTCTGGGGTTTGGATCCGAGCTCCCAGAATCAGACTCGGCCCAGTGAATGGAATCCCTGAACAAGATAGAAGAATGAGGAGGGGGCCCATGCGTTCCGTCTCCCCAGCAAACAATCAACCAACAGATTATTTGCGCCGTTTCCTGGGCCCTGGTCCACCCTGGAGGAAATTATTGGAACAGCAGCAGAGTCCCATTTGCCCTGAGGCAGGAAAATAGGTCAAAGGTTTCCAAACAATAGAATGCCACAACTCAGGCCTTCTTGGGCTGATTTGGACAATCCTGGGCTTGTTTTACTTCTGGTAGCAAGCCCTAGCCACCATGGGCAGTTGCAGCAACCCTCCTCACCTCCAAAGAGGTGCAGTCCTCAGAGAGCCGATCTTCCTGATTCCCTGCAACAGCTCTTCTCTTTATCTTTACTCCTAGGCTCAGAAAAGTTCACGGCTTTCCCCCAACTGGCCGTGAGGGGTATGAGGGGACATGGGGAGACCCACTGGTCTTGGGGTCAATTGGGCAGAGTCCTTGCTCCTGAGTGGGGCTGAGGGGATTTCTCCTTCCCAAGTCCATGGCAGTCCCAAGATGCAGTTGCAAAGTGTATAGAAATGTGCAGGCCAGAGAGGGTATTTCCCCTTGTGCAAGAGTTTTTAAAGGGGAGAGCAAGGTTCCGAAGACAGGAACTCCTGGCTAATCCTGTGGCACCACATCACCTCTCCACCCCTGTCCCAACACTCCTGCACAGTATGTTGGGACAAACCAAAATGGCATCATTCATCAACCAAACTGGTCCCATCAGCTGCTGGGGTCTCAGCTCCATCCCTCATTGATATCACTGTAAGGGACTTACACTCTAGAATTTCAAAGGAAGCTATCTGGTTGGTTGGCTACAGTTGTCTGGGCACACTCCTTTGTTCTGTGGGCTTGGGCAGTGTGACAACTGGGTGATTGACAGAGAATATAACAAAAAAACCTTTCCTCCTCAGTAGCTAGGAGATATACTGCTAATTGCTCCCTGTGTGTGGGGCTAGCCTTTGTTCCTGCTGCTGGATGAAATGTAATACTAGGCACAACAGGACGACACAAGCTCTCATCTTGAGCTGAGCCAGGGAAATATAGAAACTCTGGATGACGCATAAGATGTACAGTTATCATTTTGGAGGTTACACATTTGGTTTTCTCACACAGCTTATACTCCGATCCAATACATCACTGGTCCCTGTAGGAAGTGAAACTACAATTTAAGGCAGTTCCCTACCTACATGTATGATGGGGTGCCATTAGAGATCAAAAGTAAAGCACACTGACTTTCCCTATTGGTGTGCAGTACCCTCAAGAGGCCTATCCCAGATGAATACCTAAACCTTCCGATTCCCCATTGTGCTAGGCATCCTGTGTGCCTCTACCGGTCTGTGCACAACAGTAATCTCGCATGCATAACCCACACACATGTAACCAGCCAAGTGCCCCTTACCCTTGCTGCATCACAGTGTTTTTATCTTAACACCTCCGGTGCCCTGGACGAGCTGGTCTCGCCCTCAGCTACAGTTGCCATGTGCCAAGGATGACACCAGCTCATCTTTCACCAGGCCCATGGGGGGAGCGCTAGTGCTCTCCTTGTGGGCCTCCCACCCCCCTCCCATGGGCAGGCATAGAAGAGGAATCACTTCCCCTTCCACCGCTGCCCCCCCAGTGATGTCTGATGACATCAGCCCACGATAAGAGGTTGCCCCCAGCTTCCTTCGCAATCGAAAGAGAAATTAAAGCATTTCTCTTCCAATCGGGGGGTGGGGCAGGTAGAGAGGCATTAAAGGAAAGGAAAGGCCTTTCCTTTCCTTTAATATCTCTGAGCATTTCTGCAGCCAGATTGTGAAGCTATCGGGCTGGAGAAATGCTCACAAAACATCAGGGGGTTCGCTTGTTTTAGAAATTGACATCAGGGGAGCGACCCCTTGAGCTCCCTAAGGGGGGCATTTTTTATATGGCCTTCTCTGCCTCTCCCAGAGGGCAGGTCAACCTATTTTAATTAGGCCGATCTGCCCATAGGGGGGGGTCTAAAGACCAGGGATCATTTATTTTTATTTTTACATGTGGGGAGCACCGCCTTAGGCAAGGGGCTCTCCCCTGCAGGGCAAATTGTATTTATCCCATTTTTGCCCCCCTTGGAGGCATATCTGCCAATTTTTATTAGGCCTATTGGCCCCCAAGGGGGGCAGAAACCACTAGACACCAGGGATTTGTTTTTTTTGCATCACTTTCACGCAAGGGGAGCGACCCTTTAGGCAAGGTTCACGCCCCTAGAGGGCTAATGTATTTTTATTCGGCCGATCTTCCCCCAAAAATTGTTTTTCTACAGATGGGGAGTGACCCCTTAGGCAAGAGTCACTCACGAAGGGGGGCACATTTATTTTAGGCGATTTCTGCCCTTTTGGACCTGCTTTGGTTCCCCCTCAATTTCAACTTCTCTGTCACAGGCACTTGTCCCACCTACATAAGTGAGGTATCATTTTTATTGGGAGACTGGGGGGAAAGTGGGGTGGTAGGAAATTTGTGCCGGTTCGGTGATGCCACACAGAAATGTGGGAAAAATTAGATTTTTTGCTACATTTGAGGTTTGCGGAGGATTCTGGGTAAGAAAGCACTGGGGGATTCATGCAAGTCACACCTCCCTAGACTCCCACAGGTGTCAGAAATTCAGAAATGTCTGGGGTTGGTAGGTTTCCCTAGATGGCTGCTGAGCCCAGGACCAAAAGCGCAGGTGCCCCCACAAAAACAGGTAGTTTTGAATTTGATAAATTTTATGTGTCCTCTTACACATTGTGGCATTTCTTGTCACGGGCACGGGGCCTACCCACAAAAGTGAGGTACCATTTTTATCGGAAGACCTGTTTGAATGCTGGGTGGAAGAAAGTTTGTGGCTCCCCTCAGATTCCAGAACTTTGCAGCACCAAAATGTGAGGGTAAAGTGTTTTTTGTGACAAATTTTGAGGTTTACTAAGAATCCTGGGCAACAGAACCTGGCGAGAGCACCACAAGTTATTCCATCCTGGGTTCCCCTAGTTCTCTAGTTTTCAGAAATGTCCAGGTTTGCTAGGTTTTACCAGGTGCCGGCTGAGCTAGAGACCAAAATCTACATCTAGTCACTTTCCCAAAAACATGTCAATTGTCAATGTAAAAACATTGATGTGTCTATGTTGCGTTTTGCAGTATTTCATGTCATGGGAACTAGGCATACTAACACAAGTGAGGTACCATTTTTATTCAGAGACTTGCTAGAATGCTGAGTAGAAGGAAATTTGTGGCTCCTCTCCGATTCCAGAACTTTCTATCACCGAGATTAGAGGAAAAGGCATTTTTCCCCCTCATTTTGAGGTTTGCAAAGGATTCTGGGTGAGAGAACCTGGGGCCATATGGGTGAACACATTTTCCCATAGACATAGAATGGGTAAAAATCTTTGCTACATCTGGTCCCTGGTGAGAGCCCCACAACTCACCCCATTCTGAATTTCCCTAGGTGTCTAGTTTTAAAAAATGTATAGGTTTGCCTCAGTGCCAGCTGAGGTAGCGGCCAAAATCCGTAGCTAGGCACTTTGCAATAAACAGGTCAGTTTTCTTTGGGAAAATGTGATGTGTCCATGTTGTGCTTTGGGGCATGTCCTGTCATGGGCACTAGGCCTACCCACACAAGTGAGGTACCATTTTTATCAGGAGACTTGGGTGAATGCCGGGTAGAAGGAAATATGTGGCTCCTCTCAGACTGCAGAACTTTCTATCACGGAAATGTGAGAAAAAAGTGTTGTGAGGTTTGCAAAGGATTCTGGGTAGCAGAACCTTGTGAGAGCCCCAAAAGACACCCCATCCTGGATTCCCCCAGGTGTCTACTTTTGAAAAATGCAAAGGTTTGGTAGGTTTTTCTAGGTGCCGGATTAGCTAGAGGCCAAAATCCACAGCTAGGCACTTTCCAAAAAACACATCAGATTTAATTGTAAAAATGGGATGTATCCATGTTGCGTTGCGTGTTGCGGGCCTTAGGCATACCCACACAAGTGAAGTACCATTTTTATCTGGAGACTTGGGGGAACACAGAATAGAAGAACAAGTGTTACTGCCCCTTATTTTTCTCTACATTTTTGCCTTCCAAATGAAAGGCAATGTGTAAAAAAGATGACTATTTGAGAAATGCCCTGTAATTCACATGCTAGTATGGGGACCCTGGAATTCAGAGATGTGCAAATAACCACTGCTTCTTAACACCTTATCTAGTGCCCATTTTGGAAATACAAATGTTTTCTTGATACCTATTTTTCACTCTTTATATTTCACCAAATGAATTGCCGTACACCCGGTATACAATGAAAACCAATTGCAAAATGCAGCTCATTTATTGGCTCCGGGTACCTAGGGTTCTTGATGAACCTGCAAGCCCTATATATCCCCACAAGTAGAAGAGTCCTGCAGATGTAACAGTATGTTGCTTTTTAAAAATCTGTCATAGCTGGAAAAAGTTATAGAAGAAAACATGGACACAAATGCCTCTTTTTTTCACCTTAATTAAAAAAAAAAAAGTTTAGCTTTTACTTTCTGGAAAAAAACCTTGAAGGATCTCCCCAAATGAACCAAATTCTAAAGTCAGAATTTTGCCTACTTTTCAGAAATGTTTAGCTATCCGGGATCCAGCATTAGTTTCACACCTATTTATGTCACTAAGTGGAAGAGGGCTGAAAGCATAAAAAAATTTAAAAATTGGGTATGTCCCAGTAAAAATGCCAAAATTGTGTTGAAAAAAGTGGTGACTGCCTGCTTGTGAAAGCAGGGAAGATGGTAATTTTAGCACCACAAATGTTTTGTTGATGCCATTTTCAGGGAAAAAACCACAAGCTTTCTTCTGCAGCCCTTTTTCCCATTTTTGTTTAAAAAAATTAAATTGTCGCTGTATTTTGGCTAATGTCCTTGTCTCCTCCAAGGGTACCCACAAACTCTAGATACCTCTAGAATCCCTAGGTGTTGGGAAAAAAGGATGCATATTTGGTGTGGGTAGCTTATGTGGACAAAATGTTATGAGGGCCTAAGCGCAAACTGCCCCACATAGACAAAAAAAGGCCTGGCACCTGAGGGGGGAAATGCCTGAGCAGCGAAGGGGTTAAAAGGTGGACACTGGTGGTAAACACACAGTCCATTTGCCATTTGATTAATGTGGATGAGGCACAGGTGGTAAAACCTACCGACAGAAAAAACTGCAAAAACCAGGTGATCAGAAAAGTAAAAAAACTGGGCGTACTACAGGGGCAGAGCCCAGAGTAACAAAGAGCAATGTTATGTTATGTTATGTTAGGTTGCTTATATAGCGCATGGCTACCCGAAGGACTCCTAGCGCTAAGAGACAGATCTCTATAACTATGATTGCGAAAAAAAGGCCCTAGAACAACCACGTTTTGAGTGCTCTCTGGAAGTTAAGTTCATGACTGGTTAGCCGAAGGCTGCGGGGAAGGAAATTTGTCAATTTAGCTCTGAGATATGCCATTGTGGTACCTCCCCATCTAGATTTTTTTTACTCTGGTTATAATAGCCAACGCCGCTGATACAGACCTGAGATCTCTGATAGGTATATAAAAATATGCAAGGGGCTTTAAAAGAGGGGGACCTCTATTATGTAATGACCTATGGAAACAGCATAACGTTTTAAACTCTATGCGCTGTTCCACTGGGAGAGAGTGAAGTGAGGAAAGGGGGGTTTTAACAGGAACATGCCTAGTTATTTCTAAGAGAAGGCGGGCCGCAGCATTTTGAACCACTTGTAATTTCCTTTTAACAATTTTAGCAATTTTAGCAATCAGGTCTGACCGTTAGGGCTCTCCTCACAGTTCTCAACAGCAGGTATAATACTTCTTTGTCTTCTACAGACCAAGCAATCAGTATTTTGATTAGGGTACCCATGTGTGCCACATTTATCATGGCAGTTGTCTGTGGGTGGGGTTGATTCCTAGCCCATTCCTAACCAATAGGGAAAAAGTTCCCAGAGGTAACCCCACCCACTTTTGCAGCAGCTCCTGTGTGCCCTACTGCAAACAATACCAAAGTGCCAGTAACTTTCCTCCCTTGTGCAGAGATCCTCTGCCCACCCTAGAGGTGTGGCGAGGGGAAGGGGCAAACCTTATTGTGTGGTCATTCAAACCTATCTCCGGTCAGCTTCTCTCCCACTGAGACTGGTGCCTGGCTGGCTATTAGACAAAAGGGGGGTATGTCCAGGTGAAGCTACATCTGCCAGGAACAAGGTAAGGCAATAAAGTTTCCTACGCAGCAGCATACCTGCTACAAAGAAAATAGCTTTTGGGGCATTGCCAATGTAAGAACATGGTTAACATTCAACTTACACAAGCCTTGCTATTACATATCAGGCACCCTGCCTTATGAACAGTTAAGACCTAGTTAGTGGTGATTTATTCACATTTAAAAGGAGGGTTTAGGCCTGTCAAAGGGGGTTACTTTGGCTGGGTGAATTTGCAGTTTACACCTGCACAGCCAGGTTACTGGTGGCAGGCCTGCAGTAACCCTTAGGTTTGTCACTTTAGTGGTGGCTCAGTAAAAGCTGCAGTCCACTAGTGATATTTAATTTACAGGCCCTGGGCACACTTTTTACAATATAATAGACACTTGAAGCTAAGTGAAATGTCACGTTTACGAGGATAGTCAATTTCAACAGGTTTTAAGGGTCAGAGTACATGCTCCAGGGCTTGATTAGTGATGTCCCAGTGCACAGAGTCAAAAAACCCACAGCATCAGTACAAACAGACGAGGTGAAAATGCTAAAAGATGCATTTTCCTACACATGTCAACTGTGACCACTGACTGCCACTGTCCACTAGTGCCTTTTGGTACAATAATGCCTAAATCTTCAAAAATTCACATCTTCAGTTCCCCTTCTTGGATTTTTTGTTGCTTAGGTGTTATTTTATTTATTAAATTTCACTCTATTTTTTTAATTCAGTTTGGGATTTTTATTGTTTGGTGTTTTGACTTTATTACTGTTTTGACCCTGCAGAAGTACTTTACACATTACCCTAAGTTAAGCCTGTCTGCGCTGTTCCCTAGCTACTTGGGGTTTGAGCCTTGGTTAATTTAGTGACTTTGATGGTTCACCCAGACAAGGGTTGTGATTATCTTTGAAGTGGACAATCAACCAACCCAAATAATGATCCATTTTTTACACCATATTTTTGGTCTACTGTTGTAAGTTAGTTTCAGCACAAACCCTTCATTACTAAACATACTCAGACTTACCTGGCAGTATAAGTATTCCAGAATTCAGAGTGATTTATTTGACACTTTATCCATTAACTTCTAGGGACAAATACTTAGGGGCAGATTTAAGAGCCCCTAGTGCCACCTTTACGCTGCCATAGCGTCATTTGTTTTATGCTAAGGCGGCACTAAAGTGGCATTTTCCCCGTTACCTATTTACAAAGTGGTGCAATGCATGCATTGTGCCACTTTGCAAATCCTTGCACCACATTATTCCTGCGCCAGGCATAATGTATGCAAGGGGGGCTTTCCACTGTCAAGGGAGCTGAAAAATTGGTGCAAGGAAATCTAAGAGATTTCCTTGCACCATTTGTTTTGGCACTTTTAACACCTGCTCAGAGCAGGCATTAAAAGGGGGCTTCCAGTATTAATAATGGGCCCCTGCGTACTCTGCAGGAGTAGTGCCAACATTTTGGCGCTACTTCCACCGAGTACATCAATAGCTTAAAAAAATGACATTATTGCTCCCTATTCTGAGCCATGGTGCGCCGTATTATAACTATGGCACACATGGTGGCTGTAGTGGAGCGTTAAGGGGCCCAATGAAAGTGGCACTGTACTAAGTGCTCCGCCACTTTTCTTAAATCTGCCCTCTTAGTTTTAATTCACACCACATTTGTGCTCATTAGAAATATCATCATACATTCATCATAAATTGATACATGGTCAGTACACTTTATAGAATTTTATTTTTTTCTTATATTAAGGTGCATTAGCTGCATTTGGTTCCTCATTGGGGCACAGATGAATGTGTGTGCTGGTGCCCCTGACGGAGACATATACTTATTAGGTTTTTCATCTGCTAAGAAACATACAAGCAGTATCTGTCCCTTTCGGGGTATTAGAAGTGTGTGTCTGACCTGACATAAATTGTTCTGTTGGGATTTAATTTCCAGTACAAATCATGTTTTGAATTTGAAACTTGCCTAAATAACTCATATGAATGCAACCATGCAACCATCCATTGATTTTTTCGCAAATCCCTGGCTACTAACATTTGTTTAGGCAGGGATTTGTGCCCACGCACATATTAAGTGGAAAAAGTGTTAAGCTTTGTCAAAGCATAGTATTTTGTATTGAAGGTGTACCCCTCCAGTGCAAACCTATTCATGGCAAAATGCATAGTCCCTTGCACTTTAGTGCAAATGTTTGTGTGTTGGCGCATAGCAACCTAAAGTGCACCAGAACAGGGGGAGAGAAAAACATCACCATGCCGAATTAGATACAGAGCTATTTTTCTATTTCCCTTTCAAGCAACCCTGTCAGCAACTTTGGTTGCTGTACTGTGTTGCCTTAATAGTTTGTCAGTTTTCCCCATGTGTCTGAATTTCAGAAAGGAATCAGAAACTGTTTTGATTTTTTCCTTAGGCTGAAAAACCCAGACACTGTCTTGAAAGGGCTCAGACATACAGCTCTTTGATCTCACAAAATGTCTCTCGAACTGTGAAGCATTGTGCCCACCTCCTTTAAATCCCAACCTTGTGGTTCATTTCTTCTGTTGACAAATGAGATAAAATCGACTGAATGTCCCAGAGGACACGGGAATCACGGTGCACCTCTATCATGTGATACCCGTCCTCGTTATTTTGGGCCTGACAACATTTCTTTTATTTCTTCTGATTCTTGTGGCAAATCCATCTGACCTCAAAACATAATAATATTGAAGTACAAGCCTTTACAGAGTGTGATGCAGTTCCTTTTTGTATGTACATACATAGATATATATATATTCACTTTAAAAACAAAACAAAAGGTTACAGTGAGGTTATAGTTAGACTCACACAAAAGTACAAAACCATAGAAATTCACAAGTTAGAGTTACCTCAAGTAACTACATTCCTGCCCTAAGTTAACTATAACTCATACACTGCTAATTATCCCCCAAATTATGGCACTCATGGCATCTTTGATAACATAATTGATAATATCAATGTAATATTTGCAGTAAAATGTTTGATGAAATACTGTGCATAGCGGGGGCGTAAGTTAATTTCTATAGTTTGATATGTTTAAATTGTGAGCCTAACTATAACATCCCTGTAACCTTTGTTTTTTAAAGTAAATATATATATATATGACTAATAACATTGCCTGTACCCAGTTAATAAATCCATATTATACTGGTTGGAATTCATGCATTTCTGCAATGTATCTGATTTGCTTCTTGCCCACATTTTACCTTTTTCTATCATTGTTTTGCTTTTGAAATTATACAATTCTTTCTTTTCCTTTGAGTTGGATCCTTTGATGCTTTTACCTACCTAGGTTGAATTTTCCCAAGGTTGCCCTGTCCTTGACATTACTGATCATACATATGCATTTGTGACTTCTTTCTTATTTTATGTTCTCTTCACTGCTTTAAGTTGATTATCATGACATCATTTAGGAATCCCCAGGCCTTCATTCTGTGAAGGGCTAAACATGCTGTTTCCGTAACATTTCAGTTCACTTCCTGGAACCACGTTTAATTATAAAGAATGAACATCATCATGCACAACGTATAGCACAGTTACTCAGTTTTTGTCCTTTAACTGTCACATCTTTTGTTGGAATGCTGTGAGGAATGATAGTAGAAAGTGTGGAAGGAGCACTCTCTCCTTTCTCCTTCCCACCCCTCATCCATGGAAAGTTCATTGAGCAGGTGGGCATGGCGAGGGAGGAACTGGGGCAGTGTGAACTGCCCTCAGTCCGTCCCAGTGCCCCATC
Organism: Pleurodeles waltl; assembly: GCF_031143425.1. Taxonomy (NCBI): domain Eukaryota; kingdom Metazoa; phylum Chordata; class Amphibia; order Caudata; family Salamandridae; genus Pleurodeles; species Pleurodeles waltl. The sequence goes on from NC_090447.1 coordinate 892,666,364, forward strand.
CACTGGCTTAATTTTGGCTTTTTTGACACTTGGAAAGACCTGGGAGAGGGCTATGCATTTCGTCCCATGCCCTTGTTGAAATCGATATGACTTCGCTTATGAATTCACAAGTGTCTCAAAGAGGTGGTCCAGAAACCAGCAAAAAGCTGCCCTTTTCAGGTGTTTTCCAGCGTCCAGAAAGTAACGGGCACTGGCAAACTCCCTCCCAGACATCCATCGGTACACGCCTGCCAGGGCACATAACAAAATGGATGATGAAAATATGTAATAAATGCATCATTGCTACTCATTTTCATGATGCATGCGTACCTCAAAGGGCCAGCAAAGGGATTAACATTTTTATTGATTTATGTGAAATTCTGTTTTATAATCAAGGAAGTGCTCATAACTAATATCGTAATTAAAAGTTTACAGAAAATTGTGATCCCTGCACAAATACATCTTTTCACAGCGATTGCAATTATAAGACGTGTGATGTGGATTGCACCTAGTAATTCCCAGGGTGCACTTATGTGTGCACCCCATTACATTTGGCAGGTCAAATCTTTAAGAATTTACCAGTGGAAGAAAAGGGACAGTAATTCTTGGGTTATGAAGATTTTAATGCAGAAAGCATTGATATCCACGAAGTATTCCACATTTCTGAGAAACAACCCTTTGGGTATGTGCTATTTATCACCGCTGATAAATTCTGAACACCCATGGTCCCAGATTTTATCGAGTGTAAAAAACACTGACTACCCCTCTAACACTCTTAAATAGGCCCTGTATTTATCCACTCTGTCTGGGCTAATCTATTAGGAACAACAGCAAAAAAATATCATTTTTTGAGTTCATTGGAGTTTGTTCAACTCCACAAATCGTTTGAGAGTTCCAGAAACTACTTGTGTCATTGTAACATACCTCGAAAGTTTAAAATTCGGAGTTGTTAGATCAAGGAATTGGATTGTTGGTTGATCGAGGAGATTAGTTAAAAGGTCCAGACACCTGCACATAATGGACTTGGGCCCATATTTATATTTTTTTAGCTCTGCATTTGCGTCATTTTTTTACGGAAAAGCGGCGCAAACTTGCAAAATACAATTGTATTTTGCAAGTTTACGCCGTTTTTGCGTCAAAAAGCAGCGCAAATGCGGTGCTAAAAAAATATAAATATGGCGTTGGTGTTTTAAAAAGCCTTTGGAGTAGTAACAGGGCTTTTGATGTACCCTTTGTTGTACCGTAGTGTAAACGTCCACAATGATGATTAGATGGTTTTCATTTCCTCAGTCAGTGTCCTAAGGATTTCTGGAAAATCCATTAGTTTGTCTATTATACTTCCATCTCAGATTTTGTTGCAGTTGTGCGTCAAAAAATCTAACGCCATTCTGAAGCGCCATGCGGGCGCCGTATTTATTCAATGACGTTAGCCGGCGTTAGCCTGGTGTGCGTCAAAAAAATGACGTACACCAGGCAGCGCCGGCGTAGGGGAGTATGGAGCTTGGGCGCCAAAAAATGGTCAGGCTGAGGCAAAATTTTCGCCTCAACCCGATTTGCGCCATTTTGTTTGACTCCCAACCCCCATTGAAATGACTCCTGTCTAAGCAAAGACAGGAGTCATTCCCCCTTGCCCAATGGCCATGCCCAGGGGACTTCTGTCCCCTGGGCATGGTCATTGGGCATAGTGGCATGTAGGGGGGCACAAATCAGGCCCCCCTATGCCACCCAAAAAAATAAATAAAATTACTTACCTGAACTTACCTTATGTTCCCTGGGATGGGTCCCTCCATCCTTAGGCGTCCTCCTGGGGTGGGCAAGGGTGACAGGGGGTGTCCGTGGGGGCATGGGGGTGCACCTCTGGGCTCCTTCCGAGCCCACAGGTCCCTTAACGCCTGCCCTGACCAGGCGCTAAAAAACGACGCAATAGCGGCTGGACGTCATTTTTTTTGACCCGCCCACTTCCGGGCGTCAGTTTTGCCCGGGAGTGTAAATACAGAGCACATGCCTCGGAGTCAATTTTTTAGACGGGAACGCCTACCTTGCATATCATTAACGCAAAGTAGGTGTCCACGCAAAAAAATGACGCAAACTCCATGGACTTTGGCGCTAGACGCGTCTAACGCCAGAGTATAAATATGGAGTTCGTTTTGCGTCGAATTTGCGTTAAAAAAAACGACGCAAATCCGGCGCAAACGGAGTATAAATATGGCCCTTAATGCCTTTTGAGACTTGCTTTGTATGACAATCTGAAGCTGCACTATTAATGGCAGAGGTTAGGAATTCAACTTTTTTTTCTTGATTGCAACAATAACTGAGGCTACCAGCTATAGTAAATCAATTTGGATAACTTAGAGTTTTGACTAATTCATCTAATATATGTATTTAAGTTGACCAGTACAGTGGTAGACCTCCTTCGCCTTAGGGCTATTTTGAAAAAGTTGCTATCTTAGGATTTAATTGAGGCCCCTCTGACTTTGGTGTAACAGAGAGAGTAGTGATTGCACTGGAGTGTTTTGAATTGAGGAGTAACTAAGGTAAATTGATTGAAAATATGGGTCTGTTTGAATTATTTGTGGCTCTAAGAAGCACTTATCGTATTTAATTTACTTTATTTGAGTGATGTCAGTTTTTTGGTTCAGAAGCCCCACCCCCTCCTAGGAGCTACTAGATGCTTTACAAGCCGAGTGGATGGAGTTTATCAACTTGGGGTTCGATCGGGTCGCCGTGAATTAGCTGTTAGATTTTTAAAGTAGTCAGCTTTTCTCTGAGGCAGTGACCAAACCTGACCACTTTTTGCAGGCCCATCTTGTTTCTAGATTTTTGTTTTCTCTTGTACCGATGGAATGGGTTGACTACTGTTCTTATCCAACCGAAGCACAGTTTTTTCATCCTTATTGCTGAGACAGATTGAGATCCTAAAGTTGTGATTAGCCAAAATTGGAAATAGTTTTCTTATTAGAAAGATGTTTTGTTTTTTTTTAATTTTAAGAATTAAACGTTTCTGTACAGGAGTTGAACATTCTAACATCCCAACCAATCCAAAACAAGGCACTCTATCTGGTCACCTTAGCATGTACCTATGTGTTGACCTGCTTACAGCAGGACATTCCTTCTGCAACCTTTTATAGATCTCTTTATGTTGTGTAGTTCAGGCACTCCTATTCCAGCCAGCCTTATTAAGAGTGGAGAAAACTAATGGGTGACCAAGCCATGCTGGAGCTTCCACCATGGGGGGGCACCTCAACTCCCCTCTGCAGAGCTCCTCCTCATCTGCTCTGATTGCAAGAGGAATATGAGCCTGTTCCCGATCACTTCCTCCAGGCAGATGTGAAGGAGAACCATAAGGAGAACTGATCGGACACCCCTGTAGGCATGAGCATATCCAGCTGCTTGCATTATGCATGCCATGCGCCCATCTCAATTAGCATAAGTGAATTGCTTAAGTGTAAGTGAATTTCAAGTCATAGTTCGAACGGTTAACAATAATTTGAATAGTCAGAGCAGTGCATGCCTGGAGCTATTCAAACGAAGCATTACCTCCTTTTCATTAGAGGCTCAAAATGGTATGATTACTTATCCGTAATTTTCACTACTTTGAGTCAAATTCGCACTTGTCTCAGTCATTAGGTACGAGGTGATCCCACCTCAATGAGACAGAAAAACGTCAGGAATATTGACAATGGAAACTCAGCCATCCTACTGGGCACCAGAAAACAACTTTCATTCCCACCCTGCTCCTGACATGCCAAACCTAGACACATGGCAGTAATGTCAAGGGAGGGCGATTATGTCATAATGACTGCGACAAGTACAAGCAGGACAAGAGTAATGCAAATTACTTGTGTGTAATTGGGTCATTACTGCTAATCCCTCATCATTTTTCCAATCATTACTTAAAATGTATACCAAAGTAAAACATGGACTTCATCTAAAATTAGACCTGAAATTAAGAAATGCAATGCACATCAATGTTTAATTGAATTCAAATATTTGACTAATCATATGGAAGCACCAACATTTGTGTCTATATTGTGTAACGTGTAACCCTGTGAAGTTTATAATGATGAACAAAAGTTTTAAAGGAGATTCAGATGGCACGTCTGCAGATTTCAAACAAAAGGGTTCCCTTAGATGATGCCTTCAATGCTGCTAAACTTTATAAAAAAAGAACAGGAGTTTTAGTCTGAATAGAGAGGTTTAACGATTTACCTGAGCTCACATCATCAACACCCAAGAAACAGTGCAAGGCAGCACTGCATTAGAGATACAGCCTGTTGCCTACTCCTATCCTACACCCACTCTCCCTAATATTCCTGCTGCACTCTACACCTGTCACTACTGCTACTCCTACTGTCACACCTTCACCTATCCATGCTCTTTTCTAAACAATACACAATTTCTACTCCCAGTCTATTCTCCTACCCTTACTTCTTCCCTTATTGCTCCCCCTATTCATGCTCCCACTTATCATGGACGTCATTTAGGGGCCACCAAGGGTTGCAGCTGTAATCCCTAGCTTGCCACCTTCTGCTCCCAGCTCTGCTTTTGTGACTCCTGGCTTCAGAGGTGTTAACCTAAGTGTCAAGAGCATGGGAGGCTTCACATTCCTTATTTTCCTTATAGTCACATATTTTTTCACCCAAATGTTTTCTGCACCTAAACGTCTTTTTACATTCGTGGTGATGTTGCATCAGCAGAAATCTACCATTTAATTATGAATTGGTGAACTCGCAGTGATTGCTGCTCCTAAAATAATTTCTAAACTCCCAATGTTGCAACAAGGGTGATTTTGCACCTAGATATGACTTTGCTTACAGATGTATTTTTATTCCTAAATGTGAATTGTGCTCCTGAAATTGTTTCATTACTCCTGTCAATGTTGCACTATGATTTTACATATTCAAGTGATTTTATGTTTAAGAATGTTTTTTGCTCCTAAAACATTTCCACGTTCCTGAAGTTGCATCAAAGTTGATTTAGACTTAAACATATGTTTGCTCCTAACGGCCTGATTATGAGTTCAGCGGTCTGTGCACCGCCATGTCAGCGGTCTTACCAGCATCGGTTTGACGGTCAGACCACTGTATTATGATCTTGGCTGGCTTATAGAGCAAAGACTACAGCAATTCCTCCGGCACCACCAAGCAGGTCAAACTGCTGCGATGATGAGGCAGGACAAGCAGGCCAACAGAGCCAGTGTTTCTGCTGGACTCATTATGATGTTGCACACGGCTAAAGAAACCATGGAGGTCCAACCACCACATCCAAGCTGGCGAAACGGAGAGGATAAAGGAAGCAGCTCACCTGTAGGCAGTGTTACACATCCTGTGCCACCATGGAGCCCATCACACATGTCCTGCCACCGCTGCTGGTCATCGAAGGTGCCCAAAATCCACACCGCCATGGATGCAATCGATGGTAAGAACAGCTTTCTACCTGTGACATTGACCTTAACAACAGATCGTTGCACATGATATGGGGCCCACACTGTGGTCATCAGGTACACGTGTGATTGTGTCCATAGTCAGAGTTATTTTCAAAGCTGTTAAATGCCCCCTTTGGGTAGGTCACTCACTATGCACAACCATACTACTCAAAAGCACACATATGCTCATCTTAGGCACAAGGACAGTGAAGCATAGAGGACATTGTGTCACACAACAGCAATAATGCAGCAACATCACATCTACCAATACAACTGATAGCCTCACATTGCACACATGCCATTGATTCTCGTCAGGTTGAGCGCACACATGTATGGATGTGTCATGGAACAAAAACACCCCTCCCATGAAACAGCCCTTCAATGGAGCCACACATCAGACATATTGCAACACAATGGAAGGGCAATGGGATGCACAATAATCAGAGAGACAAATATCTAAAGCTCACTATTCAAACAACATCTGCACAATAGGGTTGGGGCATTAGGAGCACTCATGGAAGGAATCTGCCCTGGGACGCATTACATTTGCACATGCCCGTAAAACAACATTTGCATAGGAACTGTCCCTTCGGGTATCTCAGGGACAAACAATACTGGACCCAAGTGACATGCCCATATAAATAATGTGGAAGTGCAAGTCAAGAAAGCACATACATCTGCAACAGCATAGGCCATACATCTAGATGAAGTAGTTGCAAGGTACACACAACAAAATGGACACATGCACAGTCAAATGAAAAGAAAGCTAGCACAATTGAACACCCGCCATGTCTGGGCAAACAAAACTCTAGCTCCCACACATGAGACGAATCAGCAATCCATATCAGGGGGACAAGTCTAACACCATACATGCTGACTTGGACCACACAAGATGAAATACTTACCATACCAAACATAATACAATGCAATGAAACCCCATTTGGATTAACACTCACATATCCATACAGTCCTAGTGTCACCCAAGACATTTACCTTTGTCTTGGGTGACACTACCAGTGCCCACAAAGCCAGATATTGTAATCAACAGCAAATAGATCAGAATCAGGCTGAAATACACACAACTGTGGGCATACAACACAAGTTACTCAGGAACAACATACAAGTAGAAAAGTAATTGCAGGACAAATGTGTACCCAACAAAACGACTTGGGTTTATTCAATCCAGAATATTGAGAATCAAAGGCCATTAACCAGTCCGTTTGAAAGTCTCTGCACAATACTGTGCCCACACTTGACTGCTATCTCTGCCAGGGAACTTCCACAGGAAAGGGCATCAAATGGGAGACAGCCATAAATCTTTTATATGTTGGAGAGGCACAGAGATTTTCAAGTACTAGTAGAAGGCCCTCAACATTTTGCACAAAGGGAAGCTGCATCACTGTCTCCATTTTGGTCCTAAAAACACAGATGTCTGTGGATGAATGGGTGGCCCCAAAAACATATAATTCCAACCTAACTGCAAGTCACTCAATGATGAATGCCAACAGTCAGGTTACAAACCTTCCCCGTTACACATGTGCAGTGCACATTTCCACATGATGCCACATCAATGGCATGGAAATGCATATTTGTTTCTTCAAAATCTAGTCATACAAGTCATGTCCCTCATTGCTACTGCATTTGTACATGCCAAATGACATGCAATGACGGGGGAGGATATGTGTCAGACCACAATCAAAGGGGACACACTCCTGTCTGTGGCACCACATAAAATGTACCCCCATTGAAAATGTCCCATTCTATACACAGGTTGGCATGCACATCTATGTGAGGGAATACAGAAATCATCCAATGAACACAGGTAGACCATGCATGAAACAGCAGTGTAGAACGCCTCTGCCCATCTCATCAAGAATGCCGCACGACATAGCCACACCTCTGCCCTCCTAAGAGACCTACACTGGTTGCCTAACGACAAGAGATTCACCTTCAAGCTCCTGACCCAGGCCTACTAGGCCCTACACGATGCCAGACCTGCCTACCTCGACCACAGACACTCCTTCTACACTCCCGCCAGACAACTCTGCTCCACCGACCAGGCCCTTGCCAAGGTCCCCCACATCCAGAAAACCACAGCTGGAGGAAAATCCTTCTCCCACATTGCCGCCAAGACCTGGAACACTCTCCCCATTCACCTCAGGCAATCTCCCACCCTGTCTCAGCTCAGGAAGGACCTGAAGACCCACGTCTTTGGCTGATCCTCAGTCCCCCTTCCTCCCCCAGCGCCTTGAGACCCTCACAGGCGAATAGCCGTGCTCTACAAATCCCTGATTAAGTAATTGATTTAGATATTTTGTCAAAACAGAAAGGGACACATGCTAACTGGTGGGCACAAGAAATGTTGGCAATAGTCATGGCACCAAAATCATGTCAATGGACATTCGCCACCAAGGGAAAATGTTGATTTGTAGCTGAGCCAAATAACAGTGTATGCTCTGTTACATGTATGATGGCCATCTTCACATTACAGACAATAGTGAGGAACCAGCACTGATCACACATTGAAGACAAGTAGCCACTGTGGAGCAGATACCAATATACTAATTTTACCAGACACATGGCTGAGGACAGTCTTTCCTTTTGCCTGTAACACTGAGGAGTAGTGGTCTGTAGTGTAGAATTTACACCAACAACAACAAACATTACTTGAGTGATCAATGTACACAGCCATGTGCAAATTGTTTGTGGATTGTACCCAGTTGGTTGTGTCCTAGGTCTCTTGGCCAATAGACAGGGCACATCAGTATTCACCACATTACATATCTACACAAACAGCTACTCATCTACTCTGTCACACATGGCTCATCCCTAATCAGCAGGGGGAAATGTCAGATCCTAACACTTTAACTTGGCACTGTGAGAGCCAGGAATACGCCCTGTTCTCACCCCCTTGTGGCTGCTGTGCTCCATTGAACGCCCATAAAGGTCTGGGTACGCCACTGCCAGAATGTGGGCCATTAGGTGGGTCATGGTCTGATGTGTGCATTTTCCATGTTGAGAGGACAGCCCCAACTGGATCTCCGTGATCTTCTGGGACCAGCGTCTCAGGTCCCCCAATCTCTTGTGACAGTGGGCGTTCTGCCAGCTGTGGACCCTCAGGGTCCTCACCTTCCAGGTGATGGCTCGCCATATTTCCTTCTTATGATGGGTGTTTACCTGCATGGCTGCAAGAGACAAATCAAGCAATTACAATCAAATGTTTTGGCATAAATGGTTGTGTCAAACACACGTCAGTAACACCAAGCTAAGAATGTTCAATTTGTCAACACACCACAAATGTAAAGCACACAAGCCAATAAATACAGGGACGAGACTGCAGATGTTTGTAACAATCTGCAGACTGACCCACTACCCTGCTTAGGGCCTAAAATGACTAAACAAGCTTACTTACATCAGGTAGCCCGTGCTCCAGTCACATGTACTGTGATGTGACCGCAATGAAACTACACACACCTGTGGCTTCTGATGGGTAAACTCCTGAGGCCTGAATGGACCCAAGCATTCACACTCTGCAAGATTGACTCAATGCATAGAGTACTTATAAGCAACTTCCTTAGTATGGACTTCACCCTTATACTTGAGTGACAATGAAGGGGATGGCATGGTGGCTACAGAAATTGTCTTTCCTGTGCATGTGTCAACATATGGCCTACCAAATGCAGACTCATGCCACTGGGAGTGGGGTTGTAGTATGCACCTGTACCACGGTACACTCCTTTAGACATGTGTCTGACCTACAGAGATGGCATCCAACATGTCAAGGTATACATTGTACAGTTTCTGCTATGTGACCAAGCTACTGACTGACATGTCATGGCCTCATAGGAATCAACACACTGTCTGCACTGTCATTCATGCAATAAGCCTATACAGGACAAATATGACTTATCTGAAGGTGACAACAGAGCTGTGGCAGTAAGGGGCCTGTCAGGAGTCAAAGGCACATTGTAGCCTGTTTGGAGGGTAAGGATATTGTTGAACAGAGTCAATTGTGCATACGAGGTACTGACGTGCTCCTCCGGTGAGCCATAGAGCTTTGCATACAGGAAAAGGACCTCACCAACAAGCCTCTCCAGCTTCTCTGGAGAGAAGGCAGGGGCCCTATCACCTGCTGGATATGGCATGATTGCTCCCAGAAGCAGAACACAGCAGCTCAAGCAGTGGAGGTGTTGCTGGCAACATTGTCAGGAGTCAAGTGAGTAAATTTGCACAACATGGTGGTCATGTACACCATGTATGCAGTGATCACCACCAATGGACACAGTCAATGGGCTACGACTGCCACAGGCAACAACTTTAGCCTATGACTGTATCTGTCGCTGTTGGACCCAGATGACTTCCGCCGGCGGTCACGGGCAGTTCCTAATATCCAGTGGAGTAGGTTAGGCATCTGCCATTCTGGTGGTCTGAAATACTGTATATGGCTTTCTAAACTTTGTCACACCTACAATATGTGTTTTAGCATCACAAACATCCTTATTCTGTCTTGTCATGTAGGTCCTGCTACACAACTACAAGTGTAGTGTGTTGCAGGACACAGATGATATTCAACTGTGGTGCATGGTCCATGACTCCCAACAGTCTTTTTGGTGGTCAGAAATAACAGTCACATTTTGAGGGGCAATTGTGTTGCAGATAGTTGTGTTTCACCCAAATCCATGGTATGGACACATGGGTTGACAACCATAGGGTCACATTCGACCCTTGTGCATTTGGCAGCTTGGAAATGTAATGTGTGTCATGTCTATCCATTCAGAAATGGTTTGTCACATGATATTCTTGGCATACAACATGTATGTTGCTGTTGACACACTGGCTAATCTTACAAATCATGTCTTGTCATACATAGGTACCCTGGGAGAGGAAGGATACAACAACCTCCTGTCTACAGTCCACTGCCAGAGCATCAGACCATGGAGCAATGGCATATAATTCAGTTATAGGTAAACAATAATGGACTTATGCCATCAGTTGGAGCCAGATCTGATGCCAGGTAACAGTAATCCAACCTGCAAACCACCCATTGTACAAGTCATGTCAGTATCACACTTTCTGGCCATAGGGTCCTTCCCACAAACCGTGGCCCTATCTGCTGGTATGTCACAACTTATGTACAGTATGGTGTTGAAGGATTTCCTCTCAGCAATGAGGAATCCAACTGCAGGGAATGTTTGCTTCAATGAGGCCTATGGAAGATTATGGCAGGCAGAGGAGCGGGATTTTGGGCTCCTGATGTTACGACTCGGTCATCCCATTTCTAGGGGGCTCTGTAAGAGGACTGTCAGAAGCTTGGGAATCACCTTGAACACTTATCTAGACTCCTTTGCTGCCTCCCGTTTGTTTCTCTTTTCGCCATGGTATACATTTGTAGTATTACATTTGCTTCCTGGGACTGCAAATCCCATAATGCACAGCCTGGTAGTAAGGAACGCTTGGATTCTCTTTCTCATTGTTTTCTATGGGAGAATTCTAGTTGCTCCTTTTCACTGGATCCTCTCCTCCAGGACATTCGAGTGTCTGAAACTACACACACCTGAGACCTCTCCTGTGCAGCCCAGTCATGTGATTCCACCTGGAGTTTTCTGCAGCTTGGAAATGCGTATAAGTTGCAAGATCCCCGTCATGCATTGGAGTTCGATTACTTTGTGTTACAGACCCCTTATCGGATGGTGTTCCAGTCTTGTTCCTGTTCTGTTCCAGTTTGAACCTGTTTCCTGTTTCTCTGCCCTGCTCCTGATTGTTCCAGCCAGAGTCTGCTCCCTATCTCTTAGCCTTGTACCTGTTTGTTTCTTCAAGAGCCCGCTCCCTGTTTCTCTGTCCTGCTCCTGCCTTGTTTCAGCCTGAACCTGCTCCCTGTTTCCCAGTCCTATTTACTACTAATTCCTACTCCCTGTATTCCAGTCCTGCCCTTGCCTGTTCCAGCCAGAGACTGCTCTCTGTTTCCCAGTCCTATCTCTGTTTGTTCCAGCCAGACAGTTGTGCCCTGTTTTCCAGTCCTAGTTCTGCCTTTGCTTCAGCCTGAGCCTGTTCCCAGTTCCTGCCTCCACCTCTTAGTTTGTTCCTTCTGTTTCTGTTTCCTCTCAGTATTTGTGTCTGGTAAGTGATCTATCAGTCATCACCAGTGTATAAGTGTCCTCCTTTGTACTGGGGTTGGCCCCTGGTTTCCAGGAGACAATTCCAGCCTCCATTCTTGTCTAGTGTTATACGTTGTCTTTCGTGCCTAACAGTGACAGGGTGCTATTGCTGTTTTTCCAGGAATTGCCACTGTGTTTCCAGCTGGGCCCACAAGATCTTATCTTGTGCATGTAAGTACTATACTTGTTTGTGCTCTAGGGTCCAGAGACAGAATCACTGTTGCTGCCTCCTTTCTATGGGGCTGGCAGGGTGACTATCTGTAAGAGCAAACTGCACAGAGGCATTGACATTCCCTGTCACTGTGGGAGGTTCTGCGCCCTACTCTGTGTACAACCCCAGCGTGTTTGTCCATTAGTAATCCGTTTCCTGGTTTTTTTTCACAAAGGTTGCTCTGCTTTTACTTTCCTGTTTCCTGTGCCTGTCCATAGTTGTCCTTTCCGTGCATGCCTTTAGCTGCTTTTCTGCCCCAGTACACTGCCTCTTAAGGATATTCGGTGACCTCAAGGGGTGTCCCAACCAGAGTCCTGATCAGACCCGCCCGGAATCCGTGACACCTGAAGGCCAGATTAAAATGTCTGGGGAGGACTGGGGGAGCCCTCCTCTACTCACCTGGGAAATCAGATCACTGTGGCATGCTGCATGTTCCACAACATTGTCCCGCTGAGGAATATCCTGTGCATTCCAGAGGAGAGTGAGTCTGCAGTGCCACCAGATGACAGTAGTGAAGAGGAAGGAGATGACTTGCAAGAATATCTCATCCACATCTACTTCTCATGAGTGTAAGTGTCTTGTGATGCCATTTCTATGACTCTACAATAAACTGTTGTCGTGAGAAGGTTTTGAGTTGAGTGTTTTGGATACAGCTAAGGACCTAATACTTTGCAATAATCATCAGCCAAAGGCAGCTTGATGAGATAGCTTTTGAAACATCCCTACCTTGATGGCGTTGCAAGGTTTGTGTCAGTTTCCTTGCAATGTGCTTTGTTTTCCAGATACTTGCTATGTGACGTGTCATATGTATGGTTTCAAGGTTTTGTTTGTTGTACAGGTACCTTTACTATGATATCTTCATGTGGACATTTCACATTTCTGACATTGGCAGGTATATGACACATACTTAGTAGACATGGATTGTTCCAGGCAATGTAGGTCACAGAGTTTGGGTGTATAAGACTTGGGCCAAGACAACTTGCAAATTGTTTGGGTGAACGTTTAGAAGTGCCCATTGGACTTGTTTTGTGTGCCATGGTGGGCCTGATGTATCACGTGTGTTATAATGTGGGCATGAATAATGTTGTGCTAGCATAGGACCAAGTCATCTTCTCTTTACATTGGCTCTACACTCATAATGTGCCCCTGAATGTAGCTGTAGATGTGTTTCAACATCTTTGGCCACAGTGTCTGTGCCACAACACTGACATATGTTTGTGACATACCAGCTAATGCATGGGCATTGGATTATGATGGCCCTGTGATCAGGGGCTGTTGTACTGCAGTCTATGTCTATATCTTGTATTATGTGATGTTGGATGACCTTGGTGTGGCATGTGATAAGGCTTACGCTGCTGACATCAACCACATCAGTGTTTACCTATTCTACAGGCCAATGTCTGATAGATTTTTTCCTTCCATGCTCTGGAGGTCTATACCTGTCAACATGTCCATTTACTCAGTATGAGTCAATCCTTTTTTATTTCCAGTAGCCCTGACAGATTAGCAGCCTATATGCTGAACACTGTCATAACAGTTTTAGTTTGAGCAGACACGTGTATGCATGTGTTTGTGTTGGAGGGTTTTAATTCTGAGCTGGCACTGTGTGCATGCAACATATCCCATCTTAAACAAGTAGCTTGGATCATCAATGTATGATTCACATGCTCTGACACATCTACATGGCTAAATATGAAATCAAAATCAGCAGGATAAAGAGTCAGTGAAGGGTGATTTTAATGTGCAGCTATAACTAACAGAAAATATATGTGACATGACTCAACAAAAAGACAAATGTGAAGGGGTCAGTCATGGTGAATGAAATCATTCAAATAGATGCCACACCATTGGGAGTCCAAAGTCCAGAGTGCTCCTTCCATTGGAAATGGTAAGTGGTTCAGGATCAGTCCAGAGTGAATGTGTAACACACAAAGAAGGTCCTTCAGGAAGAGGGACTTACTGGCAGTGGTGGGTGTCTTGCCATCCACACCTCCTGGATTCTTTGTTGGATTTCTCCACTTGTGTTGGGGGACCTGCTGCTACTGAGGCAGGGGTGTCTGGGCCTCGCTGGGGCCTTCCTTCCAGTGGCTGGCACCAATGTTTCTGGTCCTGCTGTTGATTAGCCAAAGGAAGGCGTAGACTGGTATTGAAAAGCTCTGCTCAGGGTGGTATGTATGTCCCTCAACATGCCTGTTAGAGAGGCCATGTTTTTTGGGGGGGGCCTCCTTCTGTTCCTGCATGTCCATATTCATGTCCCTCTGTAGTTGCCTAAATTTATGGAGTTCGGTCAACAACTGGCCCATCAAGCCTTCGGACTCCTGTTAGACCCCCAAGACATGGCTGATGGTGTCCTGGCCAAGAGCAGCCCCAGTGGCCTCATCCTGCTGGGCCACAGCATCCCTCCAATGCACCCCTACCACCACAGGCCTGTGCCCTTGCCACAGGGTTCTCCTTCCAACTTCTCCCTGGACCCTCATTGTCCAAAGTGTTGCGCTGCTCCTCAGGATCCAGGACTGGGGGGCACAAGATGGTAAACACTGTGCTTGGGACACAGGTTGGGGGGCAAATGGTTGCCTGTGATGCCAAAGCAACAGGGCCTGGGAGATGACATTGTGGGCACAGTACGACTCACTGTTGCCGTCTGACCAGGTTGCCCAGATGGGCCAGAACCATCCTCCACATAAAGATGCACAGGAATGTCATTGTGATTGAGGGCTTCATCTGGGGGATGTTTAGTGACAGTCTGTTCCATGGGCTCTGTGTGCCCAGCAGCAGATCCACCTGTTGATGTAAAACATACATTGTTACTGGTTGTTTTGTTCACGTCCACATCAAACGGTTTAGAGTTACAGTAAGCCGAGACCTTGTACAAAGTTCAGTTGTAATTAATTTAATTGTGGCAAGTAACCATGGTATTTGGTGAATTGACATGACATTTGTGAAGCATGTCAACTCATTTAGACTCAAGCAGCTGCTGAGATGTGCAGATCAGTTGCCCTTGGGTGAAGTCTTGCCACCAGTGCAGCCAACACAGTGAATGGCCAAGATATGGTTTTGACACTAACTATACTACACACAATAGACAAATGTATCCCCCAGATAAGTGAACTTCATTTGTGAGTTAACAAACAGTGGTCTCTGGACAAGAGAACAGTGGGCTGGTGGTTGGAGTTGCTGAGACAGTGACTCCCGGGAGTTGCAGTCAGGTCGCTCTTTGTACTACATACACTTGACCAAAGCTATCCCCCTAGGTGAGTGACCTTCATTTGAGAGTTGAAAACAGATATATTGGGGCATCAGACCACTGTGATGGAGGTTGAAGTTACTGGAACAGGACATATTATTCTTTGCAGTCAGGTCCTCTATACTACTCACACTAGACAAATGTTATCCCCTAAGGTGAGTAAACTTAATTTACAAGTTAACAAACAGGGGTCTTTGGACAAGAGAACAATGGGCTGGTGATACAGTTTCTGAGAAAGTGCCTCCTGGGAGTTGCAGTAGGGCCACTCCTTGTACTACATACATTTGACCAATGTTATCCCACTAGGTGAGTAAACTTTGTTTGAGAGTTGAAAAACAGATTTATTGGGGCATGTGACCACTGTGCTGGTGGTTGGAGTTACTGGAACAGGACCTATTGTGCTTTGCAGTCAGGCCACTCTTTACTACACATACAAGACACATGTTCTCCCCTCAGATAAGTGAAGTTCATTTGTGAGTTAACAAACAGGGGTCATCAGACAAGAGAACAATGGGCTGGTGGTTGGAGTTGCTGAAACAGTGCATCCTGGGAGTTGCAGTCAGATTACTCACTGTGCTACACACACTAGACAATTGTTATCCCCCCAGGTGAGAAAATTTCATTTAAGAGTTAACAAACTGGGGTCTTTGGACAGGAAACCACTGGGCTGGTCATTGGAGATGCTGAATCAGTGCCTCTTAGGAGTTGCAGTCATGTCACTGTTACTACTCCCCAATACTTGACAACTGTTGTGTTTTACATATCTGTATACAGGCTGCATTCATGTTTGATCATACATTGTCATTTTGGGACAATTTCTGATATTGTGAGATTTCCAGGCCCCATTTGTACATATGGCATGTGATCGGCCTTGATAACTGTGATGTTGGGTCCAGCGATACACACTGAGAACATTGAAACTCGGATAATCTGGACATTGAATGTTGGTGAGGTACATGAACAAGACTGGGTAAAGGTGAGCTGTAAGCATGCATGACTGCATTCTGATGGCATTTTTTGTGCTGTGACTTTCCAAACTCCACTCCCCCAGGTATTCCTGTCAAGCCCTCAGAATGCAGGATGGCCAAGACCTTTTCTGCCCACGGGGAGAGTATTAATTGGGCACTCGGAGGGCCACTGCCAGTCATCTTGGCCTTCAACTGGTGACTGGAGATCAGGGAACAGACCTTTCCCCCGGTTGTCATTTCATCTCTTCCTAATGTCCTCCTTTGTGCACAGGGTGGTGCCTACAGCGTTCACTCTGTCAAAGATCCTGTCCCACATTTCCCTTTTCCTACTGAGAGAAGTGTGCTGAACGTATGCGCCAAACAATTGTGGCTCTATTCTTATGATTTTATCCATCATGACTCTTAACTTATCTTATGAAAAAACAGGATTTTATGAACCTGACGTGACAGGAACTTACTTAACAGAGGAAGAGCAGTATGGTGCGAATAGACAAAAGTTTGTGCAAGGTGTTTAATGGGATTGTGAAAAAATTGGTGCCTAATCTATATACTCCACGGATTAATGTTGCTCGGGCTTCTTTATTTTGCTGTTCAAATGCAAAGGATTGTACTCTGTGAAAAGGTGTGTTTTATAGTGTACTTTGCAGGTGTGTCCACTTGTCCAATGTGTGTCAGATGTGTGGTTTTTAATTCATCCATTGTGCAGTCTACTGTTACTTTGCTGCTGCAGACCGCTGTGGTCCTGACCGCAATTGACTGACCACCACAAAGGGGGTCAGACCGTCTATATCCAGGCTGACACTCCCTGCACGCAGTTGCATTCTTTGCTTGGTGATCAGCAAGCCAGCCTGTATAACTCGTAATCGGGTGGTCTAGAAGACTGCCGGAGTGGTGGTCTTTTCAGGGCTGCCGACATGGTTGTCTGGTGTTCTGACCACTAAACTCATAATGAGGCCCTAAATATGCTTTGTGCCCCTAAACATTTTGCATAAATCTGATGATGTTCCACAAAGGTAATTTTGCACTTACATGTGTTTTTGCACTTATGTTTTTGCACTCCTAAAAGAGTCTATAGGATAAATGTTCACCGAACTGATTTTGCGCCTAAATGGCTAATGCTCTGCAGCAACATGTGCAGCTTTCACATTCTGAGATGTGTATGCCGTGAAAGGCAGCCAGGTAAACGCCTTCCAGAATATAATCACCATCGCTGCTTCTTGACTCTAATGCATAAGCTCTGTCCTTTGGCTGGTATAATCTTTTCTAACCTTTATGCTGCATCAGAAATGCCTCTACCATAAGCAAAGAAACATATGAAATCGAAACGTGCCATGATGTGCTGGGTTGTAGTTTGTGGAGGGGTTGATCAAGGGAAAAGAAGCAACATTTGAGGCTCTTGTCTGGGCATCACCGCTACCTACTGGCATATAAGCACCTCGCTCCTCTGACACAGTCATTCCTTTCTTTTACGCTGCAGCAGCAGTTCCTGTATCTAGAATACAAGCACTATATTATAGCCATGATTGAGTTGCTCTGCATGGTGTCTGGTTATGGTCTGTTAATTATAGCACATAGCAACCTCCTTTTACTTGAGCACAATAATCTCTTCTCTTGGCACTCACTATAGTGAGGATTTTCCTTTTCACCACTAAGTAATCTTTTCGAGGCAATTTAGGAGTTTATGATTCATAATTTACAGCAACGTTTAATTTAACAATTCTTAATTGGACCCAGAAGGCAACTATAAAATGTGGAAAACACTGGAAATCAAATTTACTACATCAAATTCTGATGGTTATTCCTCATTCTTATCCACATTCTCACATAGTAATTTCCTTTTGGAGGCTGTCGGGGCAAAGGGGTTTTCTATGTTACTCATACTCGTAATGGACCAGGTATCTCCGGAGTAGTGGCTCGTCAAGGTTTAGGAGAAATTAGTAATGAGGCGGTAAGCATGACTCTGAGATTCAGAAAGAATACCGCAGTTATTTCATTTACATACTTTTTTTCCTGTAAATACTTGACCGCCATAGCGAATGCTGTTCTGAAGATAAAAAGAAAATGTAAGCATAGACACTGCAATTAAAATGCAGGTAATTTTGGAGTTAATGCACAATATGTTCCGCAACAAAGAATAAGTAGATTCCTTATAATTCATTTTTTAAAGTGTCCTTCCTTTATGTTGTCCATTGATTGAACTGGTTTTTCTGCAACAAAGCACTGCGTACTTGCTCATAGCTTGTCCCTAATCACAGAATCTTTCAATGCCATTAACTTTTCTTCCCCATTCTGAATAGTACTTCAACTCACAATGTTCACCCTGCAACATGAATACCAAAACTAGAATTTAGAGCTCCCTCAAGAATAGAAGCACTGAAGGATTGTACTTTCTTCGAAGTCTTTCCATGGAAAAAGACACACATAACGATGGAATTCTTGGAACCAAGATGCTTTCTCCTCGAATCTCAAAAATAAATACAAATACTATTTTATTCTCATCTTAATTAAATGTCGATGAGGGGCTAGTGTATTATTCAGATGAGCTCCAGGCTCACAACCTAATTAAAACTAATCCACAGAATACATTCTTAATACCAGTAAAATAGAAATTCTTGTCAAATCCTGCAGATAAAAGTACAGACAGTCTGAGTGACTCATGGAATGCTTTGTGAATATGTGTCAAGGACGACAAACATTCACACTATCACCTGCACAAAGAAACACGCTCTCTGCAATCCTCTTTCAATGTGTTTGTCTTCAAAATAAAGGTATAAGAGAAGTTGTTTACGTGCAAAAGGTCTAAAAGAAATATGTGTAATTTTCAGCTTTGCACTCAAAATACTTTGAAGACCTAAAAACATCGTATAACCCTAAGCATGCTTCTTGTTCAGTCAAATGTGGACATATGTCAAAGGTGGTCAACAATCAAACCGTGATGCTGATACAGTTTAAACGCATATTGAGTACTGAAGGGGACCAATTACCAACAAGCATTTGCAATGCAACGGGTCTCGCATTTTTCGAAGTTAGAGCTATTAGCAGTTGTAAACTCCCAACTGGACTTTTCTTGCATCATTAAATGGAAAAAAAAACAAGCACGATCGCGCTGCTAAACAAGTGAGAGCGCGCTGCGAAATTAGAGAAAAAGTAGTCCACAAACTGGACGGAAAACAGCAATCCTCAAATGTTTTCAATACTTGCTCACGGCGCTCGAGGACCACCGGAAAAGGCATGATGTATGCATGCCTTCCTCTAATGAAAGCAAGCAGACTTTAAAAGGCAAGCCCACGAACCAATGAAAGACACTGACGTGACATGGGTGGGGCTCTGAGCTCTTTTCTAAGTACTACAGCTTCTTGCCACCGATATGCATGCGAATGCGACGCAGGCTGGACCCTAAAAAGGAGCAGCACAAGGTGGCGGGGGCCGAGAGCCAACATTTTTTTTTAAAGCATTGGCAAAGCCAACAGTTCTCGCCTTTGGGATCTATTATGTGTTTTTGTAGTGGAGGTTTTTTTTTTGTTGTTGTTTTTTTACATTCAGTCGTGCTGCTTTACAACATGTTTTAAATAAAACACCTTCAAAGCCAATAGATCTCACATAGCCGAGAGCCACTAGTTTTGTTAAAAAAAAGTTCCACAAGTGACAGCACATGTCCTGTCTCTGGCGAGTCCTAAAAGCTACGATGGCTGCAGTGTCAACTTCTAATAGAGTTACAAAGGCCACATTTTAGCACAAAATTCGGAAATGTTCTATAGCTGTTTTTCCAGTCCCACAGGAACCCTATCTTATTCCGCAGTCTACTCTAACCCATCACCAAAAGAGAGAGGTAGGGATGCTCGCTGACGCAGCATGGTACTTTGGTGTAATCACAAGAAGCACCATAAGAAAGCAAGTCATAGCTGAGTTGTGACATTATAAACTGTTACAGAAAGAAGCTTTGTTCCTGTCTCTGCTTGAACTCCATGACAGAAAGATAATACTTTATACCCCAGCCATCGAAAGAGGCGACTCTTTTGTAAACTGTATCTATATGCAGCGCTTTCCTCTTGCGTACATGGTTACCTTTTAAACAAAAGGCGTAAATTGCACAACGTTGTGGTTAAGAAAATCACAGTGAAGAGTTGACTTTGGATACAAACCTTTATTTAGCAAGAATGACAGAAGGACTTTCACAATTAACTAAATCTCCT
Organism: Pleurodeles waltl; assembly: GCF_031143425.1. NCBI lineage: Eukaryota > Metazoa > Chordata > Amphibia > Caudata > Salamandridae > Pleurodeles > Pleurodeles waltl. The sequence continues at coordinate 892,686,539 of NC_090447.1, forward strand.
TAAAACACAATGTTTGACCTACACGCTTTGATATCACAGTAAGTTTTCGTTCAAACATCGCCACTTAACCCCTTCTGTGCCGCAGATGTAATGGTTACATCCTGCGGCACAGTGCTCGTGTGCCCAGGACGTAACCATTACGTCCTGGGCACAGAGCCCAGAGGGAGCGCTAGCACTCCCTCTGTGTTCTTCCCTCCCACCCCCCAAAGGCAGGGATGGAAGGGGAAGCCCTTCCCCTTCCACCCCCGACAGCCCCCCAGACCTTCCACAACCCCTGTGACTTCAGCGCACGATCGCGCGCTGACTATCACAGAGGCCTCCTTCTATAGCACTGGAAGCTCAGCTTCCAGCGCGATCGGAAGAGAAATGCTCTGCATTTCTCTTCCGATCACGTGGAGGAGGCCTGAGAGGCTTCAAAGGGAAGGAAAGGAATTTCCTTCCCTTTGAAGTCTCTCTGAGCATTTTAGCAGCCGGATTTCGAAGCAATCCGGCTGGTAAAATGCCCACTAGACACCAGGGATTTATTTTATGTATGAAATTGGCATAAGGGGAGCGACCCCTTTGGCAAGGGTCGCTCCCCAGGGGGCATTTTTTTGAAGGCCCTTTCTGAAACCTCAAGGCACCAGGGATCTTTTTTTTTTTTTTAAGAGGTAGGGAGCGACTCCTTAGGCAAGGGTCACTCCCCTAGGGGGCAAATTATATTTAGGCCATTTCTGTCCCCCTTGGGGGCAGATTGGCCTATTTTTATGAGGCCAATCTGCCCCCAAGGGGGACAGAAAACACTAGATACTAGAGAGTTTTTTTTTTCTGTGAATTTCACGCAAGGGGAGCGACCCCTTAGGCAAGGGTCGCTCCCCTGGGCCCCTGGGGGGCAAATTTATTTAGGCCATTTCTGCCCCCCGGGGGGCAGATCAGCCTATTTTAATTAGGCTGATCTGCAGAAACCACTAGGCACCGGGAATTTTTTATTGTTGTTGTTGTTTTACAGATGGGGAGCAACCCCTTGGGCAAGGGTCACTCCCCTGGAGGGGCAAATTGTATTTAGACCATTTCTGCCCCCCTTGGGGGCAGATCAGATGATTTTTGTTAGGCCAATCTGCCCCAATGGGGGCAGAAACCACTTAGGCACCAGGGATTGGTGTGTGTGTATGCATGTGTTTTCTTTAGGGGGGCAGCCCCTTGGGTAAGGGTCGCTCCCCATGGGGACACATTACCGTTGGCCATATCCGCCCACCATTGGGGGCAGATGGGCCTATTTTTGGAAGGCCCATCTGCCCCCAAGGGGGGGCAGAAAGCCCACCAGAGGCCAGGGAAGGTTTGTTTTCAGAAATAAGAGGGTGGGGGTATATCTCTACCCTCACCCCAAATAAATGGGGCCAAAGTTGTTCTGCCCACCAGTGGGCAGATGGGGCAATTACCCCTGATCCACACCCCGCGGGAGCAGAAAGTCTACCAGATACCAGGGAATTTACAAAAAAAATAAAAATATTGGGGTGGTGGCTACCAACCAGTATGGGCCTGGTTACGCCCCCACCTCAACTGAAGGGGATAACAGTCTTTTAGCTCTCCCCCACACTCTAAAACATCTTATCCCACAGCAAGCAAGAAGACATTTGATTATTTTGGGTTTTAGTTTTCCATTTGGGCCATGAGAGCTTGGCTTACTCTCAAAATCGTCACACTTGGAATGGTGAGGGCTGCACTTTATGGACTTTGGGACGCTGCCATGTAGAAAAAGCTACAAGACCTAGACACATCTGAAAATTAAACATCTGGGTGATTCCAGAGTGGTGTGTTTCACATGCACCCCTCACCATTTTTGTACACAAAATCCCCTGCAAACCTCCAACTTTACTGGAAATCACACATTTTTCCCACTTTTTTGTGATGGAACGTTCCGGAATCTGCAGGAATCCACAAAATTCCTACCACCCAGCATTGTCTCATCTATACCGATAAAAATTCTGCTGCACTTGTCAGCCTAAAAAAGTTTTTTTGCAAACTGCCCTTTTGGACCCTCTTTGGTTCCCCCTCAATATCAACATGTTTTTGGCTCATCCCTTTCACAAGCACTTGGCCCACCTACACAAATGAGGTATCATTTTTACCAGGAGACTGAGGGGAACATTGCGTGGTATGAAATGTGTCCCAGTGCAGTGATCCCACACAGAAATGTGGGAAAAAATCGATTTTTTTAGCTAAATTTGAGGTTTGCTGAGGATTCTGGGTAAGAAAACATTGGGGGATCCACGCAAGTCACACCTCACTGGACATCCTCGGGTGTCTAGATTTCAGATATGTCTGGGTTTGGTAGGTTTCCCTAGAAGGCTGCTGAGCCCAGGACCAGAAACACAGGTGCCCCCGCAAAAACAGGGAGTATTGTATTTGATAATTTTGATGTGTCCAGATAGTGTTTTGGGGCATTTCCTTTCGCGGGCAGTAGGCCCACCCACAAAAGTGAGGTGCCATTTTTATCGGGAGACTTGGGGGAACTCTGGGTGGAAGGAAATTTGTGGCTCCTCTCTGATTCCGAACTTTCTGTCACCGAAATGAGAGGAAAAAGGGTTTTTTGGGGCACATTTTGAGGTTTGCAAAGGATTCTGGGTAACAGAAACTGGTCAGAGCCCCACAAATCACCCCATCTTGGATTCCCCTAGGTGTCTAGTTTTCAAAAATTCACTGGTTTGCTAGGTTTCCGCGGGTGCCGGCTGAGCTAGAGGCCAAAATCCACAGGTAGGCCCTTTGTAAAAAACACCACTGTTTTCTGGGAAAAATGTTGATGTGTCCACGTTGTGTTTTGGGAAATTTCCTTTCGTAGGCGCTATGCCTACCCACACAAGTGAGGTACCATTTTTATCAGCAGACATGGGGGAACGCTGGGTGGAAGGAAATTTGTGGCTCCTCTCAGATTCCAGAACTTTCTGTCACCGAAATGAGAGAAAAAAGTGTTTTTTTGGCCACATTTTGAGGTTTGCAAAGGATTCTGGGTAACAGAACCTGGTCAGAGCCCCACAAGTCACCCCATCTTGGATTCCCCTAGGTGTCTAATTTTCAAAAATGTGCTGGTTCGCTAGGTTTCCCAGGTTCCGGCTGAGCTAGAGGCAAAATTTCACAGGTAGGCACTTTGTAAAAAACACCTCTGTTTTCTGTGATAAAAATGTGATGTATCCACATTGTGTTTTGGGCAATTTCCTTTCGTGGGCGCTAGGCCTACCCACACATGTGAGGTACCATTGTTATCAGCAGACATGGGGGAACGCTGGGTGGAAGGAAATTTGTGGCTCCTCTCAGATTCCAGAACTTTCTGTCACCGAAATGAGAGAAAAAAGTGTTTTTTGGCCAACTTTTGAGATTTGCAAAGGATTCTGGGTAACAGAACATGGTCAGATCCCCACAAGTCACCCCATTTTGGATTCCCCTAGGTATCTAGTTTTAATAAATGCACTGGTTTGCTAGGTTTCCCCAGGTGCCGGCTGAGCTAGAGGCCAAAATTCACAGGTAGGCACTTTGTAACAAACAACTCTGTTTTCTGTGGAAAAATGTGATGTGTCCACGTTGTGTTTTGGGCTATTTCCTTTCGTGGGCGCTAGACCTACCCACACAAGTGAGGTACCATTTTTATCTGGAGACTTGGGGGAACGCTGGGTAGAAGGAAATTTGTGGTTCCTCTCGGATTCCAGAACTTTCTCCCACCGAAATGTGAGGAAAAAGTGTTGTCTTAGCCACATTTTGAGGTTTGCAAGGGATTCTGGGTAGCAGAAACTGGTGAGAGCCCGACAAGTTACCGCGTATTGGATTCCCCAAGGTCACTAGTTTAAAAAAATGCACAAGTTTGGTAGGTTTCCCGAGGTGGCGGCAGAGCTAGAGGCCAAAATCCACAGGTAGGCACTTTGCAAAAAACAGCTCTGTTTTCTTTGTGAAAATGTGATGTGTTCACGTTTAGTTTTGGGGCTTTTCCTGTGCCGGGCGCCAGGCCTTTCCCCACAAGTGAGATACCATTTTTATCAGGAGACTTGGGGGGAACGCTGGGTGGAAGGAAATTTGTGGCTCCTCTCAGATTCCACAACTTTCTGTCACCGAAATGAGAGGAAAAAGTGTTTTTTTGGCCAAATTTTGAGGTTTTCAAAAGATTGTGGGTAACAGAACCTGGTCAGAACCCCACAATTCACCCTATCTTGGATTCCCCTAGGTGTCTAGTTTTTAAAAATGCGCTGGTTTGCTAGGTTGCCCCAGGTTCTGGCTGAGTTAGAGGCCAAAATCCACAGGTAGGCAGTTTATAAAAAACACCTCTGTTTTCTGTGGAAAAATGTGATGTGTCAACGTTGTGTTTTGGGCCATTTGCTTTCTCGGGCGCTAGGCCTACCCACACAAGTGAGGTACCATTTTTATTGGGAGACTTAGGGAACGCTGGGTGGAAGGAAATTTGAAGCTCCTCTCAGATTCCAGAACTTTCTGTCACCGAAATGTGAGGAAAAAGTGTTTTTTTAGCCACATTTCGAGGTTTGCAAAGGATTCTGGGTAACAAGTCTCTACAGTGGGTGGGTTGCCCACTGTTCCATCCTGGGGAGTGAAAAACCACAGTCTCTCAAGTCTATACAGTGGGTGGGTTGCCCACTGTTCAATCCTGGGGAGTGCAAAGCCACAGTCTCTCAAGTCTCAACAGTGGGTGGGTTGCCCACTGTGCAATCCTGGGGAGTGCAAAGCCACAGTCTCTTAAGTCTCTACAGTGGGTGGGTTGCCCACTGTTCAATCCTGGGGAGTGCAAAGCCACAGTCTCTCAAGTGGATAACAGTCTCCACTGGTTCTGGAGGGGGCTTTGTGCCCAGAGTGCTTCATCCTGCTAAGGACAGAGGTAATGGATGTATCTCTCCACTGGTTCTGGAGGGGGCTCTGTGCCCAGAGTGCTTCATCCTGCTAAGGACACAGGTAGTGGATGTATCTCTCCACTGGTTCTGGAGGGGGCTCTGTGCCCAGAGTGCTTCATCCTGCTAAGGACGCAGGTAGTGGATGTATCTCTCCACTGGTTCTGGAGGGGGCTCTGTGCCCAGAGTGCTTCATCCTGCTAAGGACAGAGGTAGTGGATGTATCTCTCCACTGGTTCTGGAGGGGGCTTTGTGCCCAGAGTGCTTCATCCTGCCCGTGACGGACTCAGTAGCGTCAGTGCCCTTGGCGCTCATGGGCCAGGGGTGCTTGAGGCAGCGGTGCCCTGTTCAGCGGTGCTTGGGGCGGTGCTTGGGGCGGTGGTGCCCTGTTCAGCAGTGCTTGGAGTGGCGGTGCCCTGTTCAGCGGTGCTTGAGGTGGCGGTGCCCTGTTCAGCGGTGCTTGAGGCGGCGGTGCCCTGTTCAGTGGTACTTGAAGCGGCGGTGCCCTGTTCAGCGTTGCTTGAGGCGGCGGTGCCCTGTTCAGCGGTGCTTGAGGCGGCGGTGCCCTGTTCAGCAGTGCTTGGAGCGGCGGTGCCCTGTTCAGCGGTGCTTGGAGCGGCGGTGCCCTGTTCAGCGGTGCTTGAGGTGGCGGTGCCCTGTTCAGCGGTGCTTGAGGCGGCGATGCCCTGTTCAGCGGTGCTTGGAGCGGCGAGCTCCTTTGCAGTGACTCAGCTGCTGGCGGTCCTCTCTGTCCCAGCGGGGCTTGTGCTGGAGGTCCTCTCTAGCCCAGCGGGGCTTGTGCTGGCGGTCCTCTCTGGCCCAGCTGGGCTTGTGCTGGTGGTCCTCTCTAGCCCAGCGGGGCTTGTGCTGGCGGTCCTCTCTGGCCCAGCAGGGATGATGGCAGTGGCCTCCTGGGCAGCAGGGATGATGACGGTGGCCTCCTGGGCAGCGGGGATGACGGCTGTGGCCTCCTGGGCAGCGGGAATGATGGCGGTCTCCTCTGCCGTGCTGCTCTACCCAGACTTTCCTGGTTTCTTGTGTCCCTTCCCCACCTTGGAAGGTGTCACTCTCCCACCGGGACCCCTGGGAGCGGCTTTGGTGGCTAGAGTCTTCCCCCTCTCCCGCCAGGCACTGGCCAACCTTTGATGCTTCACAGGTGGGGGACTGTCTGTGCTGTGGCTCCGTGCCACACTGGCTGCCCTGGTGGCCGGTGCACTCCATATTCCGGTGACTACAGGCACCACTGGTCCCGGAGATGTTGTGGCTGAGGTGCTAGTTCGGGACCTAGGAGACGGACGTGGTGGGGGAGGTGTGGGAAAGAGGTCAAGGTTGGACAGGAAAAGTTTTTTGGAGACACTGGGACGGGCAGCTGGAGGGGGTTTGGGAGTGGAGGAGGAGGTTGTGGTTGTAGGAGGTGTTTGCTGACTTTGGATGAAGGTGCATGCGCTGGAGGTTGTAGTGAGGTGGTTGGCTGTTGGGTGGGTGTGTGCCTGTGTTTGTGTATCTTGGGAGGGGGCGTCACAGACACACTAGGAGAGGACACAGGGGACGTGTGAATGGTAGTGGGGATGGTGACTGCACGTGAGCGGGGTGTTGTGGTATGTGTGCTGGTGATGGCAGTAGTGGCTGTTGAAGTACTGCATGCAGGGGTGAGTGTAGACAAGACTGGGAGGGAGAAGGGAGACGAGGAGGAGGGGGACACAGTGGAGACAGTGGATGTTGGTATGTCTGCATGTGTCTGATGCTTGCGTGAGTGCCTGTGGGATGTGTGCTGCTGATGTCTGCCTGAGCTTCCCTTGTGTGTTGACGTGTGTGCATGCTGGTCTGAAGGTGTGCTTGGGATAGGCTGGGGTACATGGGATTGGGTCTGGGTGGAGGAAGTTGGAGGGGGGAGGCTAGAGACAGGGAAAATGGCTGCCATCAGTGCTGAGGCCAGAGTCTGAAAAGCTTGCTGAAGGGCCGCCTGACCAGAATGAATGCCCTCCAGGAATGCATTTGTTTCTTGCAACTGCCTTTCTTCACCCTGGATGGCATTCAAAATGGTAGACTGCCCAACAGTGAGGGACCTGAGGAGGTCAATGGCCTCCTCACTGAGGGTAGCAGGGGTGACTGGGGCAGGGCATGAGGTGCCATGGGACGAGGGTGATGCCCACCCTCCTGGGTGAGCGGGCAAGGTGCAAAGGCTGAGGGGCTACTGGGAGGGCGGTGCTGGTAGGTGGGTAGCAGCTGTACCTGTAGATGCGGGGGGCACAGATGTTGCCGCCACCACAAGGGAGCTCCCATCAGAGGATGAGTCTGTGTTGCTGGTGTCAGCTCCTGTCCCTGCCGTGGAGCTCCCCTCGTCCTCCGTCCCACTGGTGACCTCCGAGTCCGTAGTTTCGCCCTCCAGGGCCATGTGGGATGCAGCTCTCTCCTGCTCCGGTGCCACTGCTCCTCTGCCTGATGATGCTAATGCACACAAGAACAAGGAGACCACAAAAAGGGGGGGGACGACAGAAGAAAGACATGTTGAGTGCATGCATTACCGCTAACCTTGGCCGACACGACAGACACAGAACCCCCCTGCACTAAGTCGCGCTCTTGGGCTCCACTGTTCAATGCCAGGGAAATGGCCTACTAGGCTATGGACGACATCTGCATACATGGATGACACAGGGGCATGACTAGGTGTACTTGGCACTCTGCAGAGGTGGGGTGGGGTGCCACATGGCCTGCCTTACGCAGGGACCGTGCCTACTAAACTTGCCCTGGCCTAGGGAAACCCACAGACCTCCTCCCCTATCCAGACACCTCCACTGTGCGCTAAATCAGCAGGATGAGAGTGTACTCACCCCCTTGTGGCTGCTGTGATGCCCTAAAGCGCCCATCCAACTCTGGGTACGCCACTGCCAGGATCTTGAACATCAGGGGGGTCGTGGTGCATCCCCAGCTGAGCCTCCCCCGCATTCTTGCTCCAGCGGCGAATGTCCTCCCGTCTTTACCGGCAGTGGGCGCTCCGTCTGTGGTAGACCCCCAGGGTCCGGATGTCCTTGGTGATGGCACGCCAAATATCTTTTTCTGGTGCGGGCTGACCTACATGATTTGTACAAGTGGAAGAGAAACTTATTACCAACTGCCCGTCACAGTTATTGCCCCCCATCACTACCCTTGGCATATGGCACATGCACTCACCGTTGTTTCATGCACGCCGCACTCTACCCCCTTCCTTCTTACATCCACCCCTCTCCACACAGGCACAGCCCATACAGCATTCTCCCAGAGTATTTACCCGTTTGTCTGGAGGACCGTGGAGTCCACGGATTTCTCCAACTCCTCCGATGTGAATTCAGGGGCCCTTTCCCCAGAAACTCGAGCCATTGTCTCTTCCAGACCGAGGTCACAGCAGCACTTGCAGTGTAGGTCCTCTCCTGTCGAAGATCAGGTATAGAGTGATTGAACAGATAGGGTCCAATGTTAACCAATGCAGCATTGCGCCGCGGTCTTCGAACGCCTACCGCGACGGTGTACAACGCCAGTGCAGTTACCTCACATCCTATTGTCCCACTTTACAGGTCAGGCAGCCGCTATTTCAGGGGCCCACATGGCTTCAATTTTAACTGCGTCACACATACCTAGGCCTAGACTCAACACACATAGATGCCACTTTTTGGATTATGATTTGTGTTCTGTGTAAGCTGTGGGTACGTACCTCTGAGTTGTTTGACTCTGTGCTCGCTGTTGTCCTTTATAGGCACTGTCCGCTGGGACATGTGAGGAGCTGGTGGCATCCTCCGGTGTACCGACTGTTGGTGGACCTGTCGACAATGGAGGAAAGACATGTGATCATCACCTACAGGCTTGACCATGCCACAATCCAGGAACTGTGTACCCAGCTGGAGCCAGACCTGATGTCAGCTATCCGCCATCCCACACGAATCCCCCCTCAAGTGCAGGTGCTGTCAGTGCTCCATTTCCTTGCAAGTGGTTATTTCAAACAACAGTGGCCATAGAATCAGGGATGTCCCAGCCTATGTTTTCCAACGTGTTGTCCAGAGTGTTGTCTGCCCTGCTGAAACACATGCAGAGCTACATCGTTTTCCCTCAGGTGGAGGATTTGCCTACAGTGAAAGGTGATTTCTATGCCCTGGGACATATCCCTCAACATCATAGGTGCCATTGATGGGACCCATGTGGCTTTGCCCCCCCCCACAGGAGTGAACAGGTGTACAGAAACCGGAAGAGTTATCATTCGATGAATGTACAGATGGTATGTTTGGCTGACCAGTACATCTCCCATGTGAATGCCAAGTTCCCTGGCTCAGTGCATGACACCTACATCCTGCGGAATAGCAGCATCCCTTATGTGATGGTTCAACTCCACAGTCACAGTGTGTGGCTATTAGGTGAGCACCTGGAAGCAAGAATGCAAACCTGCCTACTACATGTACTTAAACACTACTACCTCTCTACTGTCTGTCGTTTTCACCCAGTGTATGGTCACTGAGTTGTCACTTTCCCTTACGATTTCACAGATGTGGGTCCAATGTGTGACATCTGCTTTGATTCCTCATGGAATACAGCTGCATGACATAGGTATGTTGACATTACAAATGAAAGAGCTTTTTGCCACAGTAATTGCTAATACACTATTTCGAAATCACAGACTGACTCCAGATTGTTTTGTGCTTTAAGGGTGTTTATTTTAGTGCTCAATATTGGAGGGGGTAGCAAAATGGTGAGGGGTGATGGCGGAGGAATGTCCATGGCAGAGTCCAGTCTGTTCGTCTCACAGGTGCATTGCCCAAATGGGCATAGGAAGTGGAGCTGGGGCAGTTTAAGGATGGACAGGGTGACAAAGTGGGACAGAAGGATAACATTCAAGGTGGTCTCATTTCTTGGCGGGGGTCTTGGCATCATTCTCTGTCTTTGTCCTGGATCTCAGGGACCATTGGTGAGGTGGTTCTCCCTCTACAGGGGGTGGGGTGCTGGTGTGGTGGTCCTGTGGCGGTGCCTCCTGTCCACTAGTGCCGGCGGAGGTGGTGGGCAGTTCATCGTCCAGGCTAGTGTCAGGGGCCCCTTTTAGTGCCACAGTGTCCCTCCTGGTGTTGAGTATTTCCTTCAGGACCCCTACGATGGTGCCCAGGGTGGTGTTGATGGATTTGAGTTCCTCCCTGAACCCCAAATACTGTTCCTCCTGCAGGCGCTGGGTCTCCTGAAACTTGGCCAGTACTGTTGCCATTGTCTCCTGTGAGTGGTGGTAGGCTCCCATGAAGTTGGAGAGGGCCTCGTGGAGAGTGGGTTACCTTGGCCTGTCCTCCCCCTGTCGCACAGCAGCCCTCCCAGTTCCCCGTGTTCCTGTGCCTCCGTCCCCTGGACCGTGTGCCCACTACCACTGCCCCCAGGTCCCTGTTGTTGTTGGGGTGGTGGGTTAGCCTGGGTTCCCTGTAGTGGTGGATGCACTGCTGATTGACGTGTCCTGGGGACGGAGGTATGGGCCTGCTGGGTGGGTGCTGTGCTGGTGTTTCCAGAGGGGGGGAAGCTCTGTGGTGGCCTTGCCAGTGTGAGGGGAACCGACTGTCCCGAGGTCCCCGATGGACCGGGCTGGTCATCTAGATCCAGTGTGGGCCTCTTCTGTTGGTGGTGTGGACATGTATGGACCCTCCTTTCCGGTGACGTTGGGTAGGGGTCCTGCAGGGGTATAACAGGATGTTTCTTACATCTGTGTGTGCCATGGTGTGCAATGGGTGGGTGACCGTGTACCCAGTGCTTGCATTCCTGTGTGGGACCTTGTGTGATGATGGTTTAGGGGGGTGTATGGGTATGTGCAGTGGCCATGCTTTAGTGATGGGTGTCCATGCTTTGTTGTTGCATGCAGGGCTTGGTGTTAGGATGTGTGGTTTGTGATGTTGGGACATTTGTGAGGAGTTAGAGTGATGAGGGTGAGGGTGAGGGTGAGGGTGGAGGTATGTGCTGGCATGCAGGTAGGGTGGGGGATGTAATAGTTAAGATTTGACTTACCAGAGTCCATTCCTCCACCTACTCCTTCGAGGCCCTCAGGATGCAGAATCGCCAAGACCTGTTCCTCCCATGTTGTTAGTTGTGGGGGAGGAGGTGGGGGTCCGCCGCCAGTCCGCTGAACCGCAAGGTGGTGTCTTGAGACCACGGAACGCACCTTCCCCCGTAAGGTCGTTCCACCTCTTCCTGATGTCCTCCCGATTTCTTGGGTGCTGTCCCGCTGCGTTGACCCTGTCCACTATTCTTCGCCATAGCTCCATCTTCCTTGCAATGGAGGTGAGCTGCATCTGTGCTCTGAATAGGTTTGGCTCTACCCGGACGATTTCCTCCACCATGACTCTGAGCTCCTCCTCCGAGAACCTGGGGTGTCTTTGCCGTGCCATTGGGTGGTGTAGGTGAAGTGTGGGGTGGTGTGTGGGGTGATAAGTGTGCTGATATGTGGTGTGTAGTGTGAGGTGCGTAGAAGTTATGTGGGTGATGGTGCTGTGTGCCTGTGGATGCTAGTATTGTTGATGATGGTGTCTCTCTCTGACCTTCTCTCAGTAATTGTGGTTGTAGGAGTTTGTGGGTGATGTGGGTGTGTTTTATATTGTATTGGGTGTGTGGGAGTGGTGTGTGTAATTCGATTTGTCCAATGTGGCTGTGTTTTGGAGATGTGTTTGTATTTTGAGCATGGCTGTGTGCACCGCCAATGGAATACCGCGGTTGAAAGACCGCCGCGTGGATTCCTGGGTTGTGATAGTGTGGGCGTATTTCTGTTGGCGTGACGGTGGAGATTTTGTTTTCGCCAGTTTATCACTGACCTTTGCTGTGGCGGACTTGTGTTTGTGTCTGAATACTGTCGGATTCCATGTTGTGGGTCATAATAGCTGTGGCGGATTTCCGCGGCCGCGGCGGTGTGTTGGCGGTCTTCTGCACGGCGGTAAGCGGCTTTTACCGCCAATCTTGTAATGACCGCCTATTTGTGCTTGAGTCATAATTCATAATAAACAGTCAATATGAATATGTACTTTATTATTATTATTACTTTATATGTAATTTATTATTAATTATGTACTTTTCTTTGATCCTTGATTTATATTTTTTGATGTATGCCTTATTATGAATTTTATGAATAGAAACATACACCTTATACTTAAACATTTGTTCTTATTGCACAATGTCTAATCAGTATTAGAATTGGATGATTCAGTTGACACAAAGTATGCACTACAATACAATAATTTGACACAGGTGGCAACAAGAATTTGCTACTACCACATAAATATTGGGATATTTGTACTATACTAAAAGACCATTTGTATTTATTGTGCAAAGGAACCACAGCAACATTATGTTTTTACAATTTCATATACTACTCTACTTTGATAGTTTGCAATTCAATAATTCATTTGCAATTATCATATTATTGTTAAGTTTGTAAGGAGGCATTGATAATTCATTTATTTGTGTTCTTTTAAGTGTTACATATTCAAATCAAATCAAGTGTATATAGTCCCAATTGCCCCAAGGGTATCAGTGTGCTGCAAGGACTTAAAATGCCTGGCAATTATTCAAATAAACAAGTCTTTAGTTTTACAGAAAAGGAGAAGTTGTTGCATTTGTCAGAAGTCATTGGGGAATGGGTTCCATAAGAAGCAAATGATGAATGAGAAAGACTTCCCTCCTGCTTTCCTCCTGATAGTCTTCATCAAAATCCAAAGCTGTTTCAAATCAGATCTCAGTGTGCTTTTAGGATAGTATTGAGTAAATCTCTGTTTTGTGTAAGCTGGTGCCTTATTTATTTTTTTAGTGCAAAAATCTTCATTGAAATAAATTAAACATTAGAACATAAGATACAGCATCTGAAAACTAACAATAAACATAAAAGGATTACATGAATACATAAATATTTTTCAATCTAGGAGTCTTTTCAATAAATAAATAAGAATTACAAAGAAATTGTGAACTGCAAGTAAAAAAAGAAAGTCACAATTTATATCTTTTAAATAAAAGAAAGAAGAGAAAAAAAGGGGACAACACAGAGCAGAAAGGAGAAGAAGAACAACTTTAGGAGAACAGGCAGATTCATATATGCAATTAAAAACAGCTGTATAAATTTATATGGCATAATATCAGATAAATAGTGCTGAGAAATATTAACATGTAACAATATTTGTAGAACAAGATAATAATTTCTACCAGTCAAAGATTAACAGAACTGGACCTCTCACTTGAAATTATATCATTATGGCAAGAGAAAAGGAAGAAAATGGCGGCCACAGCATGTCTCTCTTAATTATGGTTTGCAAAGATGATGTATTGCTCTCTGGGATACAGCATGTTAAACCATCTGGCAAAAGTAATGTTTCATTCTTCTTTCCAATATGATGTAATTATTTGTAGAGTGATAGCAATAAGATCAAAAAAACTTTCCAATCATGAGATTAGTCTAATCAAATAAACTTTATTCGGCCAAAGGCCTCAAAAGCATTGTATAAAAATAAATCATACTACAAGATTTAAAGACACAATCCACCAAAACAACTAAAAACAGAATATCATAAAGACACCAAACACATATTGAGGGCACCTAAAGTGCATAAGTCAACCTCAAAGTAAATAGTACATTATGTTCCATATCTCTTCCGAATCTGGAAGGCTGTTAAATAAAATAAGATGACTAGTGCTCTGCATTGAAAAACCATTGCACCCACAACCTAGGAAATACCGACTCCACACCCCTTGTGTGGGAAAAGCAAATTTAAAATGCAGGGTTTCAAGCCTAAAAGTTATTAAGCAATGCTGGTGGGTGGACTTCTCAATCCACCCCAGGTATGGCTCCAACCCACGATTTGTGGAAGTAGAGGCATAGTGACGATCGAAACTGACGATGGAAACTTTGTCCTGTGCCGCTTCTAAGTTTGTATTTCGACAACAGTCCAAATAACACTCTTTAACAAGCGGCTTATGCTCTTGCTTAATCATGGAAGGGTTCCCGTACATGTCAGTGAGGAATAATATGTTAAGTGTTTTTTTATGTAAGATAACCATGGGATCTGAGCGGCCTTATCTAGTAATAGACAGTCCATTATGCATGTTCTGGTCACTGTAGTTTCATGTGTGCCCTACATTTTTACCCAGAGCAGTAACAGCACCAGGCTGATCAGATCCTCTAGGTATGTCAGCCCCACTTCTTCATTACATATTAAGGTAGCTGAGTTACCCGGGACTGTCAATAATCTACTAATAAAACAAATTTCTGCACTTCGAAGGGGGCCAGCTTTGTTGTGCCCTCACAACCCGGCACCATGAGTTCCTGCCGAGATGCACTTTCCTAAAGACTCAGCATTTCAGGTAAAGGCTTATGTTGCAATTTTTGGGTGAATCTGAATATGGCTTCTGAGTTCCTGAAAAGGGACTGAAGACTAGCTCTTAAGAGGGGTGTCCAACTTAGTGACTCCCTAAAAAGAATTTCTAAATAATGAAAATTCTTTACCATTGCTAAAAAGTGGTCTCCCATTCTAAAAGATTATAAAAGACTTGGGGTTATATTTAAGAACCCCTAGTGCATCCTTGCGCCATATTAGCATAATTTTTATGCTAATGTGGCTAATAAAGGCAAAATTGACACACCATATTTACAAAGTGGCACAACACATGCATTGCACCACTTTGCAACCCTTGTGCTCCATTATGCTTGCGAGGTGGAGGGCAATTTGTTTTTTTCTTTGCATCCTTTTTTAAGCACTTTTAATTCCTGCTCAGAGCAGGTGTTAAAAGGAGGCTTCCATTGATTACAATGGGCCCTAGGTGCTTTGCATGATTAGTGTCAAAAAATGTTATGCTAATCCTGCAAATCGCCGATCTAGTTTCAAACAGTCTGATGCTAGTCCCCTATTTACCACCATGGTGCGCCGTTTGTTAAATATGACTAAAACATGGTGGTGTTAGGGGGGTGCTAAGGGGCCTCATGTCATAACGAAAGAGTTTGAGAAATTGAGAAATTGACTTGAAGGTCCAAGTCTTTTATAAAAGCCAAAATAGGTTCAAGGGAGTCAGCAACCAATTTGCTATGTGGGTGATTACTACCACATCATGCACATTCAGCAGAATGGGAATGGCTTTTCCCCATTCAAGGCACGTCCTTCCCTTTCTCTGTCCAAAATTATTAATCCTGTTTGTTTAGAGGAAGTAGAGGAAGGGGACCAGGATGTATCTCTGTCTAATGCCCCTAGAAGAGTTAATATATGGTTAGTATTCACCAGAGGGGTCATAACACACCCTTACTGTCAGGTCTTGTTGGAGCTGATGCATGAGTGTTAAAAGTTTCGGTTCCACTCCCATCCCACCCATTAGATCCCACAGCTTTTCATGATTCACGACGTCAAAAGGCACTTGATAAATCAATAAAGGTCAAATATACTGATTCATTTTTTGCCTTTGAATGTTTCCCCAGGATTAAATAGAGGTGTAGGTATTTGTCAACTGTCCCTAGATCTGAACAAAAACCACACTGACCCTAAGCTAATATATTATTTGCTGAAGTCCAGTCTTCTAAGTGGGACAATAGTATTCGGCCCTAGAGTTTTACACTAGAATTCATGAGTGAGATTGGACGGTAGCATGACGGTGAGGACGTGTCTCCTTTTTTAAATATTGGGACAAATAAAGCAGTCTTCCACGATTCGGGAATGGGGCCCTGGGTTACTGACATGAAAATTGAGTTAGCAAAGGAGCCTAAAGGGGGATACACGACTTAAAAACATCTGTGTGTTCGCAGACTGAAGCGGCGCCTTACCAGGAATTAATTTAGTAATAGCACTAATGACTTCATTAACAGTGATAAGATTTCAGAGATCACCAATCATTAGGGTAGGCAAAGGGGGGGAATTAGGCCCTGTGTAAGTTGATCCTTCCCCCAAAGAGGACATTTTAGTAAAGTGTGCCACCCAGGAATCTACCTCGATAACAATGTCTATTAATGGGGCATCAGAATCCTTAAAGTATGACCTGTTAATCATTTCCCAAAATTTGGAGCTGTCCTTCAGTTCCCCAGCTTTTTGGAGGTCATCCCAAGCTATAGACCAGATCTCCCTTTTCCTCTCATCAAGAAACTTTTAGTAAGCCACTCTAACCTGTTTAACTTTGCAGGCCATACAGGGGTGCTTCTTCAAAGCAGACAACCATTGAGAATAGAATGTCAAACATTAGATGAACCACACAGGAAAATCTGTGCTATATCAAAGGCAGTTTGGGTAACATATATTAGCAATCACTTCACAACCTTCTAACCAGTACAGTATTAGATTTGGGCAATCAAAAAACATCTGCAACACATTGCTATTATCAGTGTTGCAAGACCAAGACATAATGGGGGTCATTCTGACCTTGGCGGACGGCGGAGGCCGTCCGCCAAGTTACCGCCGTCAGAACACCGCACCGCGGTCGAAAGACCGCAGCGGTGATTCTGACATTTGCCCTGTGCTGGCGGGCGGCCGCCAAAAGACCGCCCGCCAGCCCAGGGCAAATCAACCTTCCCACTAGGATGCCGGTTCAGAATTGAGCCGGCGGAGTGGGAAGGTGCGACGGGTGCAGTTGCACCCGTCGCGTATTTCAGTGTCTGCTGGGCAGACACTGAAATACTTTTTGGGGCCCTCTTACGGGGGACCTGCCGTGCCCATGCCATTTGCATGGGCACGGCAGGGGCCCCCAGGGGCCCCGCGGCACCCCCTACCGCCATCCTGTTCATGGCGGGAGAGCCGCCATGAACAGGATGGCGGTAGGGGGTGTCAGAATCCCCATGGCGGCGGAGCGCGCTCCGCCGCCATGGAGGATTTAGACGGGCAGCGGAAAGTCGGCGGTACACCGCCGACTTTCTGTTTCTGGCCGCGGCTGAACCGCCGGGGTCAGAATGCCCAGCGGTGCACCGCCAGCCTGTTGGCGGTGCTACCGCCGACCTCCGCCATGGCGGTAATTACCGCCATGGTCAGAATGACCCCCAATATCATTACAAATTCTCATTTTATGAAGAGAAGCAGGAGTAAAAAAATAATCTGCTACAGAATCAAATACATTTTGTGTGGTGCTTGCAGACCGAAATGTGAAATGGGTAGAAAAGATTTAAGGCCTCATTACGACTTTGGCAGTTAGAATACACTGACCACCAAAGCCGCGGGGAGGAGGCAACCATCATACCGGCTGCCTCCCCACAGTTGTATTACTATGTTCCTGCAGGGCTGACCAGCAGGAACATCTTATTATAACATTACTGCCGTTCAGACCGACAGGAACAGTGCTGCGGTATTGGCCTGAGCTTCCTTAAGGGACTGTGCTTGAGGGTGCTGGGCAGGGTTGCCCCTGCACTGCTCATGCCATAGGCCCCCTGTGTCCTCCTGCACTGTGTTTCCACAAGCCTTTCCATGGTGGGGCCCGTGCCATGGCAAGGCTGGTAGAACAGGACTTGTGATCAGCATGGAAAAGCTGAACTCAGAGTTGCAATGTCTGACCATGAGTCCACTTGCATTCAGCCCTTAGGGAACCTTGTTCCTGGCAGAGACGGCGGTCCCCTGGCATTCCGACTGCCAGGGTTGTGATGTGTCGGTCAGAACCTGGAGTGTGGCAGTCTGACCATCATCATGGGACTGGCAGTCTCAAGACCGCCAGCATCATCATCGGAGCCTAAGGGGCATATTTATACTCCGTCTGCACCGAATGTGCTTCAAAGATTTTGACGCATATTCAGTGCAAACCTTGCCCCATATTTAAACGTTGACACCAGAGCCCGCGGATGACAAAATTCTGCTGTGTGCGTCATTTTTTGGATGCGTCAACCCGCCTTGCGTTAATCATATGCAAGGTAGGCATTCCTGTCCAAAAAAATTACTTAAACGGCAGGCGTTGTATTTATGCTTTCGGGCAAAAATGCCGCACGGCCGGGAGGCGGAGCTGGAAATGACGCACAGCACGCTTTGCATCAAAAGGTAACGCTTGGGTAAGGGCAGGCGTTAAAATGGGACAAACACACCTGTATTTAATCAGGACACACAGAAGCAACAGCAGAGCAGCAAAAGGGAGACATGGAGGTGCTCCTCATCCAGCGTGCACGCAGACGCAGAGCCCAGCAGCAACAACAGCAGCTACCACAACACCAGCAGGGACCACAAGGGCAGCGCAGAAGGCAGGAGAGGATATTCCGCCCCAGAACAACCCTTCATGGCCTCAGGGTACATGACATCATCCAAAGGTACAGGTTGAACTGGCAGGCCATTCGGCAGCTGCTGCGAAACATAGAGCCACAGTTGGCACCCACCTGGCTGACACCCCGCACCATCTCAACAGAAACCAAACTGCTTGCCGTACTTCACATGCTGGCAAGTGGCTCTTTTCAAACAACTGGTGCCCTGGTTGCCGGAATATCACAGCCATCATTCTCTGCCTTTTTGCCCAAAGCACTGGGTGCCATCATTGGACTCACATACCGTCAGATCTGCTTCCCTAACACACTGCAGAAGCAGCAGGAAACAAAACAGGGGTTCTACCTCATTAGTGGCTTCCCACGCGTCCTTGTTGCAATCGACTGCACACATGTATGCCTTGTGCCACCTGCTACAACTGAACACCTCTACCGCAACAGGAAGCACACACATTCCATCAATGTGCAGGCCATTGTTGATCACCAAGGATTGATCACCAACATTGTGGCAAAATATCCTGCGAGTGTCCATGACTGATTCATCTTCCGTCACAGCACCATTAATCAACACTTCCAGGATGGACAGTATGGCAATGGACTACTCGTTGGTAAGTACAAAAACCTACTTATATACACACTGCACAGCAACCCTCTAGGACACACAACACATACACCACAACAGCAACAGGTCGACAGGAACACACTGAGGTTGTGACATCGCTAGCCATGTTTCATAGGTCACCATTGAACCTGTCACACATCTGAAATTACTGTACAGCCTAATGTTAAGACGTCAATGATCACAGCGTTTGGAGTGGGTTGCCTAATTGTCACCTTGCAAATTGTAAGCGTCTCAATTATGTTTACATTAATCCATTGCATAAGTCTAAAGGTATGGGATGTCCAGGGTACATTGATATGAATGTGCTAACAACACTGTCAATTTTAACCTGTGTGTGGAACTATCATCTCACCCCCAGTGAAGACACAGGGACACCTGTATCACAAATCACAATGCTAGGGAGGGCACACTGTACTGCAAATCCCAAAACATACTGCTGACAACTGGTCAGCAGCCAAACACTCATTCAGCCAAGGAAACAACACACTGCAGATGGTACATCCTACAAGCCAAGGATGTGACACAGTAACACAAAAGAGTCACAGACAACACAAGACAACTACTGCCATGCAAGGTGATTTCAATGGGGCTAGCTACATCAAGATGATCCTCATTTTCTCTTGCAGCTGATCAGGGGTATGGCATCCAGCCATGGATAATGACACCTATTGGCAACCCGAGTACTGCAGCAGAGCGTGCCTACAATGACGCACCATAGTCGAGAGGACCTTCGGCATCCTCAAGTCGAGATTCAGGTGCCTCGACATCACTGGTGGTAGCCTCCTATATTCCCCGGAAATGGTCTGTAAGATCATTCTAACATGTGCCATTCTGCACAACATTTGCATGAGAAGGAACATTCCCCTCCTGGAACCAGAGCCACACATGCCTGAAGAGGAGGAAGAGGAGGATGGTGGCCTGCAACATGAGGGGGAACAACAAAACACAGCCGCTGGTTTGCGTAGGCGGCAACATATTGTGAACAATTTATTTTAAATATAATCACCATCACCACTTTATGAACTAATTTAAATAAACACCTATAATACTCACCATATCATGGTCTGGCTATTCATTTTTGCACACCTTTATCTCTAACTATCAGAATAAGAGTGTTGCCTCATGGAGAATTGCTGATATACCGATTAGGACAATGAATATCCCAGAGCAAATGTGATGCGTACCATACAACGGTCACATACACACACACTGTAAATGACATACATCCTGTACATTTCACCTTTGAAGTACAATAGCAGAGGACCACACCTATTTCACACATACATGTTGGAAACATGGTTCATCGCAGCATATGACACACAACTAAGACACCATCACTCAATAAGGGGAAAACACACCTCATACATGAGGCAGTTGATGTGCTTTTGCATCAGTAACAGGAATGTATGACCAGAACCTTGACAGCAGTAAGTCCAACTGCATCCAATCTTTGCAAGGAGTATCTGTGACTAGAGTTCCCTAGAATCAGAACATAAAAAGCACAAGTGCCACACATATGTGCAGCATTGCACACATGATATTCCATGTACATGTCAGCCCATTTCCTAACTCCTGACACACCCATGCACCTGGTCACAACCCACCTGTCTGAAGAGGTCCCTGGAATAGTAATATGTGTACCCCGATATTCCCTCCTCTACACACACACAGACTAACAATAGCAATCCAGTGTGCTACACCCTTTCCTATGGTATACCATTGTCATAGTACAACTGACTGCATGGACGTCAGGTCAATTAATACACTGGCTTGTAGCTTCCAAGCCCTGTTAGGACCTGTAGATTGCTTCCTGTGTGAAAACGTCTGTTGGCCATTAGAATGCAAATCTCACCTACAGGAGAAACTGATGCTGCCCACACCTGTGATCACCTCCATGCACACCACCCATTTCAACATGCACTGCCCCTGCTGATGCCGGGAACAGCATAGGAGTTGCCATTTTGTCAAATACACCGTTAAGCATTGCTGCTAATTAAGCCGTGTAAAACAGCCCTTGGGATTCATGTGTCACCTTCAAAAACACAGGACATACACAGTTTTACATGTCAACTGTCTAGTTTGTCCTCCAAACAGTCTTAGTCAGACCACTGATTATGTTACTTGTGAAATTTCTGGATCCAGATTGACCCTGCCTCCTGTCAGCCTGACTGGCATCTGTCTGTGCGTCACCCTAAAGTTTCCCTGTGGCTACAGATGTACCACACTTGCTTTACCAAACCTCTCATTCCTCAGAGGGTATTTGGTCATGTGCTTCATCAATGCATACCCAAATACATTGTGTAGCATCATCTGCCTTTTAATTGTACCATATTAGTTAAATCCTCTGTGAATACCAAAATTCATGGCCCATCCCTTGTCTGGGTCTCATTTATGCATGAACGACAAAGTGTGACAGTGTCCCAGGGCCGTATGCAGGGATTGGGTAAGGGGCCTTCAGCAGAACCAGAAACCACTGATAATGTCCATGAAAAGTCCACACATGTCAGGACCCTGACAGTTCATACACAGAATTACATTTCTCTCAACATATTGATGGGCCGTGTGTGGTGAATAGCTGCAAAAATAATCAGCACAGAGGCTATGGTGTACCCAGATTCAGTGGGAATTGCAGAGGCCAATCTGTGTAAAAATTATGTAATGACACCTGCCAGAACATGACACTTGAGACATTATCTCACTCAGCACACCAAGGTTGCCCTGTTGACAGTCTCATTACACGTCTTCAGTGACAGGGTGGGACCATCCCCACGTAGGTTCTCATGTCCTCATCCGCTTCACTCACATTGATCAACAAAGAATACTCAGTAGATACAGGAATAGCTGCCACTGACTCGCAACGAGACCTGGACCTAACTGTGACAACATACACCCCTAAAAATATACAGGATCAATATTGGACCCCACACATGAACAAGACACCTCTGTGCAATTGATCACTGGAAATATGTGGACATGTGCTGCCTCATCTGCTGGTCCACCACAGCCACTGGAGAGTTGTGGCTCAGTTATATGACCTCAACTGTGGCGTCATCATACATTTGTGGTTCACCATTGTCTGGGCCAATTACATGGTACCCACTTCCACAATGCATGTGTCTGACTCACTGTGGGATTCACCAACAAGTGCCTAGGAAGCTGTTACCAAAAATCTAGAACATAGGATGGTGAAATTGTGGACCATTGACATGAACAAGCGTTTGCCATCTATCTGGTGTCATGCTTTGTCATTTGTGGTGTCTACATTACCCAAAATCTTGGAAGTGCACATAACGGATGTATGAGTAACACATGTCCTCTCTCATTTCCACAATGACTTGCATCTAAGGTATGGACACATTGACTTCACATTCATACAAGCATACGTTCAATAATGCATCTTGTGATGCACACACACTCAGTCAACAACTACATTAGTTGCCACTGCACACACATTGAGCCATAGGCATTGAGGTATTGTACTTATGTGCGTCACCTTGCTATCCTCTCCTGATGCCAAACATGCCCAAATTGTGCAATACATATATGTAGGCCAAACATATGGCCAACTAGTGCGTCAGCCAACCGTCAAAATCCTGTTAAGGAAGTAGCGGGTCATGGTCCGCTGCAGTATGATGTCTCACATGTGAATATACACCATCAACACCATAGTGGGTGCAATCAGCCTATCTCTGATGTGTCCCAAATGTAACATAACATAAAAACTGAAAAAATGCCCAAAACCAGTTCATGCACTGAAATTTTGACGTTGCTAGCGTTATGCGTCATTTTTTTTCCACCAATACAGTAAGTGCATCATACTTTTCGACGCACAGGAGTCAAAATTAGGCCACAGCCGAAAAATTGTAGACTATTTACTATTATTTGGATGCAGCCTAATTTTCACTCCTGTGCGTCGAAAAATATGACGCACACATTGTATGCGTGAAAAAATATGACGCATAACGCGAAAAACGGTGGCCATTTTATGCAGGAAGTGATGTAATAGGATATCCTGTTTACAGATTATGTACAGTGGGTGTACTTTCACTTTCACTTTGCAGTCTGTGAATCTTCTAGACTGTGTGGCTGTGTTCAGAGTGTTGTCCAGTGATTTTGTGCTTTTGTGTCATGTGTGCTATCTTAATTGCTATTTTGTGAAATAAATATTGTTGTATAGTGTCCTAGTGTGTTTACATTTGTCCAGTATTCTAGTGTTTTTGTTGTTTGTGGGAGTCTGTTGTGGGTAGTGCTTGTTTGGGGATAGTTGGGCTCTTTTAGTGGTTGAGTTTACTTTTCTTCTTTTTTTGTACCCCTACTTCCCCCTTTTCCCCTTTCTACTTCTTTATCCCCTATTCTCCTTTTTATTGCTGAGATGTCTGGTAGGCCACGTCTTGGCAGGATGGGTGAGGAGGAGTTGGGGGGCTTTATATGGCTTGTGTGCCATTTCCTACCACTCGTGATTGAGGCAGGGTGATACAGGGGTATCATACTGAGGCGCGCAGAATCCGGTGGAGAAAGGTGCTGCGTCACCTGCAGCGCGTGTATGCCAGTGACCACCAGCTGAAGCACCGGTGGGCTGACCTCATCACCAGGGAGCAAGGTCTGCTGGACCACATGGGAATAGTGATTGATAGCCCTGTTGGTGAGTACTAATCATGTAAATGTGCACGATTAAATGCTCTGTAGTGACATCAGATGATTTGTACAATATATGCCAGCTAAGTTGCTGACTGTGTGTAATGCTGCGGAAACATACAGGGTAATTGATGCACTATGTGAAGGATCACAATTGCTAGCTGTCAGGAAGCAAGTGCTCTGCAAACGTACAGGATACTTTTCCGTTAAGTAAATTGGTGCCGCCTTTGTGTCAGACAACCAAACAAAATAGGAGCCAATCAGGTCCATGTAGATGTACTAAAATATTGGCTATCTTTGTTGACGCAATAGCTAGACTGACTTTAGAAACACAACATGATGCAGAAAATGAGTGCTGGCTTCATGTCAATTGATGATAGCAAAGTGGCCCAGACATATGTCTCATGTGAGTCTGGTGAGTGTGGAGAGAAAGCGTTCACGGAAGTTCTATGAATGTTAGGGATTATTGTGGTCCTTCATCTTTTTGGATACATGTCAGATATGGATTTGAAAACATCGTGAAAAGGTGTAAGGTGCCCTCAGCTAACATCTTAGAATGGTATTTGGAGTAAGTTGTGCCACATTCCAATTAGGGATGGCAGTCCAAAGGTATGCACATGGCTTCACATCTCAATGGTTGGTGCAAATCACCATTGCTGGGCCACATCAAATGAAGAAACTGTAACAACAGGAGGGCTTACAAAAGTCCCTGCCCCTCTGTACATTGTACCTATGTGTAATAAATGTGTCATGGCCACATAGGCTGTTTGACTGGAAATGCAGTCCTCACGTAACCAGGCTTTGGATGTCTCTCTTGGATGCACATGATGAGACGATTACACTCCATTATTATTTCAGATCACTAATGACGGAGCATTTTTGCCACCACATGATAGTTAGGGCCACTGCATGTGTGCAGATATGTGTGTAACTGTCACAGGAGACCCATGCTATGTACATGTTGGCCGTGATATGTCAGATGCAGTATCATCATGTCTGAATGGCTGTCATTTCCTTATTCAGCTTACACATTGTACATGTCTTTAAAAGTGTTGGTCAGTGCACAGATTCTGAGCACATTTCTTCCTTCCATGCCTTACAGGTGGACCGGCACCCTACACTGTGGGAGAGGTGACTACATTTGAGGACCCCGACCAATCCTGTAAGTGTTGATATGTCTGTTATGTGTTGTGTTTGCTGGTGATGAGTGATGGACTCCTGTGTGTTGAACACATAGCAAGGTGTGATGCGCTGGCCAATCATTTGTCTTGATCCATGAGTGGGAAGTTTTGAGTTGGCCAATGCTTATCCGATTGTATTATCTAAGGATTGTAGGTCATTCCTGTAGGCCCCACAATGAGTACTGGGGTGAGTCATGTGGATAACACTTGTATCAACAAGAGTCGCACTGGAACTCAGCTCAGATTTAGTCAGCCTGTCAGACCCACATTCTCCCAGATTGGTACTGCAAATTGCTTTGCAACAGACGTCTGCTTCCCTATTCACCAAAGTACTTACTAAACTGTAGGTAGAACTTCCTAGAAGCATGTACTTCCACATGTAGTGCTACAGGTATGTGGAACTTTAGTGCAATGGCCTCGGTGTGCATGATAAACATGATCATGGGTGTTCTTGCAACTCTGTGTCTGGTGTAAGTCATGCCTTACTGGAAGTATATGATGTGTACCAAGCTCTGCATTTCCTGACATGTGTGGCGCTATGATTGGTCAAGGGTTTGCAGACTCCTAATTGTTGATAGACCTTACCTGTGGTGTGTGTGTAGAGCCAAACATGTGTGGAGTTTTCCATATACTCCTGGGTGTCCATGTTGTTTGGAATGGTTTGTTGTTTCTCCACCCCCCTCAAACACAGGCATGGGTTTGTGAATAGGGTACCTAGGACTGATGCTACATGTATGTTACACATACATGTGAATAAGTGACTGTTTGGTCGGAACCTAGTATACACACTCAGGTATGGCACATGGGTACTATACTGGCAAGTCCAGTTACAACTTGCAGACCATGTGGCTTTAGTTTTGCATTCCATACACTGACATCTGTAGCCCAGGCATTGGCGGAGGATGTGCAGCATGATTGTTAGCTGATAACTGGCAGAACTCAGATGGCAAGTCAATGCCAGTTGTTACCCATCTCGTAGGTTTTGGATGTGCTATGTGTGATGGCTGGCCTGCCATGTACTTCCTCAGGGACATTCAATGATCTGTATGGTGATATGAGCTGTTACAAGTACAGTAGTTGTATTGTCTGATTTACTTCTTGTGCCATTTCAGACAATGCAGTTCCTAATGTAAATTATTTGCCTTTGTCTTCACAGCTGCAAACATGACCCCCACCCAGGTCTGTGAGTTCCAGAGGCAGGCCATGAGATACCAACATATCCTGCTGGTAGAGTCGGGGTTCAGGAGGATGACCCGTAGATACCGCCATGAACGGGCCTCCGGGGTATGGAGGGCTTTCCCTCAGGGTGGCCCTACTTTGCCCACCACAGCCACCATCAGCACAACTACCAGTTCCACCCAGGTGGCACCACAACTGCTGGGACTGTTGTCCCAATGTCTGCAGTTGTTCCAGGCCCCAGCATTGCAACAGCTTCAGGACAGCCCACAGGCCTTGGCTCTACACGCCCAAAAACCTCCTCCACCTGTACACAGACTGCCCCAGCTCCAACAGTTGACCCTGCAGCATTCCAGGCAATGGAACGTAAGATGGACTGTGTGTTGAGGAAGATCAGTAATCTGAGCCGGGATGTTCGCCATATTAACAGGCGTGTGCGGGTCATAAAGCGGACCCTCCGGGTGGCCAGCCTCTAGACTTTGATGACAATGGACATGATTCCCTCCCCTCCCGCCTCTTTCCTTGTTCTCATACTTAGTGGGCTTAGGGGGCTTAGTGTTAGATTGGTATAGTCTGTTAGTTTAGTTAGTGTTAGTGGGTGGTGGGTCCTGATTCTTTCTATTTTTACTTATTAAGTGTGTGGGTGGGTGGGTGGGTGGCTATGTTGGGGTTCTTGTGTGTTTAATAAAAATAAAAACATAAATAAATAAATAAAATACAAAAGAATATATACTTGTTTAGGATAGTATACTGTAGTATGTGTTTAGGTTAGTATCTGTTGTCCTCCATGTGTCCCGTCTCATAAGGGGGGTGGGGGGTTGATGTTTAGAACGTTTCCATTCAGGGTAGATTAGGGTAGGTAAGACTTTTCCCTCAGTTTCCTCTTCTGTGATTACCATTTAATGAATATATAGTGAACCCTTTATAATATGTGTTTAATGCTACTTGATCATGGCCTTGGCATTAGTGTACATGAATTTTGTTCTATTACATTTGTGTCCTATGCTACGAACAAATCCCAACTGAGCTGTAAGATTGGCAGCTACCTCAGATCTACCTTGCAAAGATTCCTCCATTTGTTGCAACCACCAATCACAGTTAATATACATCCCAACGTGTTTTTGTCGATAAGTATGTTTTGTAAGTCACAAATGGTGCTTCCTGACTTGGTATTGGGAGAACAGTTTTAGGTCTGACTGCAGTGTGATGTTCAAGGACACCCTTATAAGATGAGTTGTCATAAGCACTCTTGTACTATTGTCTTCATGACTCACATAGATCATTTATGACACTGTTCAGCATGATTACCTATTTGGATGTAAACTCAGACACCTTCATTCATGCAGTTTTTTGAGTGTTTGCTTAGATTTGTGTGCACTGTTATATGTGTTAGTATTGCATGGTGACAACATTTTGCTGCCACTATTTTATTACTTAGATATCTCTTGAGGAAGCATTATTCTGTCCAACACAGCATGATGGTGTATGGTTTCGCACTTCATCAGATATTACCCTCAGGAAGGGCAGAGTATGATGCAATCCTGGCCACTGTGCAGATTTATCTGACTTCATAATTTCAGGACAGTTGTATTGACAAGCTATGCTATTTGATAGTAGGCACATTTCAGTTATCTACTGCACAGTTGATGTGTCACATTACCCAGAGACAGATTTGTTGTGTAAGTGCTATTTATTGAAAAGTGCTGTAGTGCTATATGTACATTGTCCATGATTGTGAGTCCATTATAGTGATATCTTACATTGTGATCCTACACAAGAGGTTAAGGAAATGCTTTTGACATGCTGGGGTGATGTTTCAGACAGTGCAGAGGGACAGGATTTGCCAATGAGTAAGAGGGAGACAAGCACTGGGCAGGCTGACAAGATATACATTGGTTAGCAGAACAGTCATTGCGTAGAGTTGTTGTAAGACTGGCATGTTACAAAACGCAGGACCTTGGTAATATTTGGCCATGTGGCAGGGACTAGTGCTTCCGGGTACTTTTCCATGTGAATGTGATCTGTTCCATGTCTTCTTCTTCTGCTGTGTGTGTTGCCTC
This sequence comes from Pleurodeles waltl, assembly GCF_031143425.1. Taxonomy (NCBI): domain Eukaryota; kingdom Metazoa; phylum Chordata; class Amphibia; order Caudata; family Salamandridae; genus Pleurodeles; species Pleurodeles waltl. The sequence goes on from NC_090447.1 coordinate 892,714,243, forward strand.
CTCTGTCCTTGGTGGTGGTGGTTGTGAAGGGGCAACACACACCTCAGTGTTAGAAGACGTGGAGTCAGACATCCCGGTCACTGCTACCTGTGAAGGTCTTAAGGGCAGTACTGCAGCAAGGAGGATCTGCTGATTCTTAAGAATAGCAGCCACATCACGATGGTAGACCGCCAGGTCGGCCCTGAGGGGGTCATGATTGCATTCGTGCATGCAGTGGAAAGTTTGGGGTACAAGGTGTTGTGGCAACTCCCTTTCTACAGTGGTGAATTCCTTGACAGTTTCTTGTAGTCCTTGCAGGATGGATGTTAGCACCTGCATGGCTGCTGCCTGATCTGCAGATGACATCATGCACAAACGCATCCCCTCTAGGGTGGCTGCCATAGTTTGCATCCCTACTACAGTTCTCTCAAATCTGGTGTCTGTGTCGCCTGAGTCCTCAGCTGTATTGGAGCTGGCAGGTCTTACAGTTGGGGTGGTGGGTGGGTCATCTGTGATGGCTGCTTGTTCTGTGCTCCTCCTTGTGACTGAAGGTGGGGTCTAGAGGGTTCCAAGGACCTCTTGGATGGTCTGCTGGGGAATGTTTGTCATCCATGTCATCAGGGTATTCTGGGACAGGCATATCCGCAGGAGATCCATCATCCTCTGCAATGAAATGGGGTACAATTCGTGTGTGTGTGTTGTGGCATTAGTGATGTGACATGCCTGCCTTGTGATGAATTCACATTGTGATCTTGTTTCGTGTTTATTGCTCCAGTCTTTCAGATGGGCATTCTCCCAGGCCTATGGCCCACCTGCATGTCATATGCATTGTGGTAAGTTATTAGACTTGTCGGCATCATCTCCTCTAGGTGTTTGTTCTGCCCAAATAGTGAATTGCCACCTTCTTGTCCTACTCAATCCTCCATCTACATCCATTCTCATAGTGAGGCCTTTCACTGGCTGTGGGTGCTCTGATGGCACTGGCAGCACACTTGATAATCTAGACCTGCCCTAGTCTCTGATCTTTCACATCCACTTAAATGTAGTTGACATGTAGCATATCCTATGCATAGCATTGTTATGGCACGATATGGATGTTGGCATTGGTAATGTGTACAGCTGATGTTGGGAATGTGTGGTACATTGGATTGCCCTGATAATCGTATGAGTGTCCTATTTCCTCCTCTGACTGTGCAGGTGTATTTCAGTGACCAGTTACATGTGTCCTCCCCCTCAATGCTGTTGTCTGAGCAGTATGACATTTGGGATGTTACATTGTGACCCAGGCACAGGATGGACCCTGACATATGCAGCATGGGTATGTCCTTAGTACTGTGTAGCTCCTACTGTTGATGACATTGGCTGATGTTTGCGACAACTATGGGCATTGACATTTGACAGGTCTGGGGCCTTTGTCTTGTTTCAGGGGATTATTGGAGTTGTCATCATCTTGTTTCAGGGGATTATTGGAGTTGTCATCATCAACCCTCAAATTTTGCTGTGTATGATCCATGGGGAAGTTACTGCCATTGGCTACTTGAGCTGCACACAGAGCGGAGGTGGTAGTGACAACTGTTGTCACTGTTACATTCCAGTTGTCGGTATGGCTAGAGGTTGTTAATTGGGCCCTAGTTAAGGTAGGGGGTATGGTGGCTGACGTGTGCCAGGATGTCAGTTTGACTTTGTGCCCTTCCCTCCTGGCGTGGCTTTACCTTTGCTCCATCATTGGCATGGCAGCATGCCCCCATGGGACTGTTGTTGGTGTAGTGAAATGGTGTGCCCCAGCTTCTGTCTGTGCAGGCCATGCCCCCATGCCATACCCCTTTACCCATGCCACTCCATGTATATGATGACTTCCATGCATTTTGTGGTCGGTATCCCCCCTCGCATACGGTTGACATTAGTGCATTATAATTCCCCATGCGACTTACCCTGCATGTGCGTTGTCTCCTGGTAGTCTGCGCTGTCCTGTCCTTGAATCCCTGTGACAATCTCCTCAGGGATGATGGCTGCGACCATCTTCTTCATGTGGTCCAGGGCCTCCTGGTGTGCTGGACTCTCACCTCCAGTCTGCAGTGCTGCCTTCCTGTTCCTGCCCATGTTTTCCTTGGTCCTGCGCTTGCAGTCATGCCAGCGTTTCTTGCACTCGATGACTGTTCTGCGTACTTCTGCCACACTGTTAATCTTGTCAACAATTTGTTGCCATATAGCCTCTCTCCTACTGATTGGCAACTTTGAGGTGACAAACAGTTGGTGCTGGTGTTCCATCACCTCTTTAACCAGAATCTCCTGTTCCTCTGCACCAAAGCAACACTTTCTTTTCTTCTTAAAAGTGTCCTGGTTCTTGTGTGGGTCCTCCTGGTTGGTTCCCGGTCTGTTGTCATCTTCCTGGGGTCTGTAGAGGCATCTGGGATCCATTTTAACTCTCCTCTGCTGAAATGGCTGTGATCGCGGAGAATTTTGACGATGTTGCGTCAAAAAACGCCACATATCTGGTTTGCGGGGTCATAAATCGACACACAGTCATTTCTGCCGCTTTAACGTTGTTTTGCTTTACGACTTGACTCTGCGGTGTGCGTAAAAAAAATTAGTCACACCTGTGGTTTGCGCCACCGTGCGTCAAAGTATAAATTTGACGCCCGCACGGTGCACCAAAATGGGGTTAACCGGCGGTATTATTTTTGACGCAAAACTGCGCCGGCGCAGTTTTGCTTCAATAAGTATAAAGATGGCCCTAAATCTTTTTTCCACTGTAGTTCAACATTAGTTTTAGGTCTACCAATATTATATATGTCTAGTTTGTGGTATGTGTGGATGCTTTTAGTTTAATGGAAAAATTTAGAAGGGAAGAAGGAATTTCACTGAACTGTCAATCTGCTAACCAAACAGTAGGCAGACATTGTTTAAAAAAGTCTACTATTTAGGTGTTGTGTAGAGTTATGAGCAGGGGATAAATTGAATTGATGTAGTTCTGGGTAAAAGGAAAATCATTAGTAGTGAGTAATTGTCCTACATACTTTATACCTTCACACAACCAATCCTTCTAACATAATGGTATATTGCTGTTTTAGTATTTTTATGATGATTTTAGATATGGCATAATCTAAAATTGTGCAGCCTAGAGTAGGGACTTGGAAGACTAGGATTTACTAAAAGTAAGGAACAATTACTTTTTGAGGATGAGATAAATCCAGGTGTGTGTGCAATATACACCATGTCTGCAAATGTAAACTTGGCTTCAAGGCCTTTTACAACCAGTATAGCCCTCTGTAGTGGGCTAGAAGGTTACATTATTATATCTGCATAAGCTTTAAACTTAATTTTAAAGATGTCTTGCTTATAGCCAGCAGAATTTACTAGATGTGCATAGGGTTTCCAGAATGGGTCAAGGGACAAAATAAAAAGTAAAGGAAACAAATGAAAACCTTGTCTTGTGTCTCTTCCCAAGCCAAAATAAGAGGATCATGGTCCATTAACATAAACTGAGGTTTTATGAGCTGTATAAAGTAAACCAATATATTTGAAGATAGAGGGACCAAACCCATGCCGTTACAAAGCATACAGCATAAAACGTTATCAAATTGTTTTTTAAGCGTCAAGTGTTACAGCTGCGAGTAATGTGGCTTTTCTTTGAGGTATACAAAAAAGTGATGAAATGAATGTTTCCATTATTATCAGTCACTGTGAATCACTCAGGGCCACATCACAGTCCATGCACACTGCGTCTCGGAACCGAGCTATACCCCGCTGAACAGCCCATATCAGTACTATTTTTGTTCTGTTTCAGAGAGAACCTGGCCTGACAGTTTGGTCTGGACTGTTCCCACCGGATCAGAGTAAAGACTGATTTGCATAAGGCTGGGTCCAAAATGTGGTGACATGTGTGCAAAATAATGATGGTCTGGGATGCTGCCCCGAATGATTACCAGTAATATATTGAACCTTAATAAAACCAGATCATTCAATTCCAATCAAATAAGAAACAGAATTAATGATACATTAGGCTAAAACCTTAAACTTCCAAAAATATTTGCAGACAGCATTGATAAGAGAAATGGGTCTATAACCTTTACATGAAGCTAATTCTTGGCCTTTTTTAAAGATCTAACATAGCATAGCTTCAAGAAGGGAACTTTTGCACAATCTACTGAAATAAGATGTTGAACAAGTGACATTTATTAAGCACCAGAATAGTTAAAAAATGAGAATAAAATTTTGCAGTGGTAGATGTTAGGCATGTGATCAGTATGCAGTTAGTATGCTTGAGTTTGTGGAAAACAACCCCAGAAGTTAAGGAGGTATTGATGAACCTCTTGATAATTGAGTGATTACACACTGAGGGCCTTAGTAGGAGTTTGGGGGTCGAACTGCCAGGCCGCGATGATGGTGGCTGCCAAAAGACCACCATGTAGGGGGTCTCACAGACTGCCATACCACCATAAGCAAGGATTGTCAACAACACCACACCCCTTCCATTGGCCAAAGAACACCAGCCGCTTCTACATCTGCGGCAGTCAGTGGAAGGGAAGCCCTGCCAGAAAAAGGCCCTCACTCAGACACCCCTGCTTCTGTAGCTGAAGCACCCCCGCAAGTGGGGACGTATACCCAAATGTCTAGGAGGTGCAGATTGCAAGACCACACACACTGCCAGGAAGTGAGCATTGCTGATGGAACCCCTTTGTGTGCCACAAATTCACTCTGTTGAATGTTCGTCAACCACTTTCCATTTTCCATGATAGTAGGACACTGGACTTTGGACTTCAAATGTTGTGGCAGCCACTCTATTTATTACATCCACCATGACTGACCCCTTCACTATTTTATATTTATTTTTCACATTTTCATCCTCATGTCCTGTGCACATGTAAATAAACACAACAAATGAACGTTCAATGTATACTAGTCATCTTTGATCACTGTGAGATGTTCAATGTGAAATTCTAATGATGCACATGAATAATTCATACAATGGTAATGTAAGAAGGGAAATGTAACAGGTAATGTTATGGTGATGATCACTAACAACACAATGACACAAGTGACACTCACAAAAACTTTTCTATTTATACTGTGCAGCACATAGGCTGCCAAAAGGTCTAAACTGTCAAAGCCAAGAATGACAAAACATTGCTGTTTCTGGCAAGATATCTCAAACTACCATCCCCCTGACCACTGAAGACATACAGGATCCTTGTGGACACAATGTAAAGGTAGACAAAATGGTTTGTATAGGATGACATGTGACAATGACATATGATCACACAGATAAAAACTATTGTATTGTGTAGCTCAGATATCTGCCCTCCCACTGTCCAGGCAGCCTGGGCATGGGACTCGAACACCCAAAACCTGCAAACACTAGTACCTGGATCAATCCATGTCCACTTCACATGTCAAACCAGCAACAGCCACCTGCTGATGACACAACTCTGAAATGCCCAGATACGGATTGCATGGTGAAGAGACCTGCAAGAAAAAAGTGACAAACAAGGACTTTAGGCTGGTAACTGCAAACATGAGACAGTAAACTATTCTCAAGATACTGTAGTTTCTCTGACAGTGCAATGTGTCTGCCCCAAACAAAGGAGATCCCCAAGAGAGTCACATCTTCAAGTCTGATGTAGCCAGCAAACATTGGCTGTATAATGCATAGCATCAGATGCCCAGCCTCATAGTGACAGAGATACCCTTCTCTACAACTCCTGACCCCTACAGTACCCTATGCAATCATAGAAATCACAAACCATCACATACTTACACTCAAGTGAAATACTGATTGATGAGACCAGCCTCATGTCTCGACCTTCATCCTCGTCTCTTTGATTTTCACTTGGCATTTCAGGATTCTCCTTCGATGGCACTGCCAGCCCCCCACTCATCATGGGTTATGGGGATGTTTCTCCTCAGAGAAATGTTGTGGAGCATGTAGCAGGCCACAATGATCTTAAACACTTTTGCGGTTCCACCTGTCTTGTCTATGCTGCGGAATTTGGAGCCCTAAAGCCCGCTGCACAACATGCCGTGCCCTTTGATGTTCCTCGTTGAGGCAGACTTCCCCTGGTAGGGTTGGGTTCCTCACTGGTGTCAACAACCAGACCATTTGGGTATGCAGAGTCCCCTGTCAGGGAATGCGAAATGTGTGCAATCATAAGTCCAGAGCATTGTCTCACAGACAGTAGACATAGCATATAAACACACATGACATATGTTACTATCCAACCATCCTGGTCTTCTCTGTGTACAATTGTGTCATCAGCTGGGGAAAAGCGCTGTTCCACATGATGAAGGCATTATTGACTGAACCCAGGAACCGGGCACATACTTGGGAAATGTAGAGGTCCGCCAAATAAACTACTTGGACATTGATGGAATGGAAGTTCTTCCTGTTCCAATAGACAGGTTTGTTGCTATGTGGCGGAACCAAGGCTGTATGGGTACCATTAATGGCTCCCACAACATGTGGGATGTGTGCCAACCAACAAACTCTGCCTTCACATAGGTAAAATCCTCATGTTGAAAAAACAGATGTAGCTGTCCAGGTGTTTCAACATTGATGAGCGAACAGCCTTCAAGACCAGACAGAACATAGGCTGGGACATCCCAGCAGTTAGGGCCACTGTATTTTGGAAGGACCCTGTGGCCAGGAAGAGCAACACTGAAATGACGTTTGCAATGGATGGTATACTATTTGGATGATTGATGGGTGGCATCAGATCTGGCTCCAGGTGAAGACAGAGATCCACGATTGTCTGCTGATCCAGGCAGTAGATCTTAATCACATCTGTTCTCCATGGCCTGCAAATCTGCTAGTGCATGGTACACAAGAGGTTGTCTGATCCTTATCTTCCCAGGGTAATTATGTAGACATAAAGAAGATATGGCTGTCACTCATTGTGTCCCTTGCAATTAACATAATACATGTCATATATGACCTATGACATGCCATGTGAGTCATTGAAAACTTGATACAAAACACACATAAAGGCCAACAATAGTACACCTGTATGACGTTACCCCGTTGCCTTTCAAAATATGTGTACAAATCATGTATTGTGACTACAATGTTGTGTGCAACTAACTTCTAACTCTTTTGTGTGTGTCAGTGCTCAAGATAATGAATTGCCCATGGGCGAGAGGTTAGTGACTGTACCCCCAAGTATGTTATAATATGTTCTGGATAAGATAACAATATGATCACTGAAGCAATTGACCTAAATGACAGAACAAGGCCAGCACCCAAGAATCGGCTGGACATTTTCACAGTTCTGACGCATCCAAAATTAGCGTCTGATACCAATGTATGCCTCTTAAATGGAAACTGCCTTACCTACTCTATTGGAAATTAGTAACTGCCCGCAACCTCCAGCAGAAGTCGTCATGGAGGTAGGTGGATGCTACAAAGGCGGACACTTCCATTGGAAAACATTGCTGCTTGTGGTGGTCTTGGGCCAATGGCATTGTCCGCCAGTGGTGACGGTCGTGTATGTGACAGTTGTGACTGCCATCTTCTGCTGAATCTCTCACTTGACTCCTGACACTACTGCCAGCAAGATCTCCATGATCTGAGCTGCTGTATACTGCCTATGGGAGCAATCATGCCACTTCCTACAGGTGATAGGGCCCCTGCCTTCTCACTAGAAGATCTGGAGAAGCTTGTGGAGGAGGTCCTACCCCTGAATGAACAGCTTTATGTTGCACCAGGGTAGCAGGTAAGTGTACCATGTGCACACTTTTCTCTGTACCTCTACTTATATTAGCTTTAGTTAGGCTAAGTTTAGGCCCAGTTTGTCAGATTGTGCCCTCAATGCCCCATAGGTGTTGTCTGTGTGCATCAATGGTAGAGTCAATGGGCATGTACCTATGTCAAGTGACAGATTTGGCGTCCTGAGGCAATGTCATGAGTGTTTTTTGAGTGTTCTCTGACCCAACTTGTGTTTGATGCATGTGACTAAGTGAGGTGTCATTACAGCCATCCCCAAGCAAATCCTGCCAGATGATATACAAAAAGTGTGGTCACATGTGGTGGCGTGACCGCAGGGGGTGAATGCAGGCTCTATTGGTCGATTGCTCACTATTTGAGGCCTTACTTTGTTTACACATTGATCTTTGGCCACATCTGTCCTTGTCGGACTGTTGCTCGGAAGCCAGGTAATGACTCTCTATGCCCCCCACCTCTGCACATAGACACCCAGTGGTAATTGGTTGTGGGATACATAATGTTCTGTGATGCATGTGATTTATTGGACATGGTGTAGTGACAGTGCCAGGACCACTCACCTGAAATCCAGGTATCCGCTGGAGCGAAGAGGTAACCCACACCCCTATGAATTATTCCCTCAAAGCCAAGAGTAACAGCTACTGAGGGAAAAACTCCCGGGGGAAGGGGAGGGATAGGGAAGATGGGAGAGGGAAGAGATAAACTGGTATCAGAAGCTCCTATGACATCCAATCCAAAGGAACGCGCCTCTTTTATAGTATATCGCAATGCCTATGTGAGAGACAATGAACAAAAATAAGTATAGCCCTTTAGTGTGGGAAAACAATGTAACAAAAATCAAAACACACATTCACACTCCGTAGTCAATGCTGTAGTCAATGCTGGCAATGAGTGTTGACAGGTAAAATTAAAGTTGCATTAATGTTCACTTCTTTTCATTGACGTAAGCAATATTGACTTTCCATTTCTCTCTATTCTTTCAACAGAATTCCAGGATCCTTTATAAGTTACCAACAAATGGAGCAAGTAAAAAAAAAGACTATTACTGCTTAGTTAATTCAAAAATGTGTCCTAATTAACTTTTACCATAATGTTCTAAAGTTAAACAAATAAAAGACAGCAGTTTCTTTGAAATAAATGTTCACCTTTATAAACAGTCTTTCTCTGAGAAAGTCACATTAATTTCTCTTTTTTCTTCTGTAAAATAAACCTGATAACACTGGCCTTGAAGCACCCAGGGACACAGGGGGCACGATAAGCATCTTACTAGTAAAGCTGCTGGGCTTTGCCTTTTCCGGATTGAAGAAGAGATTAACCAAAATCCTTTCTTGCAGGAAATCTGCTCACTCACATTAAGAGAGACTTGAAGGATCGTCACAGGAACACTCTGACACAAGAGCCAGAACTCTCAAAGCCAAGCAAGAAAATGATGTTTGATTTTGGCTTAAATAGCTTTTTACTCACGTTGTACTCACGTTGTTAGACAGGGAGCAAAGCAGGTGGAAACACATGTGCCAAGCATGATGAGGCACCAGTATCACGTTTGAAGACTTTGACCCTCATTACAACCCTGGCGGTAAATCCCACTTACCGCCGTGCCGATTGCCGCCAAGATACCGTGACCCCAGCGGTAATCTGCCACAGGTATTATGACCCACACAGAGAATACCGCCACAATACAGACACCCACACAAGTCTGCCACACCAAAGGTCAATGATAAAACGGCGATAGCAAAACCCACACCGTCACGCCAACAGGAATACGCCCACAGTATCATGACCCACGAATCAATGCGGCGGTCTTTCAACCGCAGTAAAACATTAGCAGTACACACTGCCCGGCTCAAAATACACACACACTTACAAAACCACCCCACATTAGATAATTCAAAATACACACACCTGACACACATACATACACATTGCACCCACACACTCACAACATTATAAAACACCCACCCACACTACCCACAACCCTTTACAACAAAAAAAAGAGACCAAACACAGAGAGACAAGCAAAGAGCACCCACTCAATCAGAGGCACAGAACACCATCACTCATACACCATCCACGCACATCACAGTAAACACTCCAACACATCACCCCACATATCACCTCAAACATCCTCACACATATCACTCACACCACATCCATGGCTCCCCAAAGACACCCCAGGTCTTCTGAGGAGGAGCTAAGGGTCATGGTGGAGGAAATCATCTGGGTAGAGCCACAGCTATTCGGATCACAGGTGCACCAGACGTCAATTACTAGGAAGATGGAGCTATGGTGGAGAATCGTGGACAGGGTCAACGCCTTGGGACAGCATTCAAGAACCAGGGGCGACATCAGGAAAAGGTGGAATGACCAATGGGGGAAGGTGTGACACCAGATTGCTGTACAGAGGACTGGCGATGGACCCCCACCTCCTACCCGACAACTACAACATGGGAGGAGCAAGTCTTGGCGATCATGCATCCTGAGGGCCTCGCAGGAGTAGCAGGAGGACTGGACTCTGGTAGGTCAAATCTTTACCATTATATCCCCTACCGTACCTGCATGCCAACACATACCCCCACCAGTACCCTCACTCTCATCACTCTATCACCTCACATATACCCCACCATCACAACCCACCCATTCCAATACCAAGCCCTGCATGCAACAACAATGCATGGACACCCATCACAGACCTGCATGGACACACATCACCACAGCATGCCCAGTAGAGAGACTCACCCAGACCACACAATCAGCACTCACACAAGGCCAAGGTGACAGGGAAAGCACAATTATACAGGGAAACACACCCATTGCACAAGATGGCACACACAGATACAATAACAATGCATTTAAATCCCAACAGGACCCCTACCCAAAGTCACCAGAGAGGAGGTGCCACTAACAACTAGCCCCCCCAGAAGAGGCCCACAGTGATGACAGCAGCTCTGCACGCCTGGATCACAATGACCAACCTGGCCCATCAGGAACCTATGGACAGTCGGTTTCCCTGCCACAGTCCCAACACACCACAGAGCCTCCCCCTCAGGAAACACCACCACAGCACCCACCCAGCGGGCCCATCCCTCTTTCCCCAGGACACGCCAATCAGCAGTGTGTCCACCACTACAGGGACCCCAGACAACCCCACTAACACAGGACAATCAGGGACCTGGGGTCAGTGGCAGTGGGCACACAGTTCAAGGGACAGAGGCACAGGACAGCAGGGAAGCTGGGAGGACTGCTGTGAGACAGGGGGAGGACAGGCCCAGGGAACCGACCCTCCACAAGGCACTCTCCAACATGATGGGAGCATACCACCACTCCCAGGAGACCATGGGCACAGTACTGGCCAAGTTACAGGAGACCCAGAGGCTGCAGGAGGGACAGTACCTGGGGATCAGGGAGGACCTCACAAAAATCTACACCATCCTGGTCACCATAGCAGGGGTGCTGGCTGACATGGACAAGACCATGAGGGAGGCAGTGGCACAACAAAGGGCCCCTGACACTAGCCAAACCGAGGAACAGCCTTCCACCTCCTCTGGCGCTAGTGGACAGGAGGCCCCACCACAGGACCAACAGGCCACCAGAACCCCACCCCCTGCAGAAGGAGAACCACCCCGCAAATGGTCCCTGCGATCAAGGCAGATGACAGAGAACATTGCCAAGACCCCTGCCAGGAAACAGGACTCTCCTGATTGTCACCCTTCTGTCCCACTCTGTCACCCTATCCACCTTGAACTGCCATTACGCCCCTTCATATGCTCAATTGGACAATGCACCTGTGAAACCAAGAGACTGGACTCTACCCTGGACATTCCTCCACCATCACCCCCAGCCCCTTGCACTCACCCCCATATTATATAGCACAAAAAATAAACACCATTGAATTATAAACGATACTGGAGTCAGTGTAATGATTGGAAAGATGTATTCTTACAACAGTCTCAGGACATTGCAATGTCTATGTTCATTGAATTATACCAATGTATGACAGTTGGTGGGCAGCAGTACATATAGCAGGAGCCAGAATGGGGTACACAGATCTGAAAAAAAGGGAATCCAAAGGGAACAGTCAGTGGCCACAAACAGAGGCTGCCATGTACAATGTCCAAAAGTATACTGAAATGTGAAGTTGAGTTACATTCTGTCACCTGTGTGTCATTGGAAGTACTGCTGTATAATGTTTGTTCTGTTGTCCACATCTTCTTCATCTGCCTCCTCTTTCTCACTGTCCACAGGCTCCACCACTGCCACAAGACCGCCATCAGGCTCACCCTCCAGCAGAAAAGGCACCTGGCATCTCAAGGCCAGGTTTTGCAACATACAGCATGCCACGATGATCTGGCACACCTTCTTCGGTGAGTAGTGCAGGGATCCACCTGTCAGATGGAGGCATCTGAACCTGGCCTTCAGAAGACCGAAGGTCCTCTCAATAATCCTCCTTGTTCGCCCATGTGCCTCATTGTAACGTTCCATTGCCCTTGTCCTGGGATTCCTTACTGGGGTCAGTAGCCATGAGAGGTTGGGGTAACCAGAGTCACCTGTAAATATCGAGGGACAACTGTTAGACACACACTAAACCTTAGGGACAACCCCATACTCAGACCCCAACTTATACTGTGTGGGGACCTTGGCCTCACCTAATAGCCACACCCGGTAGGACATATAAGCAAGCTTTCACTGTGGCCCAATCCTCCACCTGGGGGAAGACGTTGTAGCTGCGCATGTGTTTCAGCAGGGCTCACAACACTCTGGTCAACACGTTGGAGAACATTGGCTGAGACATCCCTGATGCCATGGCCACTGTTGTTTGAAAGGAACCACTTGCCAGGAAATGGAGCACTGACAGGACCTGCACTAGAGGGGGTATTCCTGTGGGCTGGCGGATAGCTGACATCAGGTCTGGCTCCAATTGAGTACACAGTTCTTGGATTGTGGCACGATCAAGTCTGTATGTGATGAGAATGTGTCTATCCTCCATTGTCGACAGGTCCACCAGGGGTCTGTACACCGGAGGATGCCGCCATCTCATCATCTGCTTCAGCGATTGTAGCCTATGGAGAACGGTGAGCAGAAGGTCATTTTTCACATAGATAGCACAACTGTTTTGGAATTAATGTCATATAAGCAGTGTGTGAATTTGAGAGTCAGTATATGTGCCAATATGTGCTGTGATGCAGTTAGGTGCTATGCCATGTGCCCCCCTGAAATGGCGGCTGCCTGACCTGTGAGGAGGGTCAAGGGGAAATGAGTTAATTGCGCTGGCATTGTGCTGTGTTGCGGTAGATGACCGCCGTCCAACTCCGTATTGGTTATCATTGGGCCCTATGGGTCCCAGTAGCCAATGGCGATGTACGCTGGTGGTGACGGTACTCACCACCGCGGATGTCACCGCCATTTTCTAGCTATTCACTCACTTGGTACCTGACCATCAACAGGAGAGGACCTATACTGCAAGTGCTGCTGTGACCTGAGTCTGGAAGCGACAATGGCTAGAGTGTCTGGGGAAAGGGCCCCTGCCTTCACTGCGGAGGAGTGGGAGAAACTGGTGGGTGGGGTTCTCCCCCAGTACACATTACTCAACGGTCCTCCAGACAAACAGGTGAGTACACTGTGAGCATGATGTGTGGGCAATGTCTGTTTGAAGTGGTGTTGATGTAAGTCACATGTTGGAGGGTGCTAAGGCGTCCTGGCCTGAATGCTGCATGAGAGGTGGTCAGTGTATGTGTATCAGAGCTTGGGTGGGAACTGGTGGGCAATGAGTATGATTGTCCGGACGGGTGAGTAATTACATTTTCCCCTGTCTTTTCCCTCTAGGTCAGCGCCCACCAGAAAAAGGGTATTTGGCTTGCAATCACCAAGGAGGTGCAGACCCTGGAGGTCTATCACAGGCGGCGCACCCACTGCCGCAAGAGATGGGTGGACCTGTGCCTCTGGACCAAGATGTCGGCAGAGGCCCAGCTGGGGCTGGCCTCCCAACGTGGAAGGGGTGCCCGTAGCAGAATGACCCCCCTGATGTTCTGCATCCTGGTGGTGGCCTATCTGGAGTTGAATGGGCGCTTGAGGTCATCACAGCAGCCACAAGGGGGTGAGTACAGATTTAGAAAGCTGACTTTGCGCGCTTTAGGAACTATCTGGGTGGGGGATGTGGGCTGTGGGTGCCCCTAGGCCAGGGCGATCATGGCAGTGTAGGTCCTTTGTTTGCAGGCTCTGAAGCACTCCTACCCCAATGGTACAAGTGGCCAGCTACTACTGGGCAGGGTCCTGTGGGTGTCAGGTGTGCAGACGCTGGCGTTAGGCAATGTACCTCATGGGCTGGTGATTACCTTAGTGACTGGTTGGGCATGGCCTAGTGCATAGGGCAGCTCAGTGTGTGTTGTGTACGCCAACGGTAGTGGTGTTGCTGGCATTGACCAAGTGTATCCTCTGTCTCTCCCCCCTTCTTGTTTTGTCACCCTGTCCTTGTGTGCATTAGCATCATCTGGCGGAGGAGCAGAGGCACCGGCGACGGAGGGAGCTGGATCCCACATGGCCCATGAGGGTGAATCCACTGAGGGTGAAGGCACCAGTGGGATGGAGGGTGAGGGAAGCTCCACGACGGGGACAGTAGGGGATACCAGTGACAGCGACTCCTCCTCCGATGGAAGCTCCCTGGCGGTGGCGGACACCTCTGTGCCCACCCCAACAACAGGTACAGCCGCCACCCCCCTTACCAGCACCACCCTACCAGCAGCCCCTTAGCGTGTGTCCTGTGCCCGCTCACCCAGAAGGGTGGGCATCTCCTTCACCCCAGGCACCTCAGGCCCTGCCCCAATCAGCCCTGCTACCCTCAGTGAGGAGGCTATTGACCTCCTGAGATCCCTCACTGTTGGGCAGTCAACCATTCTGAATGCCATCCAGGGTGTCGAGAGGCATTTACAACAAACAAATGCATACCTGGAGGGCATTCATTCTGGCGTGGAGGCCCAACAGAGAGCATTTCAGGCTTTGGCCTCAGCACTGATGGCAGCCATTGTCCCTGTGTCCAGCCTCCCCCCTCCAACTTCTACTACCCCGACCCAATCCCCTCTACCTCACCCTATCCCAAGCCCACCTTCAGACCAGCATGCACACACACAAAAGTGGCTCAGGAAAACATAAGCACCACACATCATCACACAGGCACTCACACAAGCACCATACCCATGCACACATAGCAACATCCACTTCCTCCACTGTGTCCTCCTCCTCCTCTTCGTCCACCTCCGTCCCAGTAGCATCTCCACTCACACCTGCATGCACTACATCATCAGCCACTGCCTCCATCACCAGCACACCCATCACAACACACCCCTCACAAGCAATCACCACCCCCAAAACCATGCACACGTCCCCTGTGTCCTCTCCCAGTGTGTCTGTGAGCCCTCCTCCCAAAGTACACAAACACAGGCATACACCCACTTAACAGCCATCCACCTCACAACAGCCTCCAGCCCATGCACCTTCACTCAAACTCAGCAGACGTACACCTCCTACAACCACTCCCTCTTCCTCCACTCCCACACCCCGTCCATCTTCCCATCTCAGTGTGTCTAAAAAACTTTTCCTGGCTAACGTTGACCTCTTCCCTACATCCCCCCGTCCTTCCCCTAGGGCCAGGATGTCTAGATCCCAGGCCAGCACCTCAGCCAACAAGTCGGCGTCTGCTGTGGTCCCTGCAAGTCCGGGAGGATCGAAGGGGACGCCCGTCAGGGCTGGCAGTGTGCCACCTACCGATGCAAAAGACCAACTGATTCCACCACCTGCCCAGGTTAAGAAGGGGCCGGCATGCGGCACGGACAAGATGCAACACCCACCCAGTAAGTCCTCATCCAAAACAAAAGAAGACAGTGCCAAGGTCCGAGCAGCGTCTACCAAGGTGGGGAAGGGAAAAAAAAGCAAAGGCAAGGCACTTCAGGGCTCGGAGCCTCCAGGTGAGGGACTGGTGACCACCGTTTGTCCTGACAGGCCAGCAACCTGTACCAGGTAAGCGCCGCTGCAACAACCACCACCTGCACTGCCACTTTCCCCGCCATCTGCATCGCCATCTGTACCGCCCCCTGCACCACCGCTGCTACAGCGACAGTCACCAGCATCATCCACAGTGGGCAGCCGTCCAAGGCAGCTGGAGATGGCCTGGTGTCTCCTCCACTACTACCAGCACCTGCACCACGGGCAGCACCGGCAGCATCTTCGCCACAGGCACCGCCGCCGGCACTGTCACCGGCACCGCCATATGCACCGCCACATGCCAAGCCGGTGCCACTACATCAGACATCAGCAGCATCCCCAGTGGGCAGCTGTCCGAGGCTGCAGGAGACGTCCTGGACCCTGCAGCCACCACTTTAGGCACCAGCAATGGCACTACCAGCAGTTTGCAGCCTAAGTCGCCGCAGGATGGAGTCTGGCTCTGCCTTCATGAAGTATCATGTTACCTGTTCCCTGCACATATCGTGACTCAGGCACCCAGGTGAGGGAATGTGAACTGCCACACCCAAGGTGCAGCATCACTGAGCACAAGGGCCCCTCCAGAACCAGAGTAGAAAGGCATCCACTCCCCCTATCTTTGGCAGGATGAAGCAGACTGGGCACAATGCCCCCTCCAGAACCAGTGGAGCAAGGCATCCACTCCCCTATCCTTGGCAGGATGAAGCAGACTGGGCACAAGGCCCCCTCCAGAACCAGTGGAGAGATGCATCCACTCACCCAATCCTTGGCAGGATGAAGCAGACTGGGCACAAGGCCCCCTCCAGAACCAGTGGAACATGTCACCCACTTAAGAGACTGGAGAGACTGTGGCTTTGAACTCCCCAGGACCAAGCAGTGGGTAAACCACCCACTTGAGAGACTTGAGAGACTGTGGCTTTGCACTCCCCAGGACATCACTGTGGGCATCTTGACCCCTCGAGGCAGTGGGGTAGTACCATCTTCTGGCTGAGGTGCCCCCCTCCTCTTTCCCCTGAGGTGCCTGTGTGTTCTCGACCTAATGACCCTGCAGTGTTCTCTCCGTTTTGAGGCAGGAGTC
The DNA here is from genome assembly GCF_031143425.1 of Pleurodeles waltl. NCBI lineage: Eukaryota > Metazoa > Chordata > Amphibia > Caudata > Salamandridae > Pleurodeles > Pleurodeles waltl. The sequence goes on from NC_090447.1 coordinate 892,730,985, forward strand.
AAGTGTGGGCTTCATCCATGATTTTTTGGGCCACTTGTCCATGGACATTTGCAATAGACAGTGTACGGCCCTCTGTACATATTGTACATATTTGTATAAACTGTTGTTTACAATCGTTAACTTTATATGCATTTTCTAAATATCACAGATTTGACTCAATTCCTTTTGTCCTTTTGTTCTTCCAAGGGGTTACGGGGTGTATCTGTAATGTTGTTGGATCTGTTACTGTGTATGGTGGTGTGGGTGAGGGTGGGGGGTGAAAGGCATTCACTCCCCTATCCTTGGCAGGATGAAGCAGACTGGGCACAAGGCCCCCTCCAGAACCAGTGGAGAGATGCATCCACTCACCCAGTCCTTGGCAGGATGAAGCAGACTGGGCAGAAGGCCCCCTCCAGAACCAGTGGAACATGTCACCCACTTAAGAGACTGGAGAGACTGTGGCTTTGAACTCCCCAGAACCAAGCAGTGGGCAAACCACCCACTTGAGAGACTTGAGAGACTGTGGCTTTGCACTCCCCAAGACATCACTGTGGGCATCTTGCCCCCTCGAGGAGCAGTGGCGTAGTACCATCTTCTGGCTGAGGTGCCCCCCTCCTCTTCCCCCTGAGGTGCCTGTGTGTTCTTGACCTAATGACCCTGCAGTGTTCTCTCCGTTTTGAGGCAGGAGTCAAGTGTGGGCTTCGTCCATGATTTTTTGGGCCACTTGTCCATGGACATTTGCAATAGACAGTACATATTGTACATATTTGTATAAACTGTTGTTTACAATCGTCAACTTTATATGCATTTTCTAAATATCACAGATTTGACTCAATTCCTTTTGTCCTTTCGTTCTTCCAGGGGGTTACGGGGTGTATCTGTAATGTTGTTGGATCTGTTAGTGTGTATGGTGGTGTGGGTGAGGGTGGGGGGGTGAAGGTGTTGTGTGTTGCGTGTGTGTGTCACTCTCTATTTCCTCCCACCTCACCTGTGTGCTAGGTGCACTACTCACCGTCGTCATCGCCGCCGCCTTCTTTCAAATTCCTGTTGTATTAGCAGATACACAAGCATGGGGAGGACCTGCAGTTCGGGCTCCATGGCGTCCTGGTTCTTTGTTGAGTGTCTAAAAGTGAGTGGTTCCCCTTCAGTGTACTGTTTCTGCCGTGCTTTTGATGTCGTTGGTGCCGCCCCGGAAAAACTGGTGGATTGGTGCCTTGTAATACGGTGGGCGGTACATTGTCTTCTGCCTGTCTGTTGGCAGTGACCACCGAAGTGATTATTGCTAACGCCCTGGCGGTCAGAGTGTTAAAGTGGCTGTCTATGTTGGCGGTTTCTGCCATGGTCTTGATCCCATTTTTTTGCCCGCCAGCCTGTTGGTGGTATTACCGCCGCTTTATCACCGACCGCCAGGATTGTAAAGAGGGCCTTTGTTTGTGGGGAAGAACTTAGCATGGTTTGTTCACTGATAAAGAACCAGCCTGCTTTTTGTATAATCAGCAACACAAACACTCACACAGAAACAATAACAAAGAAGTATTCTCTATAATCCAGGGGGTGTACTAGAAGGGACAAGTCCTAACTATAAGAACAGAACAATATCCTATATTTTCAAACACATTTTGATAGAGTGCTTTGCACAAAGGGACACAGACAACGCACGATGAGCGCGTCCTAACAGTGTATTAAGTAGGTCTGTCTGCTCAGCCTGCAGAGAACTTTCATTGTCACTAGTTACTCACTACAAAACTTGAAATCTGAGCTGATACATATTCCCTTTTACACTGCAAGTGTGACACTGAACCCACAACCTGTACCCCTAGACAGCATGTGATGCTGCCAAATCATGCCTCACTGTCAATATGCAGCTTCTTGAGCCTACGTCTACTGATTACTATGGAAATTGCATTGGTGGCATAGTGTTGATCTGTGACTGATGTGCTCATATCAACTCTGACAATGTATGTCACATATCCTTGACAGGTCCCTTACTCCCACAGCCCTGTTTTCTCTTTCATCGAGCTCTGATGTGCCCTGTTCAAGCTCCTGGCATTTTAGACATTGCAGAACTGCAAACTGTGTGGTATTCACTGATGTGTCATGATATTGGACTCTATGGTTTGGCTGTGAGGCGGGACATGTACATGTTGAAGTTTGTATAGCAATGTTGAGGTATCATACATCCACCCCCCCCAGAAGTTGCAGGTGCCTACATCTGTGTCTGCACATGTCCACACATAGACAGGCTTGCCTCTTTGTGTGCTCTACATGTCACTCTCTTCAATGTGGTCTAAGCACAATCGGTCTGTCTGTAGACTGGTTGTGACCTATAGGGACTGTACACAGCAGATGAAAATCAGAGGTAGTGGATGTTTCTATGCATTGTCATCTGCATGATGTACCTGAAACCTGACACTTTCTGTGATGTGTTCCAACATATTCCAGGCCATAGTCATGTGGTTAGCTCATGTTCCACAAAGGTCTCTATTTTCCTAGCTGGTCAGTGCAGACTAAAATCTGGGTGTTGTGTAGGGCACCCTATTGGGGAATATTTCCAGTCATGTCCCTTTGTCCAAAGACTGCTGTGTGCCATAGGTGTACAGGATGGTCAAGACAGGATGTTATTAGCTAGATGCACTGACATGTATGTAACTAAGACATTTTGTGCAGGGCTTGTGGACATAAGATCTTGTCTTGTCATTTGGATCCATGCAGGTCAATGCCCATCAGACGAAGGGGATCTGGTGAGCCACCACTAAGACAGTGCAGACCCTGAGAGTCCCCAACCGGTGGAGTGTCCACTGTCCGAAGATGTGGGAAGATCTGAGCTGCTGGGCCTGGAAGACCCCAGAGGCCCAGCTGGCGCCGTCAGACCGTAACCCTCCTAATAGCCTGCATTTGGAGGTGGCCTACCTGACCTTGGATGGGCATATGAGGGCAGCACAATAGCCACAAGGGGTTGAGTAAAATGCAATTACATTATTGACCCTTTATCAGGTGATTGAATGAGGGACAGAATGCTCCCCCTGACAATGTGGTACGTGTCATGTGTCCAGTCATCTGTGATCACGCTGCTGTAGATGGGCCATATGTTTCCCAACTGGCGTGCCCATGCTTTTGCAAAAACAGTGTCAAAAAGTGGAGGGAGGCAGGCAAAAAGTTGGAGGTGACTGCCCTAAGGCTGTCAGGTCCAACTGATGTCCCCCTCAGTTGAAAGCGGGGAAAGCTACCTAACCCCTTGGGAGCTCTCATTGCTAAGGCAGAAGGATCTGGTGAGACCATCAGATTGCCGTGGTCAGTCCCCGGGCGCTGGTCCACTCTAAAGTCCCCCCCTGTAGGGAAATGGACCACCCCAAGAGTTTAGGATAGTTACCCCTCATCTGCATCAGCCATGTGGTCTGTCTGAACCCCTGGAAGTGAGTCCCAAACAAGTATGGTCTCAGCTTCTTCAGTGCCCAGACCACAGCACATGCTTCTCTTTCTATAGCCCTCACCCCTGTTCCTGTGGTAATAGTCTTCTGCTAATAAAGACTAGTGATTGGTCTAGGTCCTCCTCATTCAGCTGTGCTAGGACCACTGTTATGCCATGCTCTGAAGCTTCTGTCTGCACAATGAATTCTTTGGAGTAGTCAGGTGCATTGAGCACGGGGCCATTCACATGGCTTTGATCAGGGAGTCAAAGGCTTTCAGGCAAGCCTCTGTGCAATTCACCAACCTAGGTTGCTTTTTGGATGTGAGTTATGTTAAGTGGATCACTATGGTGCCATAATTCTTAACAAATCGTAGGTAGTATCTGGTGAGACCTAAGAAGGCTCTCACCTCTGTCTGGGTTCTAGGTGGTTACCAGGCCTTGATTGGGGCTGCATCTTGCCACCACCAGGTAGGTATCCCAAGTACACCACAGAACCCTGCCCAATCTGGCACTTACTGGCCTTGATGGTCAGGCCTACCTGCTGCAGGGCCTGAAGCACCTCCTTGAGGTGGAGCAGGTGTTCCTCACTGTACGAACTATAGATGGCAATGTCGTCTAGGTAGGCTGCACAGAAGGCATCCTTCCCAGCTAGGACCCCGTTAACCAACAGTTGGAAGGTAGCAGGGGCATTTTTACATCCAAAGGGCCTTACTCTGAACTGGTAATGACCCTCAGGGGTAGAAGAAGCAGATCTCTCTTTTGCCACTTCAGTCAAGGCTGTCTGCCAGTACCCTGACGTGAGGTCAAAGGTACTGAGGAACTTGGCAGCACCTAGCCTGTCTACAAGCTCATCAGCTCGGGGATGGGGTGAGCATTTGTCTTTGTGACAGAGTTGAGACCCCAGCAGTCTGTGCAGAACCTAAGCTCTGGCTTGGCACCGGGAGCAGCTTTGGGAACCAGTAGCACTGGACTGGGCCAGGGACTGCTGGACTCCTCATTTACCTCAAGAGCCAGCATCTTAGCAACTTCCTCCTTGATGATGGACCTTACCTTATCTGAAAATCTGTAAATGTTATTCTCTACAGGGGGACTGTCTCCTGTGTCAATATCATGGACACATGAGTGTGTGAGTCCAGGGGTGAGGGAAAACAGGGAAGGGAATTGCTCCAATAACTCGTAGCAGTCTCCTCTCTGATCTAGGGGCAGGGAGTCAGAGAGGTTGACACCCTCAAATAACCCATCACCTTCCTTGGCAGAGAGGAGGTCGGGGTGAGGCTCACTCTCCTCTTCGATGCCCTCATCTATCACCAGAAACATGCTGTCTTTAGACCTCTAAAAAAGAGGCTTCAGTCTATTCTGATGGAGCACCCTTAGGGGGTTTCTAGCGGACTTGAGGTCCACCAAGTAGATGGCCTCCACCTTCTGCTCCTTGATCTCGAATGGGTCAGTCCAGTGATCCTGGAGAGCTCTAGGCTTTATTGGCTCCATTACCCATATTTTGTCTCCAGGTGAGAATTCTGTCAGGGTGGCCTTCTGGTCATACCATTGATTCATCACCTCTTCACTGGCCTTGAAGTTGCTCTTGGCCTGTTTCCAGAAGTGTTGCATATGGTTGCTGAGGGCCAGCATGTAACTTACCACATCCTGGCAGGGATTCCTGGGAGCTTTCTCCTACCCCTCTTTCACTATGCTTAGCGGTCTCCTAACAGGGTACACATAGAGAAGTTAAAAGGGGCTGAATCCCACCACTTTCTGGGGCACCTCTCTATAAGCAAAGAGAAGGCATGGCAAGAGGACGTCCCATTTACACCTCATGGCCTCAGGTTGGCCTGTGATCATGTCTTTTAGGGTCTTGTTGAACCTTTCCACAAGCCCGTTGGATTGAGGATGGTAAGGGGTGGTAAAGCAGTAGGTCACCCCACACTCATCCCATGGACTCATGTATGCTGACATGAGGTTTGTGCCTCTATCAAACACAACCTCTTTTTGGGAACCCCACATGGGTAAATATCCCCATTAGAGCTATGGTCACCACCAGTGCAGTCACTGTCCTTTGAGGGATTGCCTCTGGATAGCTGGTGGCATGGTCCACCAAAACCAGAATAAACCTGTTTCCTAGTGCAGTTTTGGGGTCCACAGGACCAATGCCCACCCTTTCAAAGGGGGTGCCAACAACGGAGAATGGGATGATGGTGGCCTTTAGCCTTTTGAATGTCTTGACACTAGCCTGGCAGGTTGGGAAGGACCTACAGAAAGCATCTGAGGCTACCCGCATTCGGGGCCAATAAAAGTGGGTGACAAGCCTGGTGAAGGTCTTGTCTTGCCCTAAAGGTCCCGCCAGGGGGATGTCATGAGCCAGACCCAGAAGGAAGGCTTGGTAGCACAGGGGGGCCACCTGCAAATGGGCTGCCCCAGCTTCCAGCACCTTGGGCTCACTGTAAAGTAGATCATTCTCTCAAAGGATTTGGTGATCGTCAGAGCCTTCACCTGCAGGATGGGCCGTGGCCTGTTGCCTCAAACTCTCAAGAGTAGGGCACTCTTTCTGCGCTTTGCAGAACTCCTCCCTCATTGTCCCACTCTCAACTTACCAGCCAGCAAGCTCAGGCAGGTTACTCAGTTGGCTCAGGGGCCTCCTCATCTGGGACCCGTCAACCACTGCAAGAACGTCTAAGACCAGTTTCTGAGGCCCCTTGCATTTCCCCTTTGCAGCTGTCTGGGTCATTGTTCCAAGCTCCAGATGCCCTTGACTTCCTTCCCAGGCAGCTATGGACCGTGTGATCATGCAGACCAATTCAGGCAAACCTAACATTTCCAGTTGAGACCTGAGCTCTACCTCTTTCCAGGCAGTATGCTAAAAGTCATTGCCTAACAGACAATCTAAAAGCATTGCAGGACTCACAGCTACATTTGTAGTACCAGAGACCCCCCACACACTCAAAGGGAACGAGAGCCACCGGTAGGTGACTATCACGATTGTCAGCGACTATGACCTGGTGGAATGTATTAGGGATGACCTGCTCTGCTGACACCAGCTGACCCCTGACAGTGGTCATGCTGGCTCCTATGAAACACAGAGCCTCCACCCTTTGCCCATTAATGGTGACCCACTGCCTACACTTGGAAGTATTGGCAGGCATGTGGGCTTTTGGCACCATTTTCTCATCTCCCAGAGACACTAGGGTTACCTCTATGTGTTCACCAAAGCTATCTGGGAGTACTTGTAAGAAAGTAGCCTCTTTCAAGCATTGTTCCCCCCATTGTTGGTCTGTTTGTCAGTGCTTGTCAGCTTGTTTTTACTGGCTCACTGGGATCCTGCTAGTCAGGACCCCAGTGCTCATAGTTTGTGGCCTACATGTCTGTATGTTTTACTGTTTTGTCAGTATGCTTAACTGTGTCACTGGAGTCTTGCTAACCAGAACTCCAGTGCTTATGCTCTCTCTGTTTCCAAATTTGTACTTACATACTGGTAACTCAGTATTCCACTCCAAATTGGCATACTGGACCCGCCTTATAAGACGCTAGTATATGGTACCTAGGTACCCAGGGCATTGGGGTTCCAGGAGATCCTTTTGGGCTGCAGCATTTCTTTTGCTACCCATAAGGAGCTCATACAAACACCTCTTCAGGACTGCCATTGCAGCCCGAGTGAAATAACATAAGCACTATTTCACAGCCATTTTCACTGCACCAGGTCACTTATAAGTCACCTGTATATCCAACCTTCAGACCCTGAAGTCTAGGAGCATAGTACCTGTGTGTGAGGGCACCCCTGCACTAGCAGAGGGGCCCCCACATCTTCCAGGCCCATTTTCCCCGACTTCGTCAGTGCGGTGATGCCATTGTAAGTGAGCACTACACATAGGTCAATACATATATTTTGCTTCACAATGCTAACTCCGAATATGACCATGTGAGGTGGTGTCTAGAAACTGCAAATTGTAACCCCAATCTGATTCTGGTATTTGGGGGGCAATGTTATGCACTCTGGGGGCTCCACCTTGGACCCCCAGTACTGCCAGACCAGCCTTCTGAGGTTTTCACTGCAGCCCCAGCTGCTGCCACCTCACAGACAGGCTTCTTCCCTCCTAGGGCTTGATCAGCTCAATCCCAGGAAGGCAGAACAATGCATTTCCTTTAGGAGAGGGGTGTTACACCCTCTCCTTTTTTAAATAGCTGTTACAGGCATGGTAGGGTTTTCCTCCCAGAGCCTCTGGAAGTTCTTTGAAGGGCACAGATGGTGCCCTTCTTGCATAATCCAGTCTACACTGGTTCAGGGACCCCCAGCCCCTGCTCTGGCATGAAACTGGACAAAGGGAAGGGGAGTGACCACTCCCCTTTCCATAACCACCCCAGGGGTGGTGCCCAGAGCTCCTCCAGAGTGTCCCTGGGTTCTGCCATCTTGTTTTCAGAACGGTCAGGGAACTTTGGGATCATCTGAGTGGCCAGTGCCAACAGGTGACATCAGAGACCCTTCCTGATAGGTCCATACCTGGTTTGGTGATTAATCCCCCTCTGATGGCTTTTAGGGTCTCTCCTGTAGGAGTTTCCTCAGATTCGGTTTTGCAGGCCTCCAGCAGGAATCCTCTGCAACCTCTGCTTCACCTTCTACCGTCGGATCAACCGCAGAACTGCTCCAGGAACTTTACAACTGCAACAAAGTGTCCAAGAAAGCTACTGCAACTCTGTAACTTCAGCTCCTGCCAGCAACTGCAAAGGTTTCCAGGTCGTGCATGCTCCAAGGACTGCCTGTCTTCATTCTGCACCAGAAGGACCAAAGAAATATCCCGTGGAGTGATGGAGTCACTTCCCTGCTTCAGCAGGCACCCATCTGCAGCAACAACCAATATTCTGGGTCCCCTCTCTTGACAACGAGCATGGATCCTGGAACACAGGTAGTGGACCAAAGTGACCATAACTGTCCAAAGGTCCAACTGTCCAAATTTGGTGGAGGTAAGAGCTTGCCTCCCCGAGACAGACAGTACTCCTGTGCACCATGTTTTGTGCAGCTCCTAGGGCTTCAGTGTACTTCTCCAAGGAATCCTTTGTGTACAACGTAGCTCAGGTCCCCAGCACCCTATCCTGCGACGGTCAGCTCCATGAGTTGTTCTCCAGCAGCGTGGGATCCCTTTGTGTAGTGCTGTGATGACCGTGATTTTCAACTCCTTTTTCCCCATGTCCTGGGACTCTGTGGGTGCAGCCTGGTCGTCTAAGGGCTCGCTGAAGTGCTGAGAGCCCTCTCTGTCTCATCAGTCTGAGTTGAGACCCCCAAGTCCCTCCTGGGTCCAGGTAGCACCTTCTCCTACCAAAGGTGTCTTTTGTGTGAGCCAAGGCTTGTTGGCAGAATCCAACGATGAAAACCAGCCTGCATTCTTCTACTTGACGTGGGACATCTCTTGCACTAAGCAGGAACCCATAGCTGTCTTCCTTGGTGCATCTCTGACTTTTTCTTCTAACCAGAGAATCCACTTTTGCACCCGGGTTAGCAGGGGCCTCTGTTACTCCTGGACACTTCAGCTGTTCTTGGACTTGTTCTCCTCTCTCCGAAGGTCTTCAGGTCCAGAAATCCATCATTGGTGTCTTGCAGTCTTGCTTGGATTTTGCATAATTCTTTATCATGACTTCTAGTGTGTTCTGAGGAAATTTGCTGTGCTTTACTGCTGTTTTCCTGGGCTCTGGGGTGGGGTACTTTACTTAGCTTTGGTGGTTTCTTACACTCCCAGCACCCCTCTACACTCTACTCCTGCCTAGGTGGGAAACCGACTTTCGCATTCCACTATTTTAGTATATGGTTTGTGGTGTCCCTTGGCCCATTGTAGCCTATGGCGATTTTCACTATTTGCACTATTTTATGACTGTTTGCTTGCCTGACTTTGGTTACTAATGTATATTTTATGTATAATACTTACATCCTACGGGAGTATAGCCTCTAGGATATTTTTGGCCGCGTGTCACTAAAATAAAGTACTTTCATTTTTGGTAACACTGAACATTGTTTTTCTTGTGTGTAAGTACTGTGTGACTACAGTGGTATTGCAAGAGCTTTGTATGTCACCTAGTTCAGCCTTGGCTGCTCTGCCTACAGTTACCTCTAGACAGCCTGGCTTCTAGATACTGACTACATTTCACTAGTAAGGGTTAACGGGACCTGGTATAAGGTGTAAGTACCTTAGGTACTCACTAAAAACCAGGCCAGCCTCCTACCCTACCTCCTCCCCAAGTACTACGCTAGCCAACCCAGGTGTCTGCCCTCCAGTGGGGGGGGGGGCAGTGCCTGCATGGGACACTTGGAGTCACCCTTCAAGTGACAATGCTTGGAATACTCTAAGCACTTGGGTACAAACTTCCCTATCTTTTTGTCAAAGAAGCCTGGCCTCTTCTCAGGATCAGGTTGGGACTGGTTACTACCACCACACTTGGAGTTGTTTTGGGGGCTTTTGGAGAACTCCTTATTTTTAAGTTTTTCTACCCCCTCTTTCTTCTGGTGGGAACCCTGACCACCTTTGTGAGTGTACCCCCCAGATACCTTTTTGGACACTCTGGTGCTAACCCAGAGGTCCGTCTCCTCCACAAACTTCCTAGGATCAGTCAGCTTACTGTCAACTAAGTGCTGGTGCAACTCTGTAAAGCAAACACTGAGCATTGCTCTCTCAGGATCAAATTATGCAACCCCACATAGTCATCTACTTTACTGCTGCACAGTTATAAATCAATCAATCAGGAATTTGTAAAGCGTACTACTCACCCGTGAGGGTCTCAAGGCACTGAGGAGGGGAGGGGGAAGGGGGAAAGGTGCTGCTACTGCCCAAACAGCCAGGTCTTGAGAACCATCCATTCAGTGGCCTGCTGGAAAAATCAAAAAAGTCTACCCAAGTCTGTGTGGAGAGTTTGTTGCTGTCCCTGAACCTCTGATGGTACTTCTCAGGGGTCAGCCCAAACTTGGCAAGTAAAATGGTTTTCATGGGTGAGTATGTGTTCTGATCCTTTGGGTCTAATGTGAGGAGTGTGTCCCTCCCAACAACTAGCACATATCCCCACAGGCCTGCCCCCTATTGCTCTTCAGGAAACCCATGAGCCTTTAGTGCAACTTCATAAGCAGCCAACCACTTACCAATGTCATATCCCACCATATATCTTGGCACCACATTTTTGGGTATACGAACCTTCTTGTCTCTAGCAGCTCCTGCATGTATGCTGCCACCATCACTGCTGGACTCAGACTGCTTAGACCTGACGTCCAGCAATTTGAGACTCAGGTCCTTATTTGTACTTTTTGGTGCAAAACTGCACTAAGGCAGTTTTGCACCAAAAGGTTTAGCACCGGCTTGCACCATTTCTGTGCATCAGCCGGGCACCATATTTATGGAATGGTGCAAGCCGGTGCAAAGGGTAGGCTAGAGTAAAAAAAAATACTTTAGTTGGGTGGGCTGGCGGTATAGAAGAAGGGGGTTTAACACCAAAAAATGACTTTAGGCAGGTTAGAGTAAAAACAAATGACTCTGTGCCATGTATAGGGACCCATTTCAGGGCCCCTAATGCCTGACCTGACCCAGGAGTTAAAAAATTAGGCAAAGCAAGCATGGGAGTATAAATATGGCGTTAAGACCATAGAGTAATTTTTTGGTCTCATTAGGGTAAGGTAGGTTTCCACTTCCAAAAAATGACTTTAACTCCATATATTTGGAGCTAGACGGGTCTAGCACCAAAGTATAAATATGGAGTTAGTTTTGCACTGAACTAGAGTAAAAACAAATTACACTAATTTGGTGCAAACAGAGTATAAATATGCCCCTCAGTTCGTGAGCCAGAAGAAGTTTCTTTTATAGCCATGGCTCTCTCAGCTGCAGCATCAGCTCTCCTCTTCTCTCCTCTGCCTCTCTCTGATCTTTCCTTTCTTCTGCCTCCATGTTTAAACTTGCCATTTACAATTGAAATTCTCTCTCCTTTCCCCTTTCCTCTGCAGTCAGGCAATGGCTAGAGACATTACTCCCTGCTTTACCAGAGGGCATAATTCTAGGGGTAACATCCCCCATTGCTGGTGGCAAATCCTCTGAGAGGCCATTATCTGGCTTCTCTACCTCAACATTCTCTTGTGAACGGGCTTCTGCCCAGGCCCTCAGCGCCTTTTGGTACTCCTCCATCCTGGAGGCACCCCGGGTAGGTACTCCCATCCCGTTGCAGAACACTTTCAGCTGGCTTACAGTGTATGTCGCCAGCTTGGCTAGGTCATACTCTCCAGCTCCTACTTTAAACCCAGCCAGAAACATGGTGTTTGAGGATTAAGTTAAAATGTCAAGCAGAAAAATGAAAATCCAGAAAAAGAGAAAAAATCAAGTTGACCTTTAACTGTGGGTAGGTAGTGTACACATAGCTATTGTATGTCACTGCACAAATACAAGTCCTATCCTCAGCGCTGAGCACCAGTGTTAGAAATGGGATCTCTAGCTGGCAGAGGTTTACCCCCTTGTTCAAGTAGGGGCCACAATCCTAGTCAGGGTAAGTCACACACAATCCAAATTATCCTGTGCCCACCCTCCGGTAGCTTGGCACTGAGTAGTCTGGCTTAACTTAGAAGGCAATATGTAAAGTATTTGAGCAAAAAGCCATACAATAACACCATATAGCACCACAAAAATACACCACACAGTGTTTAGAAAAATATATCATATTTATCTGATAAGATGCAGACCAAAAAGAATTCAAATGCAATAAGTATATGTTCAGATATCACTGTAAAAGTAATATAAAGTGTCTTAAGTCTTTTAAAAGCAATCAAAGTCTCTTTCAAGCACAAGGTACCTAGTTCGTGTGAAAAATCTCCGCAAAGAACAGGAGAGGAGGAGATGTGTAGAAACAAAGGGGTGTGCACCGATTTCTCGGGCCACACACGGCGATGCGCCATTTAGTTTTCACGCAGGGACAGCTGTGCGTTGATTTACGGCACTCGGTCGTGGATCCTCTTTGAGTTGCGGGGTTTTCAGATGCCAAGGGGACGATGCTTGGATTTCCTGCACTGGCAGGATGAAGTCACAGGAGCTGCATCGATTCGGTGGGCATTGCATCAATTTTCTACCGCATGGCAGGCGATGCGTCAATTATTTTCTGGAAGTCAGGCTGTGTCATTCCGGTTCGGCTTTGTGTCGATCCTGTGGGCCGTGTGTCGAATTTCCTGTCGCTAAGTTGGTGCTGCATAAATCTTCTCGATGCAAAGTTGGGCTGCATCATTCCTGTTCGATGTGCAGTGAAATTTTCACCGCAGTGCATGCTGTGCGTCGTTTCTGGCAGGCTGTGCTTCGAATTTCGCCGCACAAGGAGTCCTTCTTGTAGAGATGAAGGGCCATATTTATACTCCGTTTGCGCCGGATTTGCGTCGTTTTTTTAACGCAAATTCGACGCAAAACTAACTCCATATTTATACTTTGGCGTTAGACGCGTCTAGCCCCAAAGATCTTGGAGTTTGCGTCATTTTTTAGCGTGGACACCTTCCTTGCGTTAATGATATGCAAGGAAGGCGTTCCCGTCTAAAAAATGACTCCGAGGCATGTGCACCGTATTTACACTCCCGGGCAAAAATGACGCCCGGGAGTGGGCGGGTCAAAAAAAATGACGTCCAGCCGCTTTTGCGTCGTTTTTTAGCGCCTGGTCAGGGCAGGCATTAAGGGACCTGTGGGCTCAGAAGGAGCCCAGAGGTGCCCTCCCATGCCCCCAGGGACACCCCCTGTCACCTTTGCCCACCCCAGGAGGACGCCCAAGGATGGAGGTACCCATCCCAGGGAATTTAAGGTAAGTTCAGGTAAGTATATATTTTTTTTTTTTTTTGTGGCATAGGGGGGGCTGATTTGTGCCCCCCTAAATGCCACTATGCCCAATGACCATGCCCAGGGGACATAAGTCCCGTGGGCATGCCCATTGGGCAAGGGGGCATGACTACTGTCTTTGCCAAGACAGGAGTCATTTCAATGGGGGTTGGGAGTCAAAAAAAATTGCGCAAATCCTGTTGAGGCGAAAATTTTGCCTCAGCCTGACTTGCCCCATTTTTGGACGCCCAAGCTCCATATTCCCCTACGCCGGCGCTGCCTGGTGTAAGTCTTTTTTTTTTACGCACACCAGGCAGCTCCGCTGACTAACGCCGGCTAACGTCATTGAATAAATACGGCGCCCGCATGGCGCTTCAGAATGGCGTTAGCTGGCGTTAGATTTTTTGACGCACAACTGCGTTGGCGCAGTTGTGCGTCGAAAAGTATAAATATGGCCGAAGTCTTTTTGGTCCTGAGACTGCAGGGACCCAGAGGCAAGCTCTATCCAAGCCCTTGGAGAGCACTTCTTCACCACAGCCAGAGAGCAGCAAGGAAGCAGGGCAATAGCAAGGCAGCAGTCCTTCACAGAAAGCAGACAGGTGAGTCCTTTGGGCAGCCAGGCAGTTCTTCTTGGCAGGATGCAAGTTCTGGTTCAAGTTTCTTCTCCAGTAAGTGTATGAGTTGGTAAGGGCAGAGGCCCTGTTTAAATAGCCAAATGTGCATTTGAAGTTGGGGATACTTCAAAGAGTGGCTTAGAAGTACACAAGGTCCCCTTTCAGTTCAATCATGTCTGCCAGGGTCTGAGTAGGGGGTGTGGCAGTCCTTTGTGCGAGGGCATGCTACTGTCCTTTGACATGAAAGTGTCAGGCCCCCCACCCTCCGAGCCCAGGAAGACCCATTCAAAATGCAGATGTATGCAAGTGAGGCTGAGTATCCTGTGTGTGGGGTGTGTATGAGTGAATTCACAAGGAGCTGTCAAATAAACCCAGCCAGATGTGGATTGTAAGGCACGGAAAGATTTAAGTGCACAGAAATGCTCACTTTCTAAAAGTGGCATTTCTAAAATAGTAATATTAAATCCCACTTCACCAGTCAGCAGGATTTTGTATCACCATTCTGGCCATACTAAATATGCCCTTTTCTCTCCTTTCCGATCAGCAGCTATGAGGGCAGCCCCAATGTTAGCCTATGAAGGGATCAGGCCTCACAGCAGTGTAAAAATGAATTTAGGAGTTTTACACTAACAGGACATGTAAACTACACAGGTACAAGTCCTGCCGTTTGCCTAAACAGCACCCTGCCCTATGGGTTACCTAGTGCAAAAAGAACAGATGATGGACGGAATGTAGAGCAAATCAAACATTCACCCCCAGTCACAAAGATCTGGGTTTAATCCATCGTTTTTTTGCTCACCACACCACCCCATTTTGGACCCAGCCATATGCAAATCATTCTTGACCCTGTTCCTCATGGGAAAAGTCCAGCCCAAACTACCAGGCCAGGTCCTCCCTGGACCAGAAACAAGCATCCTGGGACCAGTTTCAGGGTATCGCTCTTCACCAGCCAGGCTAGCTTGAATCTGGTGGCATAGCAAGCACAGGACCCACGTCTGGGCATGCCCTTCCCACTTTGCTCTCCATTTCGTCCATCATCTGTTCTTTTTGTCTCTGTCCCGTGCTTGATGGAGTTTCTAGGTTCCCCTGGAGGAGACCAAGAAATTAGCCAATATACAGCTACAACTTTGTTTTGTTTTTCAGAAAAATGGGGAAAAGGCCTACAGAAGCTTCCTGAAAATGGCATCAACAAAGGCTTTGTGGTGCTAAAATCACTAACTTCCCAGCTTTCAGGAATCAGAAAACCACTTATTTCAACACAATTTTGGCATTTTACTGAGACATGCCCAATATTTACTTTTTTTTGTATTTTAGCCTTCTTCTAGTTAGTGACAGAAATGGGCATGAAACCAATGCTGGATCCCAACCAGCTAAACATTTCTGAAAAATAGACAAAATTCTGAATTAGGTAAGGGGTAATTTGTGTAGATCCTACAAGGTGTTCCTACAGAGAATAACAGCTGAAATAAAAAAATATTGAAATTCAGGTGAAAAAAACAGCCATATCTCCACGTTTTACTCAGTAACTTTTTCCTGTAATGTCAGATTCTCAAAAGCGATACCCTGTTACGTCTGTAGGAATCTTCTGGTTGCGGGGATATATAGGGCTTGTAGGTTCATCAGGAACCCTAGGTACCCAGAGCCAATCAATGAGCTGAACCTCGCAAAGATTTTTTACTGAGACATGCCCAATATTTACTATTTTTTGTGTTTTAGCCTTCTTCTAGTTAGTGACAGAAATGGGCATGAAACCAATGCTGGATCCCAACCAGCTAAACATTTCTGAAAAATAGACAAAATTCTGAATTAGGTAAGGGGTAATTTGTGTAGATCCTACAAGGTGTTCCTACAGAGAATAAAAGCTGAAATAAAAAAATATTGAAATTCAGGTGAAAAAAACAGCCATATCTCCACGTTTGAAAATGTAGAGAAAGACAATGGGCAGTAACACTTGTTCTTCTATTCTGTGTTCCCCATGTCTCCCGAAAAAAATGGTACCTCACTGGTAGAGCCACAATTGTCCTTCTACCCAGCATTCCCCAGGTCTCCCGACAAAAATGGTACCTCACTTGTGTGGGTAAGCCTACTGCCCGCGACAGGAAATGCCCCAAAACACAACGTGGACACTTCAAATTTACCCAAAGAAAACTGAGCTGTTTTTTGCAAAGTGCCTAGCTGTGGATTTTGGCCTCTATCTCAGCTACCACCTAGGGAAACCTAGCATACCTATACATTTATTGAAAGTAGACACCTAGGGGAATCTAGAATAGGGTGCCTTGTGGGGCTCTCACCAAGTTCTATTATCCAGAATCCTTTGCAAACCTCAATATTTGGAAAAAAAAACTTTTTCCTCACATTTCTGTGATGGAAAGTTCTGGAATCTCAGAGGAGCCACAAATTTCCCTCCACCCAGCATTCCCCCAAGTCTCCCGATAAAAATGGTCTAGTGCCCGTGGCAGGAAATGCCCCAAAACACAACTTGGATACATCACATTTTCCCAAAGAAAACTGACCTGTTTTTTGCAAAGTGCCTAGCTGGGGATTTTGGCCTGTAGCTGAGCCGGCACCTAGGGAAACCTAGCAAAACTATACATTTTTTTAAATTAGACACCTAGGGGAATTCAGAATGGGGTGACTTGTGGGGCTCTCATCAGGTTCTGTTACCTAGAGTCCTTTGCAAACCTCAAAATTTGGCAAAAAAACACTTTTTCCTCACATTTCGGTGAAAGAAAGTTCTGTAATCTGAGAGGAGCCACAAATTTCCTTCCACCTAGCATTCCGCCAGTTCTTCCAATAACAATTGTACCTCGCTTGTGTAGATAGGCCTAGAGCCGGCAACAGAAAATGCCCCAAAACACAACTTGGACACATCACATTTTCCCAAAGAAAACTGAGCAGTTTTTTGCAAAGTTCCTAGCTGTGGATTTTGGCATCTAGCTAAGCTACCACCTAGAGAAACACAGAAAACCTAAACATTTATGGAAAGTAGACACATAGGGGAATTCAGAATGGTGTGACTTGTGGGGTTATCATCAGGTTCTGTTACCCAGAATCCTTTGAAAGCCTCAACATTTGGTTAAAGAAAACGTATTCCTCATATTTCGGTGATAGAAAGTTCTGGAATCTAAGAAGAGCCACACATTTCCTTCCACCCAGCATTCCCCCAAGTCTCCCGATAAAAATGGTACCTCACTTGTGTGGGTAGGCCTAGTGCCCGCGACAGGAAATGCCCCAAGACACAACGTGGACACTTCAAATTTACCCAAAAGAAAACTGAGCTGTTTTTTGCAAAGTGCCTAGCTGTGGATTTTGGCCTCTAGCTCAGCTACCACCTAGGGAAACCTAGCACACCTATACATTTATTGAAAGTAGACACCTAGGGGAATCTAGAATAGGGTGCCTTGTGGGGCTCTCACCAAGTTCTATTATCCAGAATCCTTTGCAAACCTCAATATTTGGAAAACAAAACTTTTTCCTCACATTTCTGTGATGGAAAGTTCTGGAATCTCAGAGGAGCCATTAATTTCCCTCCACCCAGCATTCCCCCAAGTCTCCCGATAAAAATGGTACCTCACTTGTGTGGGTAGGCATAGTGCCCGTGTCAGGAAATGCCCCAAAACACAACTTGAATACATCACATTTTCCCAAAGAAAACTGACCTGTTTTTTGCAAAGTGCCTAGCTGGGGATTTTGGCCTGTAGCTGAGCCGGCACCTAGGGAAACCTAGCAAAACTATACATTTTTTAAAATTAGACACCTAGGAGAATTCAGAATGGGGTGACTTGTGGGGCTCTTATCAGGTTCTGTTACCTAGAGTCCTTTGCAAACCTCAAAATTTGGCAAAAAAACACTTTTTCCTCACATTTCGGTGAAAGAAAGTTCTGTAATCTGAGAGGAGCTCAAATTTCCTTCCACCTAGCATTCCGCCAGTTCTTCCAATAACAATTGTACCTCGCTTGTGTAGATAGGCCTAGAGCCCGCAACAGAAAATGCCCCAAAACACAACTTGGACACATCACATTTTCCCAAAGAAAACTGAGCTGTTTTTTGCAAAGTTCCTAGCTGTGGATTTTGGCATCTAGCTAAGCTACCACCTAGAGAAACACAGAAAACCTAAACATTTATGGAAAGTAGACACATAGGGGAATTCAGAATGGGGTGACTTGTGGGGTTATCATCAGGTTCTGTTACCCAGAATCCTTTGCAAGCCTCAACATTTGGTTAAAAAAAACGTATTCCTCATATTTCGGTGATAGAAAGTTCTGGAATCTAAGAAGAGCCACACATTTTCCTCCACTCAGCATTTCCCCGAATCTCCCGATAAAAATGGTACCTCACTTGTGTGGGTAGGCCTAGTGCTCGCGACAGGAAATGCCCCAAGACACAACGTGGACACTTCAAATTTACCCAAAAGAAAACTGAGCTGTTTTTTGCAAAGTGCCTAGCTGTGGATTTTGGCCTCTAGCTCAGCTACCACCTAGGGAAACCTAGCACACCTATACATTTATTGAAAGTAGACACCTTGGGGAATCTAGAATAGGGTGCCTTGTGGGGCTCTCACCAAGTTCTATTATCCAGAATCCTTTGCAAACCTCAATATTTGGAAAACAAAACTTTTTCCTCACATTTCTGTGATGGAAAGTTCTGGAATCTCAGAGGAGCCACAAATTTCCCTCCACCCAGCATTCCCCCAAGTCTCCCGATAAAAATGGTACCTCACTTGTGTGGGTAGGCATAGTGCCCGTGGCAGGAAATGCCCCAAAACACAACTAGGATACATCACATTTTCCCAAAGAAAACTGACCTGTTTTTTGCACAGTGCCTAGCTGGGGATTTTGGCCTGTAGCTGAGCCGGCACCTATGGAAACCTAGCAAAACTATACATTTTTTTAAATGAGACACCTAGGAGAATTCAGAATGGGGTGACTTGTGGGGCTCTCATCAGGTTCTGTTACCTAGAGTCCTTTGCAAACCTCAAAATTTGGCAAAAAAACACTTTTTCCTCACATTTCGGTGAAAGAAAGTTCTGTAATCTGAGAGGAGCTCAAATTTCCTTCCACCTAGCATTCCGCCAGTTCTTCCAATAACAATTGTACCTCGCTTGTGTAGATAGGCCTAGAGCCGGCAACAGAAAATGCCCCAAAACACAACTTGGACACATCACACTTTCCCAAAGAAAACTGAGCAGTTTTTTGCAAAGTTCCTAGCTGTGGATTTTGGCATATAGCTAAGCTACCACCTAGAGAAACACAGAAAACCTATACATTTATGGAAAGTAGACACATAGGGGAATTCAGAATGGGGTGACTTGTGGGGCTATCATCAGGTTCCGTTACCCAAAATCCATCGCAAGCCTCAAAATGTGGTTAAAAAAAACTTTTTCCTCATATTTCGGTGATGGAAAGTTCTGGAATCTAAGAAGAGCCACACATTTCCCTCCACCCAGCATTCCCCCAAGTCTCCCGATAAAAATGGTACCTCACTTGTGTGGGTAGGCCTAGTGCCCGCGACAGGAAATGCCCCAAAACACAACGTGGATACTTCAAATTTACCCAAAGAAAACTGAGCTGTTTTTTGCAAAGTGCCTAGCTGTGGATTTTGGCCTCTAGCTCAGCTACCACCTAGGGAAACCTAGCACACCTATACATTTATTGAAAGTAGACACCTAGGGGAATCTAGAATACGGTGCCTTGTGGGGCTCTCACCAAGTTCTATTACCCAGAATCCTTTGCAAACCTCAATATTTGGAAAAAAATACTTTTTCCTCAAATTTCTGTGATGGAAAGTTCTGGAATCTAAGAGGGGCCACAAATTTCCCTCCACCCAGCATTCCCCCAAGTCTCCCGATAAAAATGGTACCTCACTTGTCTGGGTAGGCCTAGTGCCCGTGGCAGGAAATGCCCCAAAACACAAAGTGGACACTTCAAATTTACCCAAAGAAAACTGACCTGTTTTTTGCAAAGTGCCTAGCTGGGGATTTCGGCCTCTAGCTGAGCTGGCACCTAGGGAAATCTAGCAAACCTGTACATTTTTGAAAATTAGACACCTAGGGGAATCTAGAATACGGTGCCTTGTGGGGCTCTCACCAAGTTCTATTACCCAGAATCCTTTGCAAACCTCAATATTTGGAAAAAAATACTTTTTCCTCAAATTTCTGTGATGGAAAGTTCTGGAATCTAAGAAGAGCCACACATTTCCCTCCACCCAGCATTCCCCCAAGTCTCCCGATAAAAATGGTACCTCACTTGTGTGGGTAGGCCTAGTGCCTGCGACAGGAAATGCCCCAAAACACAACGTGGACACTTCAAATTTACCCAAAGAAAACTGAGCTGTTTTTTGCAAAGTTCCTAGCTGTGGATTTTGGCCTCTAGCTCAGCTACCACCTAGGGAAACCTAGCACACCTATACATTTATTGAAAGTAGACACCTAGGGGAATCTAGAATACAGTGCCTTGTGGGGCTCTCACCAAGTTCTATTACCCCGAATCCTTTGCAAACCTCAATATTTGGAAAAAAATACTTTTTCCTCAAATTTCTGTGATGGAAAGTTCTGGAATCTAAGAGGAGCCACAAATTTCCCTCCACCCAGCATTCCCCCAAGTCTCCCGATAAAAATGGTACCTCACTTGTCTGGGTAGGCCTAGTGCCCGTGGCAGGAAATGCCCCAAAACACAAAGTGGACACTTCAAATTTACCCAAAGAAAACTGACCTGTTTTTTGCAAAGTGCCTAGCTGGGGATTTCGGCCTCTAGCTGAGCTGGCACCTAGGGAAATCTAGCAAACCTGTACATTTTTGAAAATTAGACACCTAGGGGAATTCAGAATGGGGTGACTTGTGGGGCTATCATCAGGTTCTGTTACCCAGAATCCTTTGCAATCCTCAACATTTGGTAAAAAAAAAAACTTTTTCCTCAAATTTCGGTGATGGATAGTTCTGGAATCTTAAGGGAGCCACAAACTTTTTTCTACCCAGCGTTCCGCCCGGTCTCCTGAAAAAAATGGTACCTCACTTGTGTGGGTAGGCCTAGTGCCCGTGAAAGGAAATGCCCCAAAACACAACATGGACACATCACATTTTCCCTAAGAAAAGTGAGCTGTTTTTTGCAAAGTGCCTAGCTGTGTATTTTGGCCTCTAGCTCCGCCGGCACCTACGGAAACCTAGCAAACCTATACATTTCTGAAAACTAGACACCTAGGGGAATTCAGAATGGGGTGACTTGTGGGGCTCTCATCAGGTTCTATTTCCCAGAATCCTTTGCAAACCTCAAAATTTGGCAAACAAAACACTTTTTCCTCATATTTTGCTGATGGAAAGTTCTGGAATCTGAGGGGAACCGCAATCTTGCTTCTACCAAGCGACCCCCCTGGTCTCCCAATAAAAGTGGTACCTCACTTGTGTGGGAAGGCTAGTGCCCCTCACATGAAGGGATCACACAAGGGTCAATGGTAGTCCTTGCATGAAGGCTACTGTTAGCCCTAGAGTGATCCATTCCTGACGCACGCACTAGGCACTGGCACACAAGTGTGATTGTGTTTTTACCAGGACAAGTGGAGACACACTGGGTGGTAGGAATTGTGTGGATCCCTGCACATTCCTGTAGTTTCTGTGGTGTAAAAGCAAGGAACAATATTGTTTTTAATCAACATTTCACTTTTGAGGGGTATTCTGGGTAAGAAAACTTTGTGAAATCCAAATACGCCACACTTCTGTGGACTGCCTCAGGTGTCTAGTTTTCAGAAATGTCTGGGTTTAGTAGGTTTCGCTATATTGCCACCGAGCCCATTACCAAATACTCAGATGACTATCTTACAAAACAAGGCTGTTTTGTGGCAGGTAAATTTGATGTCCCCACAATCTGATTTGGGGTCTTCCCTGTCATGGTCACTTGCCCACCCACACAAGTGAGGTAATGTTTTTCTCTGGAGAATTAGTGGAATGCTGGGTGGTAGAAAATGTGTGGCTGCCTGCAGATTCCAGGACTTCCCCTCACTGAAGTCACTGAAGGCAAATGTGTTTTTTTAAGCAAAAATTGTGATTTCAAGGGGATTCCGGGCAAAGGAAAACTGGTGAGAACCATGCAAGTCCTGTACCCTTGGACTTTCCTGGCACTAGTATGATAAAGTTAATCCACCACTCATACTGGTTGGTTTTAGCACCTCCAGAAATCATGGTTTCAAAGCATGAATACTTATCAAAGTATCTGAATTTTGAAACCAAGCCTTCTGAAGGTGGGCTATAAATCTGCCTCCAGGCACCAACCTCTTTATGGTTCATTCACACACCATTCACACACAACAAACAACCCTTACATACTGACGGCCACGGGCCCAATCCAACCAATCACTGCACTCACATTAACTTACCGCTGACAGGCAACGGCCCATCACATTCATACGCCACTGGACGGAATACGTTTGACTACATTTTACCACCTGTCAAGTAACTGCCTATTTCTTCCTCAACATTACCGAAGGCATGCGTAACAAACCTTTAATAATGACTCCCCTGGCAGCCACCCAAGGCTCAGGAAGACATGTCTTTCATGCGCCTTTAGCTCACTCACTGTGCTAAATCTAACTCCTTCCAGTATGTGGATGCAAGTTGGGGGTGTCCGAGTATGCCGTGCAAAAGGATTCCTCAAACTGAGCAAGTTTATCTACCTTTGAAACGAAGGCAGATATGCTGGGGAATTCTTGCGATGTTACCTAAAGAGAAGGTCATAGGCGATGAAAAATGGTAGAGTTTGGCACACAGGGGAGTCCGTGAGAACGTAGCATATGTCCAAGCCAACATGATGTGCAGTGCTGTGACTGTAATGTACTTATTATAAAGCAAATTGAACATCTACTAGTTAGCCCGTGCAGCTGGACACCTTCGAGGAAGGCTACCGCAACTCAGGAGTCTCTAACTCCAAAGCTTTTGACATGGAACTTGGCTGGAATTCGCAATAAATTAGTCGGCCCAGACTGGGGGGAGTTTATTGACAAATTTGATATATGTTTGTTCCAGGAAACGTGGTTGACTAGCAATGTTTTCAGACAAGGGCTTATTTCTTATTGTAAAGAAGCTTGAGCATCCTTGGCGGGGCGAGCAGCTGGGGGGCTTGTCATATGGACAAGGATCTCAGATTTGGGAAAGATTAGACAAATTTCAGTGGACTCAGAGGACATATATTATCTATACAACAAAAGTATGTTTTTTCCTTGTTGTGTGTTAATGTTTACAATAGACCAGGTCCACCGAACCAATTGTCCAAAACCTTTCAGGTGTTGAATGCCTTGGTGTCAGATTATATATGATCATATTTCATTTTTGTTGCTGGGGACTTCAATGTGACGCTTGAACCAAATCGCGCATTTTCTGAGGTCACGCAGTTAGAAGATTTATCATGGAATATTCCTCCTTTTTCTTCTTTGAGGAAACAGGTTAAATTAAGCGCTAGGGCGCTCCAGGTTATACATTACATGATAACGCATGGTCTTCGCCCAGGGAATGGTCGTTTTCCCTCGGATACCCCCACTAAACCCACGTTTTTTTAGAAGGCTTTACAGTAGCATATTGGATTATGTGGTAATTGATGTGAGTAATTGGAACATTATCCAAGACATTTGTGAAGGAAATCAGTATAACAGTGATCAAGCTCCAATCTTAGTTACATATGATGGCCTTACTGCTAAAAGAACAGTTATGCAACCAAGTAAGGGTATCTCATTACCACTAGCAGTTTCTTCCAACAAGCACGCCTTGAAATGGAATTGTTTTAAAAATTCAAGACAATTGTGGGGGACCATGCATGATTTAGTCTCAACCCACCAACTAGTGGAAGACCCTTGCTCATATTCCCCAAATAAGGTCATGAGTCTGCACATGGATCTCTTCTCCACTTTGAGGGATCTCTTCCTTAGAACTGTTAAAGAATCAAAACGTCCATTAGTGGGTCCCCATCATAGGAGGTTTGGCAAAGCGTGCAGGGACTCTAAGAGTGGCTTGATCAAGGCAATTGGGTGGCCCATTGTACGAAGCTGCACGAAGTTGAAGCCGTTGAAAGTGTGTCTCCTAGAATAGATATCCCCTCTAACAATAGCCTTACTCCATTCACATTGAACTAATCCAAAATGGCCATTATGGCCCAAAAACCAGGAAAAGCCCTGACCTAGACGGCATACCCGCCGACCTATATAGATCTGATTAAGATATATGGGTTCCATATGTTAATAATGTATCAAATGCCGCTTTGGCTAGTGGTATTTACTCTCGCTCCTGGAATGGTGCAATTATTGTACCCATCTATAAAAAGGGGAGTGGGGCTGCCCCGACAAACTACAGGCCAATCAGCCTTTTGGATATTCTTCAAAAAATATTTTGCTACCAGGTCCTGACAAGGATTAAGGAATGGTTAGGAGAGTCTCAAGTCCTCAGTGACATCCAAGCAGGATTCAGGCAGAAAATTAGCACAATTGACCAGATAATTAGGTTCCTTACGATCAAATGGAAGTCTGTGGATCTGGATGGAGGGAACCTTTATGTGGCCATTGTGGATCTTAAATCTGCATTTGACCTGGTCCCGCGTTATAAGCTGTGGGAGGTACTGGATGGAGTAGGATTTCCGAGTCCCTTATTAAACATAATCAAAAGTTTATATACTGAGAGTTTCACAAAAATTAGATGGGGAGTAAATGGGGAGGTAACAAGTGAAATTCCGATCAAAAGGGGGGCGAGGCAGGGGTGCGTTTTGGCTCCGACATTGTTTTTAATATTTATTAACGCATGCATCCTTTACTTACTTGCCTGTGATAATGATGCACCCAGTGCAAACAGTGAAAAGTGCGATGGGTGCAACTGCACCCGTCGCACAGCCGCAACACCACCGGCTCCATTTGGAGCCTGCTCCTGTGTTGCGGCCGTGATCCCAGCCGGCCAGCAGGGATCTCCTAATGGCCACGGCGGGAGTGCGGCCGCATTGGCGGGCGCCCAGCAGTCCAACATTGGCAGGGAGCTTCAGCCACCCGCCAAGGTTGTAATGACCCCCATAATGCTGGAGGGACTCACCAGGAACTGCCATGGACTGCTGCTGCCTGCATCCCCCTTGCGCTAACCTGTTGCTGGGCCCTGCCACCTGTGCTCCGTCTCTTTGCCTGCTGTCCCCCAGGGGCAGGGTGCTGTGGCCCCTGACCCCTGCATCTGCCGAAGCTCAGGAGGATCACTTCATATCCCTGACATAGCGCCTGGAGAGTGCTTTCGATTCTTGCTGAGTGCTCTGGGAAGTGCTCCAGCTAATTGCTGCAGAAATCACAGCCGCGACCCAGGCTCATGGGAAGGCCCTAGCTCTTTGAAGAGCGTGTTACTGGGCCCCTTTTCACCGCTGCAGACCGGGCGGGCTGCTTCACGTAAACGTGAGTGATTTGTGCCACTCTGGGCCCCCGGGCGACCAAGATGGGATCTTTGGAGCGAGTACGTTCCTAGCGGTGCCCCTGGGGCAAAGCGTGCTCCAAGGAGCACCCCGGGGCACCAGGAGGCCCTCACTTAGTGCCGGTCAACACTGTGGGCTGGGGAAATTGTGTTCGGAGCCCAGCGGGGGAAGGAAGCCTCATCGGAGGCTCCCCCATCCCCAACGGAGCCCTTATTGTGTGGGATGAGACCTTGGGCAGGGCGGAAGCCTCGACCAATGCCCCAGCGCTGCAAGTCTCATCAGTGCCCCTTATTGTTCCTTTGGGGCATTGTTGTGACCCCCCCCCCTTTTGTGGAAGGGCCAGTGGAGGCCCGGGGGGCCCCAGAGGTTGCAGGCCCCAGGAGGGGCCCATTAAAAACCCAGAGGGGGTGTGTGTCACCCCCACCTGCTACCAATCATCAAAGTTGCCCCTGAGGGAGTGTATAGAGTGCTGGGGGCCCCAGTCTGATCTTCCTGGCACTGGATGTGCCTCTACATCATAAAAAAGGTACTTTCATGCGATCTGCATAAGTAATATGTTCCCTATATGGACATTACTTGTTTATATGTGTATCTGCCTATTTTTATGAGGTGTTTCATATATATATGCTAATGTTTCTTTTATGGGCATAACATGCAAATATGTTTTCTTGACTTGCCATAAGTTTTATAATGTTCCTGATATGGGTGTTTATGGTATTTCTATGACAAGTGCATTTGTGTAATAATGTGATTCCTGACTATTACTTATGTTGCAGAATACTAAGGCCCGTATTTATACTCCGTTTGCGCCGAATTAGCGTCGTTTTTTTAGACGCAAATTCGGTGCAAAACTAACGCCATATTTATACTTTGGCGTTAGACGCGTCTAGCGCCAAAGTATGGGCAAATAGCGTCATTTTTTTGCGTGAGCGCCTTCCTTGCGTTAATGAGATGCAAGGAAGGCGTTCCCGTCTAAAAAAATGACGGCGACGCAAATGCGTCGTATTTATACTCCCGGGCAAAAATCACGCCCGGGAGTGGTCGGGTCAAAAAACCCCGCATTTGCGCCACTTTTTAACGCCTGGGTCAGGGTAGGCGTTAAGGGGCCTGTGGGCTCAAAATGAGCCCACAGGTGCCCTACCATGCCCCCAGGGACCCCCCCTGCCACCCTTGCCCACCCCAGGAGGACACCCAAGGATGGAGGGACCCATCCCAGGGACATTCAGGTAAGTTCAGGTAAGTATAATTTTTTATTTTTTTTATATTTTTTTTGGTGGCATAGGGGGGCCTTATTTGTGCCCCCCTACATGCCACTATGCCCAATGACCATGCCCAGGGGACATAAGTCCCCTGGGCATGGCCATTGGGCAAGGGGGCATGACTCCTGTCTTTACTAAGACAGGAGTCATTTAAATGGCGTCTGGGCGTCGAAAAAAATGGCGCAAATCGGGTTGAGGCGATTTTTTTGCCTCAACCTGACTTGCCCCATTTTAGACGCCCTAACGCCATTTTCCCCCTACGCCGGCGCTGCCTGGTCTACGTGGTTTTTTTCCACGCACACCAGGCAGCGCCGGTCTGCTAGCGCCGGCTAACGCCATTCCATAAATACGGCGCCCGCATGGCGCTTCAGAATGGCGTTAGACGGAGCTAAATTTTTTGACGCTAAACTGCGTTAGCGCAGTTTAGCATCAAAAAGTATAAATATGGGCCTAAGTAACCTGTGAGTTATATGTGACTACTGCTGGTTCTGCAGAGTAACTAATGTGTAACCTTCTGACAACTGCTAAGGTAGCAGGATATTACTGACATGTTGTGTTTGGGCTAATAATTGCATTGTGTACAATACAGTATATTTTCATATAACTTGGTGTTGTGTTTCCTTTGTGGTGGGGATAGTGCATCACATGTGTTGTGTGTGTTGTGCAAACACTTTAAACATTGCCTCTGGAAAAGGCTTGACTGCTTGTGCCAAGCTACCAAGGGGATGAGCAGGGGTTATCTTGGACGTGTAACTACCTTGCCCTGACTAGAGTGGGTGGGTTCTGCCTGACTTAGGTGCATACCCTAGCCAACCAGAAACCCCATTTCTAACACCTACCATAAGCTTTCCTTATCCATTCATGTCTTTCCTCATCAGAGTCCTGACTAATCCCGTATAATTGGCAAATTAACCTATACTAGTTTGTGGATGCA